>NC_140589.1:42841252-43333656 GCF_964204655.1 Triturus cristatus
GGAATGTGGCCGGAGCATTTTTGAGCCCAAAGGGCATCACTCGGAACTGGTAGTGGCCCTCGGGGGTGGAGAATGCTGTTTTCTCCCTTGCTCCATCGGCCATGGCAATCTGCCAATATCCGGATGTCAGATCAATGGTGCTGAGGGGATGTATGACGTTACAACGCATGCTGTTACAACGCATGCTGTTACAACGAAAGTTTTACAACGCGAGTGCATTGACAACGCAGGACATTACAACGCAAGTCTTTACATCGACTTGCACTAGATGGCGTGCTAACATTAAAAAAGTGTAATTTACTATTCCAACTCCAGTCCACGTAACAGTAGGGAAGGTGTTGGGATAGTAAACTACACTATTTTTAATGTTAGCACGCCATCTAGTGCAAGTCAATGTAAAGACTTGCGTTGTAATGTCCTGCGTTGTCAATGCACTCGCGTTGTAACAGTTTCGTTGTAATGGTAGTGCGTTGTAAAGGTTGTTCCCCGTGCTAAGGTACCGGGCTGCTCCCAGCCGGTCCACCAGCTCGTCTGCACGTGGGATGGGGTGAGCATCTGTCTTCGTGACAGAGTTCAACCCCCGGTAGTCCACACAAAACCGAAGCTCCGGTGCCGTATCCGGTGGGGCCGCTTTCGGCACCAACACCACTGGACTAGCCCACGGGCTGCTGGAAGGTTCTATCACCCCCAGCTCCAGCATCGTTGCCACCTCACGCTGGATGCTATACTTCACTCGGTCAGAGAGCCGGTAAGACTTGTTCTTCACCGGGGGACTGTCCCCTGTGTCCACATCATGGGTACACAGATGAGTGATTCCAGGCGTGAGGGAGAACAACGAGGCGAACTGTCCCAGGACATGGCGGCAGTCCCTCTGTTGCTCTGGGGTCAAGGATGGGGAGAGGACTACACCTTCCACCGAACCATCCTTCTCTTGTTCCGCTAGAAGGTCAGGAAGAGCTTCACTCTCTTCCTCTTTGCTCCCATCCGTCACCATCAGGCGAGCAAGCTCTGATCGCTCATGGTGCGGCTTCAGGCGGTTGACGTGGAGCACCCTGAGGGGCTGTCGGGGGGTCTTCAAGTCTACTACGTATGTGGTCTGGCCTCGTCGCTCCACAATGTCGTACGGACCAGTCCACCGGTCCTGGAGGGCGCAAAGCTCCCCAGGCTCCATGACCCACACTTTCTGTCCAACGTCCAACTCGACCGTCCGAGCGTTGCGGTCATACCATTCCTTCATCACGGTCTGGCTAGCCTCCAGGTTCTCTGAGGCCGCCTTCCACAGCTTGGCCATCTGGCTGCGGAACGCCAGCATGTAGCTGACAATGTCACGGGGAAGCTCCTGGGAAGTCTTCTCCCACCCCTCTTTCACTAAACTGAGTGGACCCCTAACGGGATGGCCATAGAGCAACTCAGACGGGCTGAACCCGACTCCCTTCTGCGGTACCTCCCGGTAGCAGAATAACAAGCAGGGGAGGAGGACGTCCCATTTACGCCTCAAGCCCTCTGGCAGGCTCCGGATCATACCCTTCAATGTCTTATTGAAGCGCTCTACAAGTCTGTTAGTCTGGGGGTGGTAAGGAGTGGAGAACCGGTAGGTCACCCCACACTCCTTCCACATGGCCTGCATGTAGGCCGACATGAAATTTGTGCCCCTGTCCGACACCACGACCTTGGGGAATCCCACTCGGGTAAAAATCCCCAGTAGTGCCCGCGCCACCACCGGTGCAGTGATGGTCCTCAGTGGAATAGCCTCTGGGTACCTTGTGGCGTGGTCCACCAAAACCAGAATGAACCGGTGTCCCGCTTCGGTCGGAGGGCCCAATGGCCCAACAATATCAATACCGACCCTCTCAAAAGGGGTCCCCACCACGGGGAGCGGTTCCAAAGGGACCTTCAATTTAGTCCCAGTCTTGCCACTTGCCTGACAGGACTTACAGGTCTTGCAAAAGGTGTCTGAGGCAATCCTCATCCTGGGCCAATAAAAATGAGGGACCAACTGTGCAAAGGTTTTGTCCTGGCCCAGGTGTCCGGCTAAGGGAATCTTGTGCGCTAACTCCAGCAGGAAGGCCCGGTAACATTGGGGGACCACTATGGCCCTCGAAGATCCATGTACCGGCACCCTGGGCTCACTGTATAGGAGACCATCCTCCCAATACACATGATATCCTCCCATCTCCTGACTGGCCACTTGGGCTTCAGCCTGTCGCCGCATGCCTTCAAGCGTGGGGCACGCCCTTTGTGCCTGACAAAATTCCTCCCGGGTAGGGCCTCCTCCCACATGCCAGTCAGCAAGGGTCGGCAAGTCCTCCACGGGAACGACATCCACCTCCACGGACTCCGGGGGCACCTCTGCGGCCTCCCCATCCATCTCACGGGGCGTGTCCTCTACCACCTTCTTCTTTCCTCTTCTGGTGTTGGGTTGGACCATGATTCCAGGCTCCAACCCAGGGTGAGTTCCATGCTGGGCAGCCATGGACCGCGTGACTACGCAAGTTCACCCTGGTAATCCCAGCATCTCGGTGTGAGCTCGAAACTCGACATCTTTCCACTTGGTGTGCTCCAGGTCGTTCCCTAGCAAGCACCCCACAGGCAAGGCAGGGCTCACCGCAACTCTTAGTAGGCCTTTGACTCCTCCCCACTCAAATGGAACACGAGCCACTGGATAGTGACTCACACTGCCGTCAGCCAATACGGCCGGATGGAACTCCTCAGGGACTACTTGGTCTGGGGACACCAGCCGCCTCACTACGGTGGTCATGCTGGCACCTGTGTCCCTCAGAGCCTCCACCTCCTCCCCGTTAATTCTCACCCTCTGCTGATATTTAGCAGTGTTCGGGGGCAGGGACACTATGGGGACCACCTCTCTATCCCCGAGTGAAACCAGGGTCAGGCCTGTCCACTCCCCTTCCCTATCTAAAGGCAGCTCCACCCCAAGCGCTAAACTACTCACCCCGGGACTTTTCCCGCCCGTTGGGGCTGGGGGTCGCTTGCAACACTTGGGATCTCCCTTGTAGTGTCCAATCTCCCCACATTCGTAGCACCGCACAATCCTTGGCTGCTGACTCCTGTCAGGGTAAGTGGGTCTTGTGGAATTGGACGGGGGTGGGGTTCCTACTCCCTTCCCAAACTTATTTTGGGGGCCTTTAGAGAACTCCACCTTTTTATCTCCCCCCTCTTTCTTCTGGGAGAAACCCTGTCCGCCTTTTGAGCCATCTCCCCCGGGGCCCTTGTGAGACACCCGGGTGCTCACCCAAATATCTGCCTCCTCCGCAAGCTCACGGAGATCCATCAACTTGCGGTCCACCAGATGTTGGCGCAGCTCCGGAAAGCGCTTATCCAAGAGGTGCTCCTGTAAAAAAAGATTGTACACCCCTTGATAGTCCTGCACCTCGCTGCCACGCACCCAACCATCTAGTGCCTTTCTAGCATAATCAAAAAAATCCACCCATGTCTGTGTGGACAGCTTATGGCTGCCACGGAACTTCTGCCTGTACCTCTCGGGGTTAAGACCAAACTTTTTCAGTAAAGCCTCTTTCATGGGGGCATACCTGACCTGATCCGCCTTGGCCAAATATAGCAGGGTGTCCCTGACATTGGGAGGTATATACCGATATAAACCACCTCCCCAAGTACTCTCGGGTACCCCATGGGCAGTCAAGGCTACCTCGTATGCCTCCAACCATTTAGCAATGTCGTCCCCCACTGTGTAATTGGCAATGACTTCCTTAGGTACGTAGAATTTTGACTCGTGAGACACTTTAGGTATGCTGCCGCCATTGTCCTTATTGGACGCATTCAATTGGAGGTCGCGCAGCTCCAACTCTTTCAGCTGAAGCTCGTGCGCCAGCTTCTTTTCCTCCATTGCCCATCTCTTGTTCTCTCTTTCATGTTCCAATTTTGCTAGCTCCCACTTTAATTGCCTCTCTTCCCTTCTGTCCTCGTACTCCTCTGGAGACGCGCTCCTCCTAGATCCTGTCCTACTACTGACCCCAGAACGTCTCCCTGGGGGCACATTTTCAGACATATCCACATTAAGTATGTCTAGTACTTCTTGGGCGCTCTCCTCCTGAGGTGCATCTGGCGCCTCCTGTCCCTCATCCTCTCTCTCTTCTGGGTGGGCCTCTACCCATGCCCTAATGGCGGTACGGAGTTCCGGTCCTTTGGCCTTCCGCACCCCAGGCACCCCCATCCCCTGCCCGAACTCTCTCAGTTGCTTTACAGTGTACCCCTCGAGGTCAGCTAACCGGAATTCCATCGTTACAGGTGGGGACCTAGATACTAAGGAAGAAATTCCTAGGATATGGGTGACAGTTACCAGCTAACCAGGATTCTCTTACACTCTCAGCCTGGACAGTGGAATCAATAACTGCAGCAAATAATGGTTGCAGAGCTTTGAAACAACAGGCGTTTAATTGTGGCGCCCTCCGCTTCACGGAAGGGTGCTGTATGGTCACTGGTCCTAATATCCCACCGCTCGCCACCAATGTAAGACCTGGGGTCTCCAGGACCTAAGGAGGTAACGTGACACGAGCGGCTGGGCACCCAAAGGCCTGTGTGTTAAGCGACCATACAACACACGCATCCTCTGAAGCAGTAAACGCACACAATAATGGACGCCACGCAATAAGGTGAATGCAAATTAATCAGATTTTATCTAATCAAAGGAGCACACACGGTAATCTTGGAGGGCAATGTATCTTAACTTGTACACATTAACATTTGCATTACAGCTTCTCATTACCTGTACACTCTTACATGTGCATTACAGCATCTCATTACCTGTACACTTTAACATGTGCATTACAGCATCTCATAACGGTTACCTCAGCAATCCCTGCAGTATGAACTTCCCTAGTGCTGCGGGCCGGGGCCTGCACACGTGGCGCTACTGGTGTCTACGAAGAAACAAAGGCACATGAGCATAACTTGCGATCGTATAAAGGTTGCCTAGCACCCTGAGCATAAGCGTTGTGGGTACAGGAAGCGCCTTGCACTTGGGACCTCCACTGGCGCATGAAGCGCTTGAGACCACAAACTGAGGTTACCCACTAATTGGACTTAGCACGCTCTGAGCGCTTGTGAATGCAGCACATGGGATCAGCGCTCCTTAGACTTAGAACGCATTGAGTACTGGTGGATACACAGGAATGATCAGCGCTACTGAGACATAGAACGCATTGGGCGCTGGTGAGTCCTGCGAACGGCAGTCCCCAGGAGAGGGTAATCCCACGGAGGGGAGACTCACAATTACAGCGGAAAATCCCACGGAGGGGGGAAAGTCACAGTCTCTGCATGCGGTGTCGCTCCCACTTCGGAGGGGGCACACCGGGCCTTCCCACGACTACCGGGGAGCAGGGGGGGGGGAGTCTCAGGCCGCCACACGGCCGCGCTACCTCCCAGCTCCCGGGTGTTACCTTGGTCTCGTCGCTCGGTTCTGCTCCGGGCCCTTCCTCCGATGCGCGCAACGGCGCGGGACACTCCCGGACACTTGCTCTTCCTTCTCACGCTGCGACGGCAGCAGCGGGGCCCCGGGCTTCTCCGCAGGCCCCGACTTGGCACTGACACGTCCCTGAGGCCTACGGGCCGCAGCGGTGATCGCGTTGCGGGTCCTCGCACCAGGGGGGGTCACAAATTAAGCGGGAGCTCGGCCAGCTCCGCGCTCGACAGCAGATCCGCACAGGGGGTCCCAGGTCAGGTCTGGCAGCGCAGGAAACACAGCGCCAGTACCTGGTCGATCCCCAGCAGTCAGGCAATCAGTCGTTTCATGAAGTTACAATATTCAGCTTTGGCATGAAGTTTCAGGATGTCACTTCTGCAGTTTCAATATTCAGTCTTTGTGGCGCAGATGATACTGGCGCCCTTGGGGTTCTGTTCCTTGGGGGGTAGGGGATGAGTTGGCGACTAGGTCCTTCCTAGTCAGGCTGGGCAGAGGTTCCCTTGGTCCTCCTACTGCTGGGCAAGATCAGTGGGTTTCACAGGATCCCTCACTCACTTAAGAGGCAGCACCTAAGCCCTGTCACTCTCAGAGGCATAAATCCCTGGCTGGGCCCTACCGCCTACACTCCGGCATGGATTCTCCAGCTCTGCTTCACCCCAACTGGCCAACTGACTGGAAAAAGTTCTCTCCCTCACTTATGTATCCCTAGGTCAGGTGACCTCTAGCCAAGGCGGCAAAAGTAAAAACCACACCTCCCTTCTAGAAGGTTCCAGCACATTCTAGGAGCTTCCCCATTCTACCTATGGGACAAAAAAAGGCGGGCTGGTGTCTCAACATTGTTGTGGGGTTCCAGCCAGCTCCTGGCTGCTAGGGTGCTACTATGAAAGACCACTCTGCAGTAGCAGGGGTCTGTGGCAGCCATCTTGGGAGAAGGGAGCACCTGCACCTTAACACTGGTTGGCAATGAAAAGGCACCCGGAGACCTAAGTCCAACATAAAAAATGAGGGTGGAAAAAATTAGGCACGATCAAAAATAGATGGGGAGACTACCCTAGGGCTGACAGGTCCAACACGCGTCCCCCCCAGCCGAAAGAGGGGAGAGCTACCCAACCTCTAGGGAGTTCTCATCGCTAAGGCGTAAAAACCTGGAGAGACCGTCAGCATTGGCGTGGTCAACTCCGGGCCGATGTTCCACCCGAAAGTCCATCCCCTGTAGGGAAATGGACCACCTCAACAACTTGGGGTTTTCGCCTCTCATCTGCATGAGCCAGCGAAGGGGGCGGTGGTCGGTCTGGATAAGGAAGTGAGTTCCAAAGAGGTATGGCCTCAACTTCTTCAGAGCCCAGGCCACCGCGAAGGCTTCTCTCTCAATGGTGCTCCATCGCCGTTCCCGAGGGAGGAGTCTTCTGGATATGAAGGCCACTGGTTGATCTTGGCCCTCGGTGTTGAGTTGCGAGAGCACCGCACCTATGCCGTGCTCTGAGGCGTCGGTCTGCACAATAAATTCCTTGCTGAAATCCGGTGTTGCTAGTACTGGAGCGGTACACATCGCATGTTTCAGCGTGTCAACGGCTTCTTGGCATGCAGCTGTCCATATGACCTTGCGAGGTTGCTTCTTTGAGGTCAATTCCGTCAAGGGGGTCACGATGGTACCATATCCCTTGACGAACCAGCGGTAATACCCAGTGAGGCCGAGGAAAGCTCGGACCTCTGTTTGGGTCTTGGGGGGCTCCCAAGCCAAGATGGTCTCTATTTTGGCCTGGAGGGGTTGCACCTTACCTCCGCCCACCAGGTGTCCCAGGTACACGACAGATCCCTGTCCAATCTGGCACTTGCTGGCTTTAATTGTTAGGCCAGCATGTTGCAGCGCCTGCAATACCTCCTGGAGGTGTTGCAGATGGTCCTCCCAGGTGCCACTGAAGACAGCTATGTCATCCAGGTAGGCCGCTGAGAAGGACTCCAGGCCAGATAGTACCTGATTCACTAACCGCTAGAATGTGGCCGGAGCATTTTTGAGCCCAAAGGGCATCACTCGGAACTGGTAGTGGCCCTCGGGGGTGGAGAATGCTGTTTTCTCCCTTGCTCCATCGGCCATGGCAATCTGCCAATATCCGGATGTCAGATCAATGGTGCTGAGGTACCAGGCTGCTCCCAGCCGGTCCACCAGCTCGTCTGCACGTGGGATGGGGTGAGCATCTGTCTTCGTGAAGAGTTCAACCCCCGGTAGTCCACACAGACCCGAAGCTCCGGTGTCGTACCCGGTGGGGCCGCTTTCGGCACCAACACCACTGGACTAGCCCACGGGCTGCTGGAAGGTTCTATCACCCCCAGCATCTTTGCCACCTCACGCTGGCTGCTATCCTTCACTCGGTCAGAGAGCCGGTAAGACTTGTTCTTCACCGGGGGGCTGTCCCCTGTGTCCACATCATGGGTACAGAGATGAGTGGTTCCAGGCATGAGGGAGAACAACGAGGCGAACTGTCCCAGGACATGGCGGCAGTCCCTCTGTTGCTCTGGGGTCAAGGATGGGGAGAGGACTACACCTTCCACCGAACCATCCTTCTCTTGTACCGCTAGAAGGTCAGGAAGAGCTTCACTCTCTTCCTCTTCGCTCCCATCCGTCACCATCAGGAGAGCAAGCTCTGATCGCTCATGGTGCGGCTTCAGACGGTTGACGTGGAGCACCCTGAGGGGCTGTCGGGGGGTCTTCAAGTCTACTACGTATGTGGTCTGGCCTCGTCGCTCCACAATGTCGTACGGACCAGTCCACCGGTCCTGGAGGGCGCAAAGCTCCCCAGGCTCCATGACCCACACTTTCTGTCCAACGTCTAACTCGACCGTCCGAGCGTTGCGGTCATACCATTCCTTCATCACGGTCTGGCTAGCCTCCAGGTTCTCTGAGGCCGCCTTCCACAGCTTGGCCATCTGGCTGCGGAACGCCAGCATGTAGCTGACAATGTCACGGGGAAGCTTCTGGGAAGTCTTCTCCCACCCCTCTTTCACTAAACTGAGGGGACCCCTAACAGTATGGCCATAGAGCAACTCAAACGGGCTGAACCCGACTCCCTTCTGCGGTACCTCCCGGTAGGAGAATAACAAGCAGGGGAGGAGGACGTCCCATTTACGCCTCAAGCCCTCTGGCAGGCTCCGGATCATACCCTTCAATGTCTTATTGAAGCGCTCTACAAGTCCGTTAGTCTGGGGGTGGTAAGGAGTGGAGAACCGATAGGTCACCCCACACTCCTTCGACATGGCCTGCATGTAGGCCGACATGAAATTTGTGCCCCTGTCCGACACCACGACCTTGGGGAATCCCACTCGGGTAAAAATCCCCAGTAGTGCCCGCGCCACCACCGGTGCAGTGATGGTCCTCAGAAGAATAGCCTCTGGGTACCTTGTGGCGTGGTCCACCAAAACCAGAATGAACCGGTGTCCCGCTGCGGTCGGAGGGCCCAATGGCCCAACAATATCAATACTGACCCTCTCAAAAGGGGTCCCGACCATGGGGAGCGGTTCCAAAGGGACCTTCAATTTAGTCCCAGTCTTGCCACTTGCCTGACAAGACTTACAGGTCTTGCAAAAGGTGTCTGAGGCAATCCTCATCCTGGGCCAATAAAAATGAGGGACCAACCGTGCAAAGGTTTTGTCCTGGCCCAGGTGTCCGGCTAAGGGAATCTCGTGCGCTAACTCCAGCAGGAAGGCCCGGTAACATTGGGGGACCACTATGGCCCTCGAAGATCCATGTACCGGCACCCTGGGCTCACTGTATAGGAGACCATCCTCCCAATACACATGATATCCTCCCATCTCCTGACTGGCCACTTGGGCTTCGGCCTGTCGCCGCATGCCTTCAAGCGTGGGGCACGGCCTTTGTGCCTGACAAAATTCCTCCCGGGTAGGGCCTCCTCCCACATGCCAGTCAGCAAGGATCGGCAAGTCCTCCACGGGAACAACATCCACCTCCATGGACCCGGGGGCACATCTGCGGCCTCCCCATCCATCTCACGGGGCGTGTCCTCTACCACCTTCTTCTTTCCTCTTCTGGTGTTGGGTTGAGCCATGATTCCAGGCTCCAACCCAGGGTGAGTTCCAAGCTGGGCAGCCATGGACCGCGTGACTACGCAAGTCCACCCTGGTAATCCCAGCATCTCAGTGTGAGCTCGAAACTCGACATCTTTCCACTTGGTGTGCTCCAAGTCGTTCCCTAGCAAGCACCCCACAGGCAAGGCAGGGCTCACCGCAACTCTTAGTAGGCCTTTGACTCCTCCCCACTCAAATGGAACACGAGCCACTGGATAGTGACTCACACTACCGTCAGCCAATACGGCCGGATGGAACTCATCAGGGACTACTTGGTCTGGGGACACCAGCCGCCTCACTACGGTGGTCATGCTGGCACCTGTGTCCCTCAGAGCCTCCACCTCCTCCCCGTTAATTCTCACCCTCTGCTGATATTTAGCAGTGTTCGGGGGCAGGGACACTACGGGGACCACCTCTCTATCCCCGAGTGAAACCAGGGTCAGGCCTGTCCACTCCCCTTCCCTATCTAAGGGCAGCTCCACCCCAAGCGCTAAACTACTCACCCCGGGACTTTTCCCGCCCATTGGGGCTGGGGGTCGCTTGCGACACTTGGGATCTCCCTTGTAGTGTCCAATCTCCCCACATTCGTAGCACCGCACAAACCTTGGCTGCTGACTCCTGTCAGGGTAAGTGGGTCTTGTGGAATTGGACGGGGGTGGGGTTCCTACTCCCTTCCCAAACTTATTTTGGGGGCCTTTAGAGAACTCCACCTTTTTATCTCCCCCCTCTTTCTTCTGGGGGAAACCCTGTCCGCCTTTCGAGCCATCTCCCCCGGGGCCCTTGTGAGACGCCCGGGTGCTCACCCAAATATCTGCCTCCTCCGCAAGCTCACGGGGATCCATCAACTTGCGGTCCACCAGATGTTGGCGCAGCTCCGGAAAGCACTTATCCAAGAGGTGCTCCCGTTAAAAAAGATTGTACACCCCTTGATAGTCCTGCACCTCGCTGCCACGCACCCAACCATCTAGTGCCTTTCTCGCATAATCAAAAAAATCCACCCATGTCTGTGTGGACAGCTTATGGCTGCCACGGAACTTCTGCCTGTACCTCTCGGGGTTAAGACCAAACTTTTTCAGTAAAGCCTCTTTCATGGGGACATACCTGACCTCATCCGCCTTGGCCAAATATAGCAGGGTGTCCCTGACATTGGGAGGTATATACTGATATAAACCACCTCCCCAATTACTCTCGGGTACCCCATGGGCAGTCAAGGCTACCTCGTATGCCTCCAACCATTTAGCAATGTCGTCCCCCACTGTGTAATTGGCAATGACTTCCTTAGGTAGGTAGAATTTTGACTCGTGAGACTCTTTAGGTATGCTGCCACCATTGTCCTTATTGGACGCATTCAATTGGAGGGCGCGCAGCTCCAACTCTTTCAGCTGAAGCTCGTGCGCCAGCTTCTTTTCCTCCATTGCCCATCTCTTGTTCTCTCTTTCATGTTCCAATTTTGCTAGCTCCCACTTTAATTGCCTCTCTTCCCTTCTGTCCTCGTACTCCTCTGGAGACGCGCTCCTCCTAGATCCTCTCCTACTACTGGCCCCAGAACGTCTCCCTGGGGGCACATTTTCAGACATATCCACATTAAGTATGTCTAGTACTTCTTGGGCGCTCTCCTCCTGAGGTGCATCTGGCGCCTCCTGTCCCTCATCCTCTCTCCCTTCTGGGTGAGCCTCTACCCATGCGCTAATGGCGGTACGGAGTTCCGGTCCTTTGGCCTTCCGCACCCCAGGCACCCCCATCCCCTGCCCGAACTCTCTCAGTTGCTTTACAGTGTACCCCTCGAGGTCAGCTAACCGGAATTCCATCGTGACAGGTGGGGACCTAGATACTAAGGAAGAAATTCCTAGGATATGGGTGACAGTTACCAGCTAACCAGGATTCTCTTACACTCTCAGCCTGGACAGTGGAATCAATAAATGCAGCAAATAATGGTTGCAGAGCTTTGAAACAACAGGCGTTTAATTGTGGCGCCCTCCGCTTCACGGAAGGGTGCTGTATGGTCACAGGTCCTAATATCCCACCGCTCGCCACCAATGTAAGACCTGGGGTCTCCAGGCCCTAAGGGGGCAACGTGACACGACCGGCTGGGCACCCAAAGGCCTGTGTGTTAAGCGACCATACAACACACGCATCCTCTGAAGCAGTAAACGCACACAATAATGGACGCCACGCAATAAGGTGAATGCAAATTAATCAGATTTTATCTAATCAAAGGAGCACACACGGTAATCTTGGAGGGCAATGTATCTTAACTTGTACACATTAACATTTGCATTACAGCTTCTCATTACCTGTACACTCTAACATGTGCATTACAGCATCTCATTACCTGTACACTTTAACATGTGCATTACAGCATTTCATTACGGTTACCTAAGCAATCCCTGCAGTATGAACTTCCCTAGTGCTGCGGGCCGGGGCCTGCACACGTGGCGCTACTGGTGTCTACGAAGAAACAAAGGCACATGAGCATAACTTGCGATCGTATAAAGGTTGCCTAGCACCCTGAGCATAAGCGTTGTGGGTACAGGAAGCGCCTTGCACTTGGGACCTCCACTGGCGCATGAAGCGCTTGAGACCACAAACTGAGGTTACCCACTAATTGGACTTAGCATGCTCTGAGCGCTTGTGAATGCAGCACATGGGATCAGCGCTCCTTAGACTTAGAACGCATTGAGTACTTGTGGATACACAGGAATGATCAGCGCTACTGAGACATAGAACGCATTGGGCGCTGGTGAGTCCTGCGAACGGCAGTCCCCAGGAGAGGGTAATCCCACGGAGGGGAGGCTCACAATTACGGCGGGAAATCCCACGGAGGGGGAAAGTCACAGTCTCTGCATTCGGTGTCGCTCCCACTTGGCAGGGGGCGCACCGGGCCTTCCCACGACTCCCGGGGAGCAGGCGAGTCTCAGGCCGCCACACGGCCGCGCTACCTCCCAGCCCCCGGGTGTTACCTTGGTCTCGTCGCTCGGTTCTGCTCCGGGCCCTTCCTCCGATGCGCGCAACGGCGCGGGACACTCCCGGACACTCGCTCTTCCTTCTCACGCTGCGACGGCAGCGGCGGGGCCCCGGGCTTCTCCGCAGGCCCCGACTTCGCACTGACACGTCCCTGAGGCCTACGGGCCGCGGCGGTGATCGCGTTGCGGGACCTCGCACCAGGGGGGGTCACAAATTAAGCGGGAGCTCGGCCAGCTCCGCACTCGACAGCAGATCCGCACAGGGGGTCCCAGGTCAGGTCTGGCAGCGCAGGAAACACAGCGCCAGTACCTGGTCGATCCCCAGCAGTCAGGCAATCAGTCGTTTCATGAAGTTACAATATTCAGCTTTGGCATGAAGTTTCAGGATGTTACTTCTGCAGTTTCAATATTCAATCTTTGTGGCACAGATGATACTGGCGCCCTTGGGGTTCTGTTCCTTGGGGGGTAGGGGATGAGTTGGCGACTAGGTCCTTCCTAGTCAGGCTGGGCAGAGGTTCCCTGGGTCCTCCTACTGCTAGGCAAGATCAGTGGGTTTCACATGATCCCTCACTCACTTAAGAGGCAGCACCTAAGCCCTGTCACTCTCAGAGGCATAAGTCCCTGGCTAGGCCCTACCGCCTACACTCCGGCATGGATTCTCCAGCTCTGCTTCACCCCAACTGGCCAACTAACTGGAAAAAGTTCCCTCCCTCACTTATGTATCCCTAGGTCAGGTGACCTCTAGCCAAGGCGGCAAAAGTAAAAACCACACCCCCCTTCTAGAAGGTTCCAGCACATTCCAGGAGCTTCCCCATTCTACCTATGGGACAAGAAAAGGCGGGCTGGTGTCGCAACATTGTTGTGGGGTTCCAGCCAGCTCCTGGCAGCTAGGGTGCTACTATGAAAGACCACTCTGCAGTAGCAGGGGTCTGTGGCAGCCATCTTGGGAGAAGGGAGCACCTGCACCTTAACACTGGTTGGCAATGAAAAGGCGCCCGGAGACCTAAGTCCAACATCAAAAATGAGGGTGGAAAAAATGAGGCACAATCAAAAATAGATGGGGAGACTACCCTAGGGCTGACAGGTCCAACAAGGGTCATCTTAGTCTGTGGATAGAGAGGCTCAAAACTGGGGCCAGTGGTTTTGCCTGGGGCACTAGGGGTAGGGTTATGATTAAAAAAAGTATGCTTAAGGCGCTCAAAAGCACAATGATCCACACTCTCATGGTAGCGGCGTTTAGCTGGGGTCTCATCCAGGGTAGAAGGGTGGGCCAGGCTTGTGATGTCAGGGACCGTAGGGGCCGCATTCACCATCTTTGACATGCACACGCGATCTGCGGAGAGTGGCGTTGCTCCCTGGGAGCTAAAGACTCTGCTACTGCCCTGGTGCTCGAGGAATCCACCACCTCATAGAAGTCATCAAGATGGAGACACTCCAGAGGGCTCACATCCCCCTCTATCTCCTCAAAGCCCTCCATCATAGCGAATTATTGCCTGAAATAGGTAGACCTTTGTGTGGCAAGAGAAGGGGCAAACAGACACAACGAGCAGAGGCCAGTGGTAACGTTAAAATCCACAGATCGCTGGGCAGGTCAAGCACTGCAATAATAGGGCATGGGGACAGCCAACAATATTGGGGCGGGCGGAGCCTCACTGCGGTGAGAAAAAGCCCTGGGATAACCCCCCCGGTGCATAAATTGTAGCTGGTAAAAGAAAAAAGCCTGGAAGCTGGTGTCCCCTGTGAACAGTGCCAAGCTAATGAACAGGCGTATATGCTGCGCGGGGCACTCATTGCAGTGAAGGAGGCCTGACGGACCTATGCTGACTGCAGGGAATACAGACCCCCCTGGAGGCGTCATGCGCTAGTGCGCAAAACTATACTGACCCTGGGATTCCCAGGGCATTAACAAAAAATACCACAATGTCCCACACATGGTATAGACCCTTTCACTCAGGGGCGTCTCTCTCCAGGCCAATGGTTCCAGGCCGTGGCACGCGATCTCAAACCCGATGTGAGGGAATTTGAAAATTGCACATTGCCAGACAAGACGCGACACTGGCACCACCGAGCAGGGCGGAGGACCACACTGCGGAGACACACTGAAAGGCAGCAGCAAAGGGAGCACAAAGCAGTGTTGCGGCACATATCACTGTGTAAATACCATACAAGGCAATAATGCCCAAAATAACAGTAGAAAAACAGTGTAAATAGCACAACAGTATCACTAGATCAACGCTGTGTCCTCGGCCTGCTTCAACACCCTCCGCATACTCTGAAAGACTTTCAGATGGATCCCACCCGAATCCAGAAAAACAGTGAGGCACGCACTCATCAGTAGCAGACTGGACTACAGCAATGCTGGAATCAACAAGAAACTACTTTTCAAACTCCAGACCGTCCAAAACACCGCAGCCAGACTGATCCTGGACATCCCCCGTCACAACCACATCACCCAACACCTCCGCGATCTCCACTGGCTCTCAGTCGAAAGAAGAATAACCTTCAAGCGCCTCACTCCACAACACCGGACCAGCAGACCTAAACAACCGCCTCTCCTTCCACGCACCCACTAGACACCTCTGATCAGCTGACCTCTCTCTGGCCACCATCCCACTCATCTACAAGACCAGAATGCGAGGAAAGTCCTTCCACCTCCCGGCCAAGCCTCGAACGACCTCCCCCTCCACCTCCGGCAAGTCTCCACACTGCTCCAGTTCAGGAAGAACCTCAAGACCTGCCTCTTCGGATGACCCCAGCACTCAACGGAGCTGCTCCCTCCTCCTCCCCCCAGCACCTTGAGAACCTCTTGGGTGAGTAGCTGCGCTTTATCAACCCCTGATTGATTGAACAGTATCGCATAAGCATTGAGGTAAGAGGAAGGCACTTATCTCGGCTGCAAACAGTGAAGAAAGAGGACGTGGGGACAGAAGTGAAGGACTATGTTGCTGCATGAGGGGTCCTTATTGGCTGCTGTTTGGACTAATTTTCTATTGGTTGATGTTCTTTTGTGAAGTGTTCAAGTATTCCCAAGGCCTCTTGGGAATAGTAGTTTTTTCTGAATATTGTTAAAAAAATGACTGCTATTCTGATTAAAGCAAAGAGAGTTTGCGTAATCATCCCCTCCGGTCCTGACATAGAATTGAGACCACTAATACTTGGCATGCCAACTCTCAGAGGGCATCTAAATGCCAGTTTCCCCGATGGAAGTCATGTTGGGTCGCCAAGTGTGTGGAGTTGGAAAGATTCTTCCGGCTTGCAAAGCACACTTTGTACAGTAGGCCCTGCATGTTTGCAACCACAAATAGTGTCCTTTTTCCAAAGCCAGGCTTTGCAGAGACGAGCCGCCAAAGCCCTTGTTTTCCTTTTCATTTTGCTGTTTGCTGCCAGGTAGGTCCCCCAGTGCCATGAGCAGCACCTGGCAGGGTGAGCTGCTCACAGCACAAAGAAGACAACTTGAGATAGTGCCATGAGCAGCACCTGGCAGGGTGGTACAAAAGGGGGTGGTGATGGACGGAGCATCAACCCCAATCAAACACTCACACCCAGTCAACAGATCTGGGTTTAATCCATCACCGTTCTTTAGCCCACTCTGCCACCCCAGTTCAGACAAGGCCATATGCAAATCAGTCTGACCCTGTGCCTCATGGGAACAGTCCAGCCCGAACTGTCAAGCCATGCCTTCCCTGGACCGGAAACAAGCTTCCTAGGACCGGTTTCTGGCATTTCAGCCGTCTTCAGCCAGGCTTGCTTGAATCCAGTGGCAAAGTGAGCAAGGGACTCACGTCTGAGCATACCCTGCCAACTTATGGCGAACAAAGCGGTACAAAAGGGGGTGGTGATGGACGGAGCATCAGAACCAATCAAACACTCACACCCAGTCAACAGATCTGGGTTTAATCCATCACCGTTCTTTAGCCCACTCTGCCACCCCAGTTCAGACAAGGCCATATGCAAATCAGTCTGACCCTGTGCCTCATGGGAACAGTCCAGCCCGAACTGCCAAGCCATGCCTTCCCCGGACAGGAAACAAGCTTCCTAGGACCGGTTTCTGGCATTTCAGCCGTCTTCAGCCAGGCTTGCTTGAATCCAGTGGCAAAGTGAGCAAGGGACTCACGTCTGAGCATACCCTGCCAACTTATGGCGAACAAAGCGGTACAAAAGGGGGTGGTGATGGACGGAGCATCAGAACCAATCAAACACTCACACCCAGTCAACAGATCTGGGTTTAATCCATCACCGTTCTTTAGCCCACTCTGCCACCCCAGTTCAGACAAGGCCATATGCAAATCAGTCTGACCCTGCGCCTCATGGGAACAGTCCAGCCCGAACTGTCAAGCCATGACTTCCCTGGACCGGAAACAAGCTTCCTAGGACCGGTTTCTGGCATTTCAGCCGTCTTCAGCCAGGCTTGCTTGAATCCAGTGGCAAAGTGAGCAAGGGACTCAACGTCTGAGCATACCCTGCCAACTTATGGCAAACAAAGCGGTACAAAAGGGGGTGGTGATGGACGGAGCATCAGAAGCAATCAAACACTCACACCCAGTCAACAGATCTGGGTTTGATCCATCACCGTTCTTTAGCCCACTCTGCCACCCCAGTTCAGACATGGCCATATGCAAATCAGTCTGACCCTGTGCCTCATGGGAACAGTCCAGCCCGAACTGCCAAGCCATGCCTTCCCTGGACCGGAAACAAGCTTCCTAGGACCGGTTTCTGGCATTTCAGCCGTCTTCAGCCAGGCTTGCTTGAATCCATTGGCAAAGTGAGCAAGGGACTCACGTCTGAGCATACCCTGCCAACTTATGGCGAACAAAGCGGTACAAAAGGGGGTGGTGATGGACGGAGCATCAGAACCAATCAAACACTCACACCCAGTCAACAGATCTGGGTTTAATCCTTTACCGTTCTTTAGCCCACTCTGCCACCCCAGTTCAGACATGGCCATATGCAAATCAGTCTGACCCTGTGCCTCATGGGAACAGTCCAGCCCGAACTGTCAAGCCATGCCTTCCCCGGACAGGAAACAAGCTTCCTAGGACCGGTTTCTGGCATTTCAGCCGTCTTCAGCCAGGCTTGCTTGAATCCAGTGACAAAGTGAGCAAGGGACTCCCGTCTGAGCATACCCTGCCAACTTATGGCGAACAAAGCGGTACAAAAGGGGGTGGTGATGGACGGAGCATCAGAACCAATCAAACACTCACACCCAGTCAACAGATCTGGGTTTAATCCATCACCGTTCTTTAGCCCACTCTGCCACCCCAGTTGAGACAAGGCCAGGCAGGGTGAGCTGCTCACAGCAGAAAGAAGACAACTTGAGAC
This sequence comes from Triturus cristatus, assembly GCF_964204655.1. Lineage (NCBI taxonomy): Eukaryota > Metazoa > Chordata > Amphibia > Caudata > Salamandridae > Triturus > Triturus cristatus. The sequence continues at coordinate 42,859,052 of NC_140589.1, forward strand.
TGCTGAGGCAGCCACTTCCACTCCACACACTTCTCTAGCGCCTCGAAGGAAACAGGAGGCTGTTGGGGGCCATGGAAAGGAGAAAGTGTCAATCCTGTGACGTCATTCGAGGCTAAAGGGGGCATGATGTCACTTCCACTGCATTTGGGTGAATCTATCTCCAGACACAGACTGCGGATTCATCTCTGGGGAAAGGAATCTGCCTTTGACGTTGACTGCTCCACATTATCCCCTTGCCCTAACAAATGTGGAATAATTCTCGTGAATTCTGCCACTCATCCATGCGTTGACGCACCTGAAAGGAGGGAGCAGGGCCTGCTGAGTCTCAGCAGCCAGGGCAGGTGGTCTGGCTCGGGTCCGGACCGGGAGGGCTTTGATAAAGGGCTTCTGTCCCAGCAGGCATCTGGAGTAACCTGAGGTGGGAGTTGCAAAGGCCACGCTCGCTTTATTGCTTCCATTCCCCCTCCCTGACATTTTTAATAACCTGCTCCTTCAGAAGGTATCCTCGACCTTCTCTGCACACAGCCAGACTAGAGAGGAGTTGAATTACTCCCACTTTACATGTGCTCTAACTTCGCAGTGTCATTTGATTGACAGGCCCATGCCATGGGATTATATATGAAACGAGAAACATATGTACACACAGACACACACTCACTCGGGCAATGAAACACAGTTCATCTTCTGGGTGAACACATTGACAGCCAGGTCACAGTGCAGACTAGCAAAGGCCTTTCAATGGGTTTTCACGTGCTTTTCAGAAGAGAAACTTTGATTAAATTAGAAATGCAGTTCTTGCGCCTGCGCGGAACGTGTTATGATGTGTCAGTGGTCATGGGGAGGCAGAGCGGCAACATGTTCCGCCCGCTTCTGGTGAGTTAATGTTAATGTTATGGGGGATTTATAGAGCGCACGGCTACTCCAAGGAGTGTCCCGGCGCTGAAAGGTCCCCTTGAAAGAGAGATAGTATACATTCTAAACCTCAAGGGCCACAGTTACTGCTGGAACAGCCAGGTCTTAAGCTGGCGCCTGAAACTGAAAAGCTCCTGTTCCTGTCTGAGGGCGAAAGGAAGAGTGTTCCATAATCTTCCCACCACCACCTGGAAGGAGCGACCTCCCTTCCTAGTCCGCAAAAATGCGGGCACCAGTAGCAGGTGTTGTGTTGATGACCTCAGAGTCCTGGCCGGGGTGTAAGGTATAATTCTTTTCCTGATGTACTGAGCCCCACTGTTATGGAGAGCCTTAAAGGCCGGCACAAGAGACTTGAAAATGATCCTGTTCTTCACTGGAAGCCAGTATGAGTCGTCATATGAGTCCTTGGCCCTACCAGAGAAATAGCTCTGGCGGCCGCATGTTGAGCAACCTGTAGGTGACCTAACAGGTAATTAGGGATTCCCAGGTATAAGGCATTTGCATAGTCCAACCTAGACATAATCAGGGCTTGGACCACAGTTTTTCTATGGGACAAGGGGAGCAACGGTAAAAAGTTTCTCAGTATTCTTAGGAGTCTAAAGCACATGCCGGCCACGGATTGCACCTGTGACTTCATAGAAAGATCAGAGTCAAGCATGACTCCCAGATTTTTGACTGTGGTAACTGGGCTGGCAGGTGGCAATTGATTCTGAGGCCACCAATTCCGCCATTCATCACCAGGGGTGTGTCCGAAAAAGATTATTTCAGTTTTGGCGGAATTGCAAGACAATTCTTTTTTTTTTGTCGAAACCAGTCAAACACTTTTGTCAGGCATAAATGAATTAGGTTTTCATTAAACGGCTCGTCCTTCTCATATGTAAACATCAATTGGGAGTCGTCAGCATAGGTTATAACTTTTGCCCCATATTGTTCTGCAAGGGGTCAAACCCCCTATATGTTGTGGTTAAGAATCAAAACTTAAAATCCACTCAACTCACCAGTAATTGTTGCCGCGGGGCCTTCCCCACGTGCGGTGTATGGTCTATTAGCACCCCAGTGCCCGGATCCCACAAATTCTGACTGACTCGGTATGGGGAAACGGCCACTACAACGCGGCCGTTTCCACCCATAACCATAACCACGCACGCATTACAACGCATGCATGGTTACACCTGATTCCGTCAATTTATGAATCTGAAGAAAAAAAATGTGGAGGCAATCGGCGTCGTTAGAGGGAACAGAAAGACACTTCCGTTTTCTCATAATGACGTGAAACGTCACCTCGGAAGTGCTTGGAGTGGTGTGGACGTGGAGAGGTTAGGGGGAATGAGGGGGTGGTGTTGCACAGGCGTAAATTATAAGGGTTAATTTTTAGGGTTAATAAATAGTGATCAGAGATATCCTTTAACATAAAAATGCCATAAACATGCATAGTTTAACAACGAAAATCGTTGTAAAAGTGTGCGTGTTAAAGGCATTTTCGTGATAAAGGATATGCGTGGAGAAGGCATTTGCGTTGTAACGCATGCGAGGTAAAGGCATGTGTTGCAATGGAATGCGTTGTAACATCATAGAACCCTCGGTATGTGGGTACGACTGTGTGACCACGTGCGGTCTACGGCCATTTGTTACAGCCCCTCTGGCCATGCGCGGCCAGAGGATATTGTGTGTACGCCTTCCAGATCTGGAGCACGAAAAACAGGACTGTGTTGTAAAGAAGAGGAAACCTCCGGACACCACAGGCAAGAGAAACTCCTTTATTTAAGTTGGAGAGTAGACAAGAGCGGACTTCTCCCAAATGATCACGAAACAACCGACTGATAGAAGAACGTTCCGCTTCAAACAGAAAGCTAGAATACACAGTAGCAGGGTGTTCCATTAAGGCTGGACCGCACAATAAGTATAACGGACTGCTGACCTGCTACATCCCTTCCCAACTTGGTTTCAAACCAACTTTTGTTCTAGACAGCAAGCAAAGTCTTTGTGCCGCTGGCTTGGTTGAGGATTGGGCCGCAGATTGTATCTTTGATGTTGAGCTTGGCCCGCCAGTCTCTCAGCAGCGGGGATGGCTCTGGTACCCTCCGTCGGTGTGTTGTCTGCGACCGCTTTGTGACAGTCCTCACTGTTATTGAAAGTCTCATCATACTCTTCAGCTTCGGGCCACTCAGCATTTTCATTGTCATCAGGGCGACCCCCCCTGTTGGGAGGTAGCATCAACCCTTTTGAACCATGAGATATTCCAGGCAATAGTTTTTTGGCCCTTCTTGCCTTTCACCATTGGTCCATTGACTTTCAGTACAGTCCAGATCCCTGGTTTGTATGGTGTCCGAAACTTCCACTCAGGCCTGCGGTCCTTGATGATCACATGGTCTCCTGGCTCTGCATGTCTGGCTTGCGTGGGTGTTGTTCTGCGAGTGCAGAGCTTGGGCTGTGTGGATGTCCAGTGGCGAAGGTGACCACCTTGGACAGACCAAGATGGTATCTCGGCGAGCCCCGTTGAACATCAGGGTCCATTGTGCTTGTGTAGTGAGACGTCACACGATATTCTCGGAGAAACTGTTGGAGGTGGCGTTCGGGGTTGGCTTCCTCGACCACAGCAATACGAAGGTACTTTTTTAGTGTTCAAATGAACCTCTTAGCCTCACCATTGGCTTGAGGCCAATTGTGTGTGGGGGGGGGGGGTGATACGGTGATGGTGTATCCCTAGTTGTTCGAGGAGGCCTTTGAATTTGTCTCTGTAAAAGGGTGGGCCGTTGTCAGTCTTTTTCTCGGTAGGCAAACTGAAAGTGGCGAAGATTTTCTCCAATGAAGGGGCTACTTGCACAAATGTAGTCGATTCAACTACCTACACAATGGGGTTTTTTGAGTACCTGTCAATTAGAACCAGCGTACATCTCCCATCCGGGAAGCTTCCAAAGTCAAGCCGCAGCTTGGACCAGGGTACCGTAGTTGAGTCTTCGGTTATAACTGGTGCCGGCCTTTCAGGTGAACTTGTCACTGTCAAAGACTTCCTCAACCATGTCTTCAAGTCCAGGGAACCAGACTTTCTCTCTCATACAATTTTTTATTTTCATGGTACCTTGATGTCCACTGTGTGCTAATTCCATCATGTGTTGCTGGAGGCTAGCAGGAATGACGATCCGGACTTCCCTCAGGAGGGTCCCGCCTTGCGTAGTGCTGAATTCATACCAGACTTACCACATTTTCGCCAGCCTCTCTCTGTCTTGGCTGGGCCACTCGGCATCACATAGGAAGTTTTTCTATGTGCCACTATAGACCGCTGCTTTGACTTTCACCAGTACTGTATCTGGTTTTGCAGCTTCGTCTATGTCTTCCAGACTCTGAGTTCAAGGCCATGCTGCTTGTGAGATCACTTTGACATAGTCTTCTGTGGCATCAACGACTTTATCACTCAAGCTGTCTGACTGCACAGGATGGGAAGAGAGAAAATCTGCAGGATTTTTCGACCCTGGCCTGTATATTACCTCCATTTGGTAGTGCTGTAGCTGAATGGCTTACCTCTCGATTCTTGGCGGTGGGTGCGAAGCAGATGCACGGAATAGTGGTACGATGGTGGTCCGTATTGACTTTGAATGGTTGGCCTCTCAGGGATAAGTGAAAATGTCTGTATGCCCACTTGATTACCAGTGCCTCTCTCTCGATCTGGGCATATCGTGCTTCGGTCTGGGTCACTGCTTTGCTGGCAAATGTGAGAGTTGTCCACCGTCCTGGTTCTTGCTCCTGAGTGAGCACTGCTCCAAGCCCAATGGGGCTGGCATCAACAAGGAGCTCAGTAGGCCGATCGGGGTCGAAGTACATCATGGTAACATTGTCAAGCAGTGTGTCCTTGATTCTCTGAAACGATTCCTCTTTTCTTTTACCCCATGGCCACTTGGGGTCTGCTTTCATGAGGGCTCTTAGTGGTTCTGCAAGAGTCACAAGGTCCAGAATGGATCTGCCACAGTAGGTGGACATGCCAAGGAAACTGCGCCCTTCGGAGATGGAGCCCAGTGCGCACACCTGCTTGATGGCTGCTTTGTGAGGGCTCTTAGTGGTTCTGCAAGAGTCGCAAGGTCTGGAATGAATGCACAGGCGTAAATTATAAGGGTTAATTTTTAGGGTTAATAAATAGTGATCAGAGATATCCTTTAACATAAAAATGCCATAAACATGCATAGTTTAACAACGAAAATCGTTGTAAAAGTGTGCATGTTAAAGGCATTTTCGTGATAAAGGATATGCGTGGAGAAGGCATTTGCGTTGTAACGCATGCGAGGTAAAGGCATGTGTTGCAATGGAATGCGTTGTAACATCATAGAACCCTCGGTATGTGGGTACGACTGTGTGACCACGTGTGGTCTACGGCCATTTGTTACAGCCCCTCTGGCCATGCGCGGCCAGAGGATATTGTGTGTACGCCTTCCAGATCTGGAGCACGAAAAACAGGACTGTGTTGTAAAGAAGAGGAAACCTCCGGACACCACAGGCAAGGGAAACTCCTTTATTTAAGTTGGAGAGTAGACAAGAGCGGACTTCTCCCAAATGATCAGGAAACAACCGACTGATAGAAGAACGTTCCGCTTCAAACAGAAAGCTAGAATACACAGATGCAGGGTGTTCCATTAAGGCTGGACCGCACAATAAGTATAACAGACTGCTGACCTGCTACATCCCTTCCCAACTTGGTTTCAAACCAACTTTTGTTCTAGACAGCAAGCAAAGTCTCTGTGCCGCTGGCTTGGTTGAGGATTGGGCCGCAGATTGTATCTTTGATGTTGAGCTTGGCCCGCCAGTTTCTCAGCAGCGCGGATGGCTCTGGTACCCTCCGTCGGTGTGTTGTCTGCGACCGCTTTGTGACAGTCCTCACTGTTATTGAAAGTCTCATCATACTCTTCAGCTTCGGGCCACTCAGCATTTTCATTGTCATCAGGGCGACCCCCCCTGTTGGGAAGTAGCATCAACCCTTTTGAACCATGAGATATTCCAGGCAATAGTTTTTTGGCCCTTCTTGCCTTTCACCATTGGTCCATTGACTTTCAGTACAGTCCAGATCCCTGGTTTGTATGGTGTCCGAAACTTCCACTCAGGCCTGCGGTCCTTGATGATCACATGGTCTCCTGGCTCTGCATGTCTGGCTTGCGTGGGTGTTGTTCTGCGAGTGCAGAGCTTGGGCTGTGTGGATGTCCAGTGGCGAAGGTGACCACCCTGGACAGACCAGGATGGTATCTCGGCGAGCCCCGTTGAACATCAGGGTCCATTGTGCTTGGCAGGTAGTGTAGTGAGACGTCACACGATATTCTCGGAGAAACTGTTGGAGGTGGCGTTCGGGGTTGGCTTCCTCGACCACAGCAATACGAAGGTACTTTTTTAGTGTTCAAATGAACCTCTTAGCCTCACCATTGGCTTGAGGCCATTTGTGTGTGTGTGGGGGGGGGGGTGATACGGTGATGGTGTATCCCTAGTTGTTCGAGGAGGCCTTTGAATTTGTCTCTGTAAAAGGGTGGGCCGTTGTCAGTCTTTTTCTCGGTAGGCAAACTGAAAGTGGCGAAGATTTTCTCCAATGAAGGGGCTACTTGCACAAATGTAGTCGATTCAACTACCTACACAATGGGGTATTTTGAGTACCTGTCAATTAGAACCAGCGTACCTCTCCCATCTGGGAAGCTTCCAAAGTCAAGCCGCAGCTTGGACCAGGGTACCGTAGTTGAGTCTTCGGTTATAACTGGTGCCGGCCTTTCAGGTGAACTTGTCACTGTCAAAGACTTCCTCAACCATGTCTTCAAGTCCAGGGAACCAGACTTTCTCTCTCATACAGTTTTTTATTTTCATGGTACCTTGATGTCCACTGTGTGCTACTTCCATCATGTGTTGCTGGAGGTTAGCAGGAATGACGATCCGGACTTCCCTCAGGAGGGTCCCGCCTTGCGTAGTGCTGAATTCATACCAGACTTACCACATTTTCGCCAGCCTCTCTCTGTCTTGGCTGGGCCACTCGGCATCACATAGGAAGTTTTTCTATGTGCCACTATAGACCGCTGCTTTGACTTTCACCAGTACTGTATCTGGTTTTGCAGCTTCGTCTATGTCTTCCAGACTCTGAGTTCAAGGCCATGCTGCTTGTGAGATCACTTTGACATAGTCTTCGGTGGCATCAACGACTTTATCACTCAAGCTGTCTGACTGCACAGGATGGGAAGAGAGAAAATCTGCAGGATTTTTCGACCCTGGCCTGTATATTACCTCCATTTGGTAGTGCTGTAGCTGAATGGCTTACCTCTCGATTCTTGGCGGTGGGTGCGAAGCAGATGCACGGAATAGTGGTACGAGAGGCTGGTGGTCCGTATTGACTTTGAATGGTTGGCCTCTCAGGGATAAGTGAAAATGTCTGTATGCCCACTTGATTACCAGTGCCTCTCTCTCGATCTGGGCATATCGTGCTTCGGTCTGGGTCACTGCTTTGCTGGCAAATGTGAGAGTTGTCCACCGTCCTGGTTCTTGCTCCTGAGTGAGCACTGCTCCAAGCCCAATGGGGCTGGCATCAACAAGGAGCTCAGTAGGCCGATCGGGGTTGAAGTACATCATGGTAACATTGTCAAGCAGTGTGTCCTTGATTCTCTGAAACGATTCCTCTTTTCTTTTACCCCATGGCCACTTGGGGTCTGCTTTCATGAGGGCTCTTAGTGGTTCTGCAAGAGTCACAAGGTCCAGAATGGATCTGCCACAGTAGGTGGACATGCCAAGGAAACTGCGCCCTTCGGAGATGGAGCCCAGTGCGCACACCTGCTTGATGGCTGCTTTTGTGAGGGCTCTTAGTGGTTCTGCAAGAGTCGCAAGGTCTGGAATGAATGCACAGACGTAAATTATAAGGGTTAATTTTTAGGGTTAATAAATAGTGATCAGAGATATCCTTTAACATAAAAATGCCATAAACATGCATAGTTTAACAACGAAAATCGTTGTAAAAGTGTGCATGTTAAAGGCATTTTCGTGATAAAGGATATGCGTGGAGAAGGCATTTGCGTTGTAACGCATGCGAGGTAAAGGCATGTGTTGCAATGGAATGCGTTGTAACATCATAGAACCCTCGGTATGTGGGTACGACTGTGTGACCACGTGTGGTCTACGGCCATTTGTTACAGCCCCTCTGGCCATGCGCGGCCAGAGGATATTGTGTGTACGCCTTCCAGATCTGGAGCACGAAAAACAGGACTGTGTTGTAAAGAAGAGGAAACCTCCGGACACCACAGGCAAGGGAAACTCCTTTATTTAAGTTGGAGAGTAGACAAGAGCGGACTTCTCCCAAATGATCAGGAAACAACCGACTGATAGAAGAACGTTCCGCTTCAAACAGAAAGCTAGAATACACAGATGCAGGGTGTTCCATTAAGGCTGGACCGCACAATAAGTATAACAGACTGCTGACCTGCTACATCCCTTCCCAACTTGGTTTCAAACCAACTTTTGTTCTAGACAGCAAGCAAAGTCTCTGTGCCGCTGGCTTGGTTGAGGATTGGGCCGCAGATTGTATCTTTGATGTTGAGCTTGGCCCGCCAGTTTCTCAGCAGCGCGGATGGCTCTGGTACCCTCCGTCGGTGTGTTGTCTGCGACCGCTTTGTGACAGTCCTCACTGTTATTGAAAGTCTCATCATACTCTTCAGCTTCGGGCCACTCAGCATTTTCATTGTCATCAGGGCGACCCCCCCTGTTGGGAGGTAGCATCAACCCTTTTGAACCATGAGATATTCCAGGCAATAGTTTTTTGGCCCTTCCTGCCTTTCACCATTGGTCCATTGACTTTCAGTACAGTCCATATCCCTGGTTTGTATGGTGTCCGAAACTTCCACTCAGGCCTGCGGTCCTTGATGATCACATGGTCTCCTGGCTCTGCATGTCTGGCTTGCGTGGGTGTTGTTCTGCGAGTGCAGAGCTTGGGCTGTGTGGATGTCCAGTGGCGAAGGTGACCACCCTGGACAGACCAGGATGGTATCTCGGCGAGCCCCGTTGAACATCAGGGTCCATTGTGCTTGGCAGGTAGTGTAGTGAGACGTCACACGATATTCTCGGAGAAACTGTTGGAGGTGGCGTTCGGGGTTGGCTTCCTCGACCACAGCAATACGAAGGTACTTTTTTAGTGTTCAAATGAACCTCTTAGCCTCACCATTGGCTTGAGGCCATTTGTGTGTAGGGGGGGGGGGGTGATACGGTGATGGTGTATCCCTAGTTGTTCGAGGAGGCCTTTGAATTTGTCTCTGTAAAAGGGTGGGCCGTTGTCAGTCTTTTTCTCGGTAGGCAAACTGAAAGTGGCGAAGATTTTCTCCAATGAAGGGGCTACTTGCACAAATGTAGTCGATTCAACTACCTACACAATGGGGTATTTTGAGTACCTGTCAATTAGAACCAGCGTACCTCTCCCATCCGGGAAGCTTCCAAAGTCAAGCCGCAGCTTGGGTCAGGGTACCGTAGTTGAGTCTTCGGTTATAACTGGTGCCGGCCTTTCAGGTGAACTTGTCACTGTCAAAGACTTCCTCAACCATGTCTTCAAGTCCAGGGAACCAGACTTTCTCTCTCATACAATTTTTTATTTTCATGGTACCTTGATGTCCACTGTGTGCTAATTCCATCATGTGTTGCTGGAGGCTAGCAGGAATGACGATCCGGACTTCCCTCAGGAGGGTCCCGCCTTGCGTAGTGCTGAATTCATACCAGACTTACCACATTTTCGCCAGCCTCTCTCTGTCTTTGCTGGGCCACTCGGCATCACATAGGAAGTTTTTCTATGTGCCACTATAGACCGCTGCTTTGACTTTCACCAGTACTGTATCTGGTTTTGCAGCTTCGTCTATGTCTTCCAGACTCTGAGTTAAAGGCCATGCTGCTTGTGAGATCACTTTGACATAGTCTTCGGTGGCATCAACGACTTTATCACTCAAGCTGTCTGACTGCACAGGATGGGAAGAGAGAAAATCTGCAGGATTTTTCGACCCTGGCCTGTATATTACCTCCATTTGGTAGTGCTGTAGCTGAATGGCTTACCTCTCGATTCTTGGCGGTGGGTGCGAAGCAGATGCACGGAATAGTGGTACGAGAGGCTGGTGGTCCGTATTGACTTTGAATGGTTGGCCTCTCAGGGATAAGTGAAAATGTCTGTATGCCCACTTGATTACCAGTGCCTCTCTCTCGATCTGGGCATATCGTGCTTCGGTCTGGGTCACTGCTTTGCTGGCAAATGTGAGAGTTGTCCACCGTCCTGGTTCTTGCTCCTGAGTGAGCACTGCTCCAAGCCCAATGGGGCTGGCATCAACAAGGAGCTCAGTAGGCCGATCGGGGTCGAAGTACATCATGGTAACATTGTCAAGCAGTGTGTCCTAGATTCTCTGAAACGATTCCTCTTTTCTTTTACCCCATGGCCACTTGGGGTCTGCTTTCATGAGGGCTCTTAGTGGTTCTGCAAGAGTCACAAGGTCCAGAATGGATCTGCCACAGTAGGTGGACATGCCAAGAAAACTGCGCCCTTTGGAGATGGAGCCCAGTGCGCACACCTGCTTGATGGCTGCTTTTGTGAGGGCTCTTAGTGGTTCTGCAAGAGTCGCAAGGTCTGGAATGAATGTGCCACAGTAGGTGGACATGCCGAGGAAACTGCGCACTTCGGAGACGGAGCCCAGTGCACACACCTGCTTGATGGCTTGTCACTTCTGGTGTTCCACCTGGATTCTGTCCTGGTTAAATACATAAACAAAACATTTGATGGACAATTGGAAGAATAGGCCTTTTTCTTTGCCTAGGGTAACTCTGTGTTCCCATAGATGACGTAATGTAGCCTTTAGGTGTTGGTGATGCTCCACCGCTGTTTCCGAGTGGATGAGGATGTCCTCACAGACATTCATAACCCCAGGGAGTCTGGAGAGTGTCTCACATATCGCGCTCTGGAAAACCTTGGCTGCAGATAAAATACTGAAGTTCACGCGTTTGTATCGGCGCAGTCCAAGGTGAGTGCTAAACATGGTGATATACTTGCTCTCTTCGGTCAGGAGGAGTTGGTGGTACCTGATGTTGAAGTCCAGTTTGGAGAATCATCGTGAGCCGTTCACATCCGCTATGATATCGTCCATGGTTAATGTTATGTGACGCTCACGCTTGATGGTGCGGTTCGAGAGCCGCATGTCAATGCATAGTCTTATTCTCCCTGGCTGTTCAGTTTTTCAGCTATCAGGATTGTTGAGACCCATGGTGTCAGCCCTGGTACCTTTTCGATCACCCCTTGCTTCTCGAGCTTTTCAAGCTCTTGTTCCACTGGGGGCCTCGGATGGAAGAGGATGGGGCAATGACGTAGTGCCACTGGGACGATGGCAGATCCTGAGGCATCCTAGCACGTTAAATAGCTCCGGAAATTGGTCTAGCAGGTCGTCGACTCGGTGCGAAGTCACAGTTCTGGAGAACAACACTATGCCCAAATCCTCCGCTGTATGGCACCCTATCAGAGTGTCTGCTTCCTTGTCTATGATGTGAAACGTTGCTGTGACTTCTTTGTCATTGGACTGTATTCGTACCGTCATGCGCCCTCGGACAGGCAGGGGTAACCGGCTTCCATATGCATAAATGGTGGTGAGTGAGAGAGTTATTGAAGGTCTTGGTTTAAGGTAATTGTATTGCTGAATCCCCATCACATTGACGGAGGCTCCAGTGTCAATCAGGCCTTGACTTCTGACCCTGCAATGCGCACATTCCTGCATCATTTGAGCTCGCTTGCAAACGAAATGAGGAATGCCTCTTCTTCTTCTTCCTCTGGGGACGAATCTTCAGCCCAGCATTTTTGTCGCTATGTGGACCTGGTGCTGTCCGTCTGTGCCACATTTGTCAGAGATAGTTGGTGGATAGCCTTTGTTGGCGGTTCCCCCCCTTGGTACTCCTATATGCGTTCTACTTCCGGCAAAGTGGTTGCTGATGCTGCACTTGGGACAGGTGCGGCCCTGGGCGGGGCATTCGGCTATTGGATGCTCTTCGCCACCACAGTAGCCGCACCGAGACTTCGTGGGCAGGGTTCCGCGCATTCTAGTGGTTTCTATCACGTTCTTCATGCAAACAGCATTGACTCGTTCTTGTTTGAAGATGGCGGTTTTCTCAGGCGCCTGGGTAATGGCTTGGTCCATCTCATTAGCCCAGGCAGGGGATAAATCATGAGGCCTTGCTAGGATTAGGATGTCATCTAGGCTGACGTTTGGTTGTCTCAGAATGAGGCTGCGTAGGGTTTTGTTAATGCAGCCTTGAATTATAATTGAGCTTGAATTTCCTTCAGCTGGTCATCGGCCGTGCAGGTGTTTGCTAGCTCACACAGCCGTGCATTGAATGTTTAAATAGATTCTCCTTCTTGCTGGCGGGCTTGGCAGAGTTTGAACCACTTGAAGTTGTGTTTCAGTTGGGGGGGGGGGGGGAAATGCGCGTTAAGAGCTCTCACCGCTGCATCAAAGTCTGTGGCGGGGCTGAGGTTTGGCAAGTGTTCGAATAGTTTGTATATTTCTTCCCCTGAATAGTGTAGCACTAGGGATTTTTTGACTGCACCATTGTTTTCTCGTGCGGCGATGAAATAGTTATCATAGCATCCTATCAAGGTCTTCCATCATGGGGATGCAGTTGCCTGTTCTGCCAGCTCACTGAATGGCGGTAGCACCCCTGTAAGTGCATGTCGCGTGGTGGCTTGCTGTTCTTGCGGAGCAGCCTGTGCCTCATCGGCCATGGTGGGCACTGATGGGTAGCAGGGTGATCTCCACATGTGTTTTTTGAGGATGTATGACGTAACAACGCGAGTCATTACAACGCGCGCAGTTACATCGCGGACGTTACAACGACTGCGATGTTACTACGCTATGCCATTACAACGCAAGTCTTTACATCGACTTGCGCTAGATGGCGTGCTAACATTAGAAAAGCGTAATTTACTATTCCAACTCCAGTCCACTTAACAGTAGGGAAGGTGTTGGGATAGTAAACTACACTATTTGTAATGTTAGCACGCCATCTAGCGCAAGTCGATGTAAAGACTTGCGTTGTAATGGCATCGCGTGGTTACATCGCGTTCGTTGTAACGACCGCGATGTAACAGCATCGCGGTGTACTGAATGCGATGTAAACGATGTTTCCCGTTTTTTGATATGTGTCTGGGTTGGTTGTGCCAGTGATTGTTTGATAGGAGAGGGCTATCTGGACTTGGTTGTGTCTCTTTTCTCCTTGTCTCTCAGCTGGTGGCTCAGAACTTGGGAAAATTGTGTGACTCTGGGCCCCACCTTCTTTTCCTCTGTGATTGTATTTTTGTCTTCCCTCTGCCCTATTGCCAAGTATGGAGGTTTTGCTGGGCAAGAGCGGAATAGAGCGATGCTAGGTGCTCCTCCGTGTGTGTTGCGGGGGAAGCTGCATGTTCTTGAGCTGCCGGTAGTTCACTCGGTACCTACAGCGAACGTGGCCAGGCTCGTCCCTGAGTGGCCTCTGGTTTATTTCTCCTCACACCGCAGTGCTAGGTCTTTCTCAGCTCGAGCTGGCTACTCGTTGGCATCCCCAGAGTGCTTTTCTGGCCACCTCAGGTTCTTTTATTCTTTTTCTTGTCTTTTTCTGCTGGAGGCAGACCAGCATAAGGGCATGGACCGTCTTCCTAGCCTCTTCTAGGCATGTGCCAGGGTGTAGCCACAGCTTCTCTTTCAGTGCGGGGTGGAGTCCACTATTGTCGCCAATGTCAGTGGGGCCCTTCCCAGCGTGCGGTGTATCGCTTATCAGCGCCCCACTGCCCGGATCCCACAAATACACACTGACTCGGTGTGTGGGTACAGCAGTGTGACCACATGCAGTCCACACCCTTTTATTACAGCCCCTCTGGCCATGCCCGGCCAGAGGATGTCATGTGTACACCTTCCAGGTCCGGAGCAGGATAAACAGGACTGCTGGCCTGCTACAATGGTAAGCTCCCCAAACCATACCTCACACAACAGTGATGAAAACCATAACTTGTACACCACATGCAAACCTAAGGACCTCACAGAATTCATAAGTAATGTGGCCTAAAAGTGCAACGTCATTAAATCAATCAATTAATAAATCTACAACCTTTATTCGATCTTAACTAAAAGAGAATGAAAGTTCAAAATATAGCAAGTTCAAACAACTTCAGGCTAAAATAATAAGAGGTTATAATAGGCATAGGAAGCCATCACAAATCCATAAAATACAATTAAAACAATACTGAAAAAGACTTAAAATCAGTTACTCCCCCCCCAGGAACTTCCTGCAGCAAATGATGCACCCCGCTCCCTAGGGGAAAGACAACAGAGAGTTTTCCAACCTGTCCATACCGCCCCCTGGAGCCCAGATTTGCAGGAAGTATAGAAAGTTAGCAAGAGAAACATCAACACCCTAGGGCCAGCAGCATCAACCGCAGTTTACTTCTGTTCACCCTATCGAAGGCTGAGGACAGATCAGTAAAGGCCAGGGACCGAGGGCAGCGCCTGGCGACCGTGTACTTTCTCACAATCGGATGTAAATTTAGGCAGTGTTCTACTGTACCTAGCCGAGGGCGGAAGCTGTACTGATAAGGAGACAGAATATTGTTGTCGTTGGCCCAGTCCTGAAGCCGATTAAAAATAACCCTCCCTAATACCTTCACAGAACTATCGCTGAGGAAGATGGGCCTGTAACAAGTAGGTGAACTCCTATCCCTTTTACTAAAAAGTGGGCTATAGTGGATAGAGTCCATAATGCAGGAATCCGAGAACACAAAGAGTTATTAAAAAAAAGTTACAAACAAGGGGGCCAATAATTCTGGGTTACATCTAAGTCGGTCCATAGGGATCCCATCAAGGCTTGGAGCTTTGCCATTTGGACTGGGTTTGAGTGCATCCTCAACTTCCTGGAGAGAGACCTGAAATGGTGGGAAATGCAATCGACAATAAGTTCCTAGGCAATATGATGGGGAATGCACCAAAGGTTCCAGTACCCTGCTTTTACATACATCATCTTCGACCAGATAATAAATCCCTGAAAAAGAACTAACTCAATCTTTCCAAAACAAGAGAGGAGGGACTGGGGCTTTCGTAGGATCCAGCATACGGGCCCCTGCAGTTCTGAAAACACAGAATGTACAGTTTCTATGTGGAAAGCTAGGTCTAGCAAGTGATGGGTGAGGGGGAGTAAGGGCTCGCACACACCCCAAGGAGTGTCATGCTTCATCATCGGGCAGCTCCTCATTGGACCAGCGCTGCAATGCCCAACAGGCCCCTCCAGGGGGCTCTTTACTGGAAATCTTCTCTTTTTAGCCGATGTATGTTGCATGAGTGAGTAGTGAAGTGTGAGTAGAATGGGTGAAGGTGAAATGTAATAAAAATTAGTAAAGGGATCCGCACAGGAAACAACATTTTAATACTAGGGTCCCTTTCTCAAGAATGAAAATGTGATTTGAGCATAGAATAGGTAAATGGTCTTTTTAGCTGCAGAAAATGTGAGTCAAAGAGGTCAACATGTTTCATGCCGGTCCCTAGTGGATCATGGCATTTCGTCAGGACCAGGACAACCTAATTCTACTCTTCACAGGGATTAGGGAAAGTAGAGAATGTGCACACCATACCCTGTGAATTTTTCCAAAGAAAGAAGACATTCAAAGTGTGTCTCTATACTTTACATAGACATGAGGAACGTCTCTTGGGTTTAGACCCCTGAATAGGGTAAGTAACTGCCCCAGCCGGACCGGACAGAGAGTACGCTTCAGGGCAGATCGTCACAGCATGTTGATGCTCGGAGCGGCTGTCGATAAAAAGGAAATCTCATCCTTGTGAACTTTATATCAACCCCGACTCGCAAATATGTAGTGAGGCAACTCTGAGACCTAGGCCCGAGATTGCTGATTGATAGGTCACAGGTGGAAGGGAGCGTAGCAGGCAAACACTCAGACGGGAAACTCTTGATCAATCCCAAAGATAGGTGCAGTGACATTACAAAGGGTCAAGGGAGATTGTCCCATTAAAGCACACATGGCCGGAGGGGGTATGTGCGCTCATAAAAACACCATAAAGTCAAATGCCACATGAGTTAGGAACACATAGCCAATCAGGACCTTGCACACATAGTGATCACGCGCTCCCCATGCCGGAAATCAGGGCACTTTATTCAATGGCCATATTGTGTCCACTCGAAGAAGTGATTCACCTGTAGTAACCATTTAACAAATAATTTACGAGTCCAAATGCAGCAACCAACATTCCTCACCATATATAGTATGCCAGAAACTTTTACAACTTACCAGGTTTTTGTATACAAGAAGAACAAGGATGAAATGTAAATGGAGACAGTCCTCAGACCTTCTGCCAGTAACTGTTATCCCAGCCGAAACTTTTAATTAAATAAACTGTTCCTGTTTTGCCAAACGCCTCTTGTCTTCTGTTTTTAAGGGATTTCAAACTCAAGCAACAAGCTGTCTGCAAAATAAGCTGTGGGTCTGGTCATGACAATTTTGTATATGAAGCAGCTGGTTCTGAAGTTGGTGTGGGTCGGCAAGTGGAGCCAATAGAGTTGCACCAGGATGGGTGTGATGTGATCATATTTCTCCATATCCTGGATGAGACGTACTTCAGGCGTGAAGGATGCCTTTACATATCTACCTATACACGTACATATGTTTGTATGTACCAAGCCAAAAGATATCGGAGCACTTAGAGTCAAACCTAGCCGCTGTACTGATCTAAATCCTTACTGGTACCTTTAGAGCCTAACCCAAACTACAGCCATCACCATTACCCTTTCCATGACCTAACTTCAACCTAAACCTCACTTTAACTACAGCTCCAACCATAAACTTAACAAAAACGACATCGCTATTAGGCCTGGGCGGTAAATTCCGTTCCGCTCGTGGAATTTGGGTAATTTGGGTAATTTCGCATTCCACGGAGAACGCAAAATTGCCCAAAATTCTGTGTTCCGCGGCGTCCTGGAATTTTTTGCTTGTTTGCGTTCTCAAGATGCGTGTTCACAAGATATTTTCCCCCGAGCACGCAAACAGCATTTGCGAACAGGTAAAAAGCATCGCGAACAAGCAATTCCACGTGTTCGTGGAATTTCTGCGTGCTCGTGGAGATTTTTTACCGTTTCGCGGAGCTTTGCGTAGCGCGACTACACAAATTCCGCCCACCCCTAAGATTCGCTATACATGAAAATAAAACTAACCATAAGCCAAGCCCCAACCAAACCTCTACACAGGACAACTACTGGAACCTTAATCCTAACTCATAAACAAGACTCCCAGTTCTCAGCTTTTACTCATTTTTCACAGATATATACAGACAGGAAACTATCTGTTTCTGGTATAAATTTATTTTTAAATGAACAAAAAAACCTGAAAAAAGTCTACTCCTGAGTCATTCCCAATGCCCTCAGTCTTGACTGCCAGGCCAGCGGCTGTGCAGACTGACAGACAGGGGAGTTAAAAGGTTTTCTGGTGAATCTTTAAACAGCTGCAGATGTGCATGTGTTTATACTACAATGGCAATGTTTTCATATCGGTGTATTACAAATGAGTGATGTGTCATATGTGTCTTCTTATAACACTAAAACTCATCAGGCATCCGAACGCAAGGGTGCCCTTATCAGTTAACCAAAAACTAGTTGCAGCTTCATTTTTCACAAAACACAAAATAAATAAGGATAATTATGGGTACATTTGGCAAAAAATAAAAATTGATCAATACGGAAGGAAAAGTTTTAAAAAAGAAATAACATAAACCCCGGAGTCCTATTCATAAAACAACTGTTGAAAATGTACCTTTTCTGCATGGTCACCCAGATTGTTCTCTTTTTTCTGAACCTTAGTTTTACTGGCTTTTGGACTATGGGCACTTTACCACTGCTAAAGAGTAGTAAAGTGCCTGTGCTTCCCCCTCTAAAACATGCTATACATTGGAAGTTGCTACTGCTCAGCTTAACTTCACTATAGGTCATTTTAAATGGTGCTTAAAGTGCACCTATGTTGTTGAAAGCTAATGTCATATGTTGGCTGCAGTGTATAATAACACCACCCACATATGTGACAAAATCAAATGTTTCCTATGACTTCCACTGTGCTCTGGTTAAGCTGCAGTTTAAATGCACTGCAGTGACAAGTGGCGGGAAAGCTGCCTGCCATGCAGAATTATTTTAATTTACATTCATGTCACCTCTAAAATCTACCTAGTAGCTCCACATGGAAGAGTGCTAATATATAAAAATAGGGCATGCTATACATTAGGGTTACTGTGCCTCCACAGTGAAATAGAAGCCAAACGCTGTTTCACACTGTGGGCCTGGATAAACTGTTCTCTAATAGGCAGTGGTGAGATTAAAACCTTTTCTTTCCACCTGCGCTTAGAAAAGGGATAAAAAAATAATATTTGCTGCTTAGTTTTTAAGATCTAAATTAATGGTGAAATCTGATTTTGTATAACTTAACTAGATATGCAACTTTGTAAAAATATACTTTAGGCTCCCTGAGCCAGAACTGGCCTAAAACCAGTTCTGCCACTCATCACACTTCTAGAGCTGGAATACTCATCCTTGGCTGGGAGAGTTAATTCATCTAGCTCAGAAGTCAATGACGTGCCTCTGAACCCAGGAAAGGCTAATTGGTGTTTACTGCTGACCACTCAACAGGGATTATCAATCTGGGAGTGAACTGCAGCAGAACAAAAGGAAGCTTCAGCACTACCTCTTTGGCTTTGAGATGCCAGGGAGGGATTCTTATGTTGATTCCAAGGACCTCACTAGACAGGCTACAGCCACAGTAAGAGGGAAAAACACTTTTGACCGAAAAAGGTAGGGGAATGGTCAAGAAACTGAAGACAGACCTGCCTGATGGCAGGTGGGTCCCAGCTTTCCCAGCAGTTCAAGACAACAGGCTTTATTTACACATTGGCAGATGGGGTACTCTTTCACAAACACAACACAGTGCCGGTCTGCCAAACTCTTGTTCCCCCTGCCTAATTTAGAGACGACTGGACCATAGGTTTCTATTGATGGAGCCCCCGTTGGCTCAATGGAATGAAAGCTTCCTCCCATGGCGGAGCAGAGTAGGACCTGTTGATTAAAGGGCATTACGCCACCCTATAACATCGGAATCATTTTCAATAGATTCTTTACCCCTTGGATGTATACCTTAACAAGTCGTTTTTTGACTGCAGGAGGTTTGTGTTAATGTTTTAATCAGGTCTCAAAACACCAGCCAGACCTATGGGGTCTGCCAATGCTTGTTAGATTTGGAGGATCTGCACTCAAATGAGACATCTGTTGGAGACTCGGGCAGGAAGAGAACATGCAGGGCCACTCTGGGTGTGGCTGTGTGCCTCTCATGTGCCACAAGCTTAGACACAGTATAATCCTCAGAGAAAAGGGTGGTGCTAAGATCACTCGGGGAGGTAGACGCACCCAGAGACACCTGCACTCAATATTCCATGGTACTTTTTGGGGGTAATTTCAAGTGCAATGTAGTTAGGGTTTAGTACTTGGCCCAGAAGCCAGGACTTCACCTGCTAGACTGGCACACGGAGGGGTAGGAGACCTGAGTCAGAGGTAGCTCCGGTGCCTCTGCACCTGCTGCACCAGTCGAAGCCACGCCCCCGAACATGAGGTTGGCAGTTATGATAATTGATTGTGATGGCCTAGGTCAGCCCACTAGGACAGCTGAAGCTGAAGATGACTGGCCACAGCTGAGAAACCCTTCTCCCAGAGACAGCAGAGTGACTCTCAGCTGCATTATCCCCTTGCTGTAGATGTCATCTCAGTCACTGTGGTCATGCAATGGGATAAGATCCTGTCATGAATGTGTGGTTTGGTCAAAGGAATGTGATGCAGCCATAGAATGTGGTGTGATCATGCAATGTGATCGTGTCATGGAATGCGGTGTGGTCATGGAATGTCATTCGGTCATAGAATGTGGTGTGGTCATGCAATGTGATCCTATCATGGAATGTGGTGTAGTTAAAGCCATCATGTCATAGAATGTTGTGTGGTCATGAATGTGATCCTTCCATAGAATGTCGCATGGTCATGAAATGTAATCCTGCTATAGAATGCTGTGTGGTCATGCAATGTGATCCTGCCATGAAATGTGGTGTGTTCATGCAATGTGATCCAGCCATAGAATGTGGTGTGATCATGCAATGTGATCCAGTCATGGAATGTGGTTTGTTCATGCAATGTGATCCAGTCATGAAATGTGGTGTGTTCATGCAATGTGATCCAGTCATGGAATGTGGCGTGGTCATGAATGTGATCCAGTCATGGAATGTGGTGTGTTCATGCAATGTGATCCAGTCATGAAATGTGGTGTGTTCATGCAATGTGATCCAGTCATGGAATGTGGCGTGGTCATGAATGTGATCCAGTCATGGAATGTGGTGTGCTCATGCAATGTGATCCAGTCGTGGAATGTGGTTTAATCGTTGTTGTATAAGCTTTATTTCGAAAGTACATGTCATAAAAGCTATAAAACACCGCATGGAATAAAAAGTGAGCAATACAAGTAAATGTACAATAGGAATAATAGATATATGGAAGCAGCCCGTCCAGTGTCCGACGTCAGCTAGGCCACAGTATGCAAATCGAAGAATAGACAATAAAGCTACTAATACAACATGACAATAAAAACATGCTAAAAAAAAGGTTCAAAATGAGAGGACAAAAACATTACAGTGCTGTCTGGACTAACACTACTTCACATTGGTCTTTATTACAGATCCTCGCAGGCCATATTAGCATTTCCATCCCTCCTAATGACAGCAACTTAGTGGGGCTAAAAGCGATATAGTGCAAGAGAGCTGGGAGTACCAGCCACAATGCCTTGCAACAACGACACGCGATCTTCATGCCACTGGGTGCCGCAGCGTTCCCGACTGGATCTTCCGTTTAATGAGCCATGCATGGCTTATAAATGTGGCTACGCTGCATGCAAAGAGTGGCTTGGGGTCTGACCTTAGAATGCGCAGGGCAACCCGGTAGTTCCTTGTGGCCAGCTGCTGGGAAATCGGTTTTAGCCATTTCAGCCTCGGCGTAGTGTATGCTTGACAGGCGAACATAACATGGGCAATGCTTTCTACCGGGGCCCCGCAGCAAGGTCAGTCTTTTGGAGTTGGATTGCTTGGGTGCCATTTGGCTGTCATCACACAGACAGGGAGTGTACCAAACCTAAAGTGTATGTATAACAACCTGTCCCGAGGGGCCTGGATTATGTCCAGATAAGGTTTTAATTATCTGGAGTGTTTATGCAAATACAATTCTGCCGTTAGTCTCTCCAGTTTGGGTTTGTAGGACTCCTGTTGGTCCACCCATTCCCAGTAAAGGCGTTTGATCTCCTCTTTCCTGAGTGGGTCCTGCTTATCCCACTGGGTTTGGGGCTCTAGGGATAACATCATTTTCTTGACGTTGGATACCCAGCCAACTTTATTACTTTTATCTAACCGGATGATCTCTGATAGTGCTTCGCCATAAGGTAAGAGTTCTGAGGTCCGCCTAATGTGTGCCCAAAAAAGTAAAGGGAGTAACCTTGCTATGTCGCCAATAGATCACCTACCCATGTCTAGCATTAGAAGGGTAAGGGGGATGTTCCGTGGTAGCATCACCAAATCTCTTAGGAACTTATATTCAGAGCTACACACATCGTGGGCCTTTTCAATTACCCACAGCTCCGCACCATCAGTGCTGTACTTACAGCTTTCACATTGTAAACCTGAAGGGCTGGAGCTATTGGCCTGCTAAATGAGGAGTGATGTTCTTTCCCAAGCGATCCTGCTACTCACTTGTGACCCATCAACATCTTGGTTAAGTGTGATTTCCAACACATCTTCTTTGTGAGCCAGACACCGAGATGGTCGAGGGTGCCGACTCTTTCCAGGGGGGTCCCTCCCAACCGATGGCTGCCTTTGTAGGACTTGTGGGGGATGAAAGCCATAAATTTGGTTTTTAATGTATTAATGACCAACTCTTTACTGTCGCAGAAGAGTTTGAATTTCTTAAGCAATCGCTGCAATCCCGCTGGCGTCTGCGAACAAAAGGGTCAGTACCTTCTGTCCCCCCAGAGTTGGAGCATCTGCTGGATCTTCTTTCAGGAAGCTAACTACTCCATTCATATATAGAGAGAATAGAGTGGGAGCCAAGACACAGCCCTGGCGAACACCCCTGCTGACAGGAATGCGATCAGTTAGTTGCCCCTGCGCTCCCCAACTAATCTGGGCGTAGTTGTCTTCATGCAATCGCACTACCAAATTAAGAATAAGGGGGGGAATATCCATCTCTTTTAGTGCATGCCACAGTTTACTCCTAGGGACTAAATCAAAGGCAATCATGCAATATCATTCCACCATAGAATGTGGTGTGGTCATGGAATGTGATCCCACCATAGAATGTGGTGTGGCCATGGAATGTGATCCCACTATAGAATGTGGTGTGGTCATAGAATGTGATCCCACCATAGAATGTGGTGTGGTCTTGGAATGAGATCCTGTCATGGAATGTGGTGTGGTCATGGAATGTGATCCTGCCATGGAATGTGGTGTGGTCATGGAATGTGATCCCACCATAGAATGTGGTGTGGTCATGGAATGTGATCCCACCATAGAATGTGGTGTGGCCATGGAATGTGATCCCACTATAGAATGTGGTGTGGTCTTGGAATGTGATCCTGTCATGGAATGTGATGTGGTCATGGAATGTCATCCTGTCATAGAATGTGGTGTGGTCTTGGAATGTGATCCTGTCATGGAATGTGATGTGGTCATGGAATGTTATCCTGTCATAGAATGTGGTGTGGTCTTGGAATGTGATCCTGTCATGGAATGTGGTGTGGTCTTGGAATGTGATCCTGTCATGGAATGTGGTGTGGTCATGAAATGTGATCCGGTCATAGAATGTGATGTGGTAATGGAATGTGATCCAGTCGTAGAATGTTGTGTGGTCATGGAATGTGATCTGGTCATAGAATGTGGTGTGGTCCTGTCACAGAATGTGCTGTGGTTATGGAATGATATTCTGTCGTAGAATGCGATAATACAGTATGATCCCCCCATAGAATGTGATCATGGAATGTTGTCCTGTTATAGAATGTGGTGTGGTCATAGAGTGTTCTCAAATCCATGGAATGTGTGCTTTTGGGGTGTTGGTCTATGACTTTTGGGGGGGTCCTAGTGTTTGGTTAATGGTTTCAGGTAGTCCTGCAATAAAAGGGCACCTGTATAGCAATCCAGGTGTGCCCTCCTTGGCTCCGTCGCTCAAACTCCAAATCATTGGAAGCCTTTTCCCCCTAGTTCATGAGACAGGTAATATGTGTCATTTATGTCCCCACTGCTTTATTACTATTACAGCTCTCTCCTAAATGTTCACGATAAAAACTAAAGGAAAGTACAAAGTCAAGGAGTTCACCAAGAACCCTTTTTCTCTCATCCCTGTCCAGATGTGAGGCAGTGAACCCCCTCCTTTGATGAAGCTTGAGCTTGAAGGTCCGCTTTCTGGAAGCGCCTTAGGGATCCAAGAGACCCTTGGGTATAGTGAGATTATTGAGGGAATGGTATGTCACTGCCTACACCCAGAGAAGTCCCCTGAGGTTAAGTGAGATTTTACATCCAGGGTGTAATGGGACAGTAGAGAATGGAGCAAGTTACCCCAGCCTTGGATACAGTACAATAGAACTGTGAAGACCATGGCGATGTTACCTTCTAGCTCTGTTTATAAACATTTAACAAACCGATCTGAGAACTCCATGTGAAAGGACCCTTCCCCTTTGGGCCTAGTATTAAGGGCCAGTATCATTATCCAAGCTCAAGTGGCTGTCCAAAGTAAAGTTCAGGGTTGTGCTGTAATTTGATGCCAAACATTTAAAAAGGGTCAGTCTACACTGGGACACACCACTCAAAGCCACATTCTACAAAACCACCACCACTGAGGCCTTCAGAAGAAGCAAAGGACTCTTCAAGGCAAATCAGCGCTGCAGCAACCTCCTGTCAGACCCTCCGGACAAGGGCAAAGTCAGAGACATCACCTAAGGCACAAGTGCTGCGTGAGGGGGTTGAGGCTGTGCTGAGATGCTCAAGGAGCTAGAACTAGATATAGGATTTGCTACGTAAGATGGATGGTTAAACATAGAGTGTTTCTGAAAAGAGACTGTAGCGTCCTACCCAGCCTGGTCACTCTCCAATGACATCGCCCCACACGGAGAATAGTTGTACCCGTCTTTATTCTTCAGCATGTAAGCAAGAACTCAACGCTCTAATCCTGAATTCACTTCACGACCCTCCAACGCTTACATCACAGGTGTACGGACTCCGTCAGTAACCAGAAAAGTTCTGTCATTCTTTCTTTATACAACACTATAGAGACCACCTGATGAACACAAACCAGGTTCGGTGTCACACCAGCAGTGAACAGTTCTCAACAGAAGATAAACTTATGTGCTCAGATTACAAGAGATAGCCGTCTTGCTAGACTTCATTGGAAAGGGACCATTTGCCTTACGGTTTTAGCTTGTACCTGAAGCTGGATGCTCCCAGTTATGGAAGGGATGTTACCTGTTTTGTGCACAATCATTTTAGACCCTCTTTTCAGAGCCTCACCCTCCTGTTAGCTCCTCCTACCTGTCCCCAGTGGAGGTGCCATGATTGTGATATTGTTACTTTTCACTGCTGTGAATTATGTGGTGTCATGGTACAGCGGAGGCACAGACACCGTGTGCCAATAAGAGATTGAGTGAGTGGGTAACAGAGTGGAGAAGAGGAGACTGAGGTCACATTTACGATGTGATCTGACAGTGGAGAAGGGGGCAGTGAGGTCACGTTTAGGGAGTGACCAAAGGGTGGAGAAGGCAATAGCGAGGTCACGTTTAAGGAGTGACCAAAGAGTGGAGAAGGCAATAGCGAGGTCGCGTTTAGGAAGTGATCAAAGGGTGGAGAAGGCAATAGCAAGGTCACATTTAGGGAGTGACCAAAGAGTGGAGAAGGCAATAGCGAGGTCTCGTTTAGGAAGTGACCAAAGGGTGGAGATGGCAATAGCGAGGTCACGTTTAGGGAGTGACCAAAGGGTGGAGAAGACAATAGTGAGGGCACATTTAGGGAGTGATCGAAAGGTACAGAAGGGGGCAGTGAGGTCACGTTTAGGAAGTGACCAAAGAGTTTAGAAGGCAATAGCGAGGTCACGTTTAGGAAGTGACCAAAGGGTGGAGAAGGCAATAGCGAGGTCACGTTTAGGGAGTGACCCAAGGGTGGAGAAGACAATAGCGAGGTCATTTTTAGGAAGTGATCAAAGGGTGGAGAAGGCAATAGCGAGGTCACGTTTAGGAAGTGATCAAAGTGTGGAGAAGGCAATAGTGAGGGCACATTTAGGGAGTGATCGAAGGGTACAGAAGGGGACAGTGAGGTCACATTTAGGAAGTGACCAAAGAGTGGAGAAGGCAATAGCGAGGCCGCGTTTAGGAAGTGATCAAAAGGTGGAGAAGGCAATAGCGAGGTCACGTTGAGGAAGTGACCAAAGGCTGAAAAAGGCAATAGTGAGGTCATGTTTAGGGAGTGACCAAAGACTGGAGAAGACAATAGTGAGGGCACATTTAGGGAGTGATCGAAGGGTACAGAAGGGGGCAGTGAGGTCACGTTTAGAAAGTGACCAAAGAGTGGAGGAGGCAATAGTGAGGTCCTGTTTAGGGAGTGATCAAAGGGTGGAGACGGGGACAGTGAGGTCAAGTTTAGGGACGGATCAAAGGGTGGGAAAGGCAATATCGAGGTCATGTTTAGGGAGTGACCAAAGAGTGGAGAAGACAATAGTGAGGGCACATTTAGGGAGTGATCGAAGGGTACAGAAGGGGGCAGTGAGGTCACGTTTAGGAAGTGACCAAAGAGTGGAGATGGCAATAGCGAGGTCGCGTTTAGGAGGTGTCCAAAGGGTGAAGAAGACAATAGCGAGGTCACGTTTAGGGAGTGACCAAAGGGTGGAGAAGACAATAGTGAGGTCATGTTTAGGAAGTGATTAAAGGGTGGAGAAGCCAATAGCGAGGGCACATTTAGGGAGTGATCGAGGGTATAGAAGGGGGCAGTGAGGTCACATTTAGGAAGTGACCAAAGAGTGGAGAAGGCAATAGCGAGGTTGCGTTTAGGAAGTGTCCAAAGGGTGAAGAAGGCAATAGCGAGGTCATGTTTAGGGAGTGACCAAAGAGTGGAGAAGACAATAGTGAGGGCACATTTAGGGAGTGATCGAAGGGTACAGAAGGGGGCAGTGAGGTCACGTTTAGGAAGTGACCAAAGAGTGGAGATGGCAATAGCGAGGTCGCGTTTAGGAGGTGTCCAAAGGGTGAAGAAGACAATAGCGAGGTCACGTTTAGGGAGTGACCAAAGGGTGGAGAAGACAATAGTGAGGTCATGTTTAGGAAGTGATTAAAGGGTGGAGAAGCCAATAGCGAGGGCACATTTAGGGAGTGATCGAGGGTATAGAAGGGGGCAGTGAGGTCACATTTAGGAAGTGACCAAAGAGTGGAGAAGGCAATAGCGAGGTTGCGTTTAGGAAGTGTCCAAAGGGTGAAGAAGGCAATAGCGAGGTCACGTTTAGGGATTGACCAAAGAGTGTAGAAGGCAATAGCGAGGTCGCATTTAGGAAGTTATCAAAGGGTGGAGAAGGCAATAGCAAGGTCACTTTTAGGAAGTGATCAAACGGTGGGAATGGCAATAGCGAGGTCTCGTTTAGGAAGTGACCAATGGGTGGAGAAGGCAATAGCAAGGTCACATTTAGGGAGTGACCAAAGAGAGGAGAAGGCAATAGCGAGGTCGCATTTAGGAAGTGATCAAAGGGTGGAGAAGGCAATAGCAAGGTCACCTTTAGGAAGTGATCAAAGGGTGGGAAAGGCAATAGCGAGGTCTCGTTTCGGAAGTGACCAAAGGGCGGAGAAGGCAATAGCGAGGCGAGGTCACGTTTAGGGAGTGACCAAAGGGTGGAGAAGACAATAGCGAGGTCATGTTTAGGAAGTGATCAAAGGGTGGAGAAGGCAATAGCGAGGTCACGTTTAGGAAGTGATCAAAGTGTGGAGAAGGCAATAGTGAGGGCACATTTAGGGAGTGATCGAAGGGTACAGAAGGGGGCAGTGAGGTCACATTTCGGAAGTGACCAAAGAGTTTAGAAGGCAATAGCGAGGTCACGTTTAGGAAGTGACCAAAGGGTGGAGAAGGCAATAGAGAGGTCACGTTTAGGGAGTGACCAAAGGGTGGAGAAGACAATAGCAAGGTCATGTTTAGGAAATGATCAAAGGGTGGAGAAGGCAATAGCGAGGTCACGTTTAGGAAGTGATCAAAGTGTGGAGAAGGCAATAGTGAGGGCACATTTAGGGAGTGATTGAAGGGTACAGAAGGGGGCAGTGAGGTCACATTTCGGAAGTGACCAAAGAGTGGAGAAGGCAATAGCGAGGTCGCGTTTATGAAGTGATCAAAGGGTGGAGAAGGCAATAGCGAGGTCACGTTGAGGAAGTGACCAAAGGGTGGAGAAGGCAATAGTGAGGGCATATTGAGGGAGTGATAGAAGGGTACAGAAGGGGGTAGTGAGGTCACATTTAGGGAGTGATCATAGGGTGGAGGAGGCAATAGTGAGGTCCTGTTTAGGGAGTGATCAAAGGGTGGAGAAGGGGACAGTGAGGTCAAGTTTAGGGACTGATAAAAGGGTGGGAAAGGCAATAGCGAGGTCTCGTTTAGGAAGTGACCAAAGGGTGGAGAAGGCAATAGCGAGGTCACGTTTCGGGAGTGACCAAAGAGTGGAGAAGACAATAGTGACGGCACATTTAGCGAGTGATCGAAGGGTACAGAAGGGGGCAGTGAGGTCACGTTTAGGAAGTGACCAAAGAGTGGAGAAGGCAATAGCGAGGTTGCGTTTAGGAAATGTCCAAAGGGTGAAGAAGACAATAGCGAGGTCACGTTTAGGGAGTGACCAAAGGGTGGAGAAGACAATAGCGAGGTCATGTTTAGGAAGTGATCAAATGGTGGAGAAGGAAATAGCGAGGGCACATTTAGGGAGTGATCGAAGGGTATAGAAGGGGGCAGTGAGGTCACATTTAGGAAGTGACCAAAGAGTGGAGAAGGCAATAGCGAGGTTGCGTTTAGGAAGTGTCCAAAGGGTGAAGAAGGCAATAGCGAGGTCACGTTTAGGGAGTGACCAAAGAGTGGAGAAGGCAATAGCGAGGTCGCGTTTAGGAAGTGATCAAAGGGTGGAGAAGGCAATAGCAAGGTCACATTTAGGAAGTGATCAAACGGTGGGAAAGGCAATAGCGAGGTCTCGTTTAGGAAATGACCAACGGGTGGAGAAGGCAATAGCAAGGTCACATTTAGGGAGTGACCAAAGAGAGGAGAAGGCAATAGCGAGGTCGCATTTAGGAAGTGATCAAAGGGTGGAGAAGGCAATAGCAAGGTCACTTTTAGGAAGTGATCAAAGGGTGGGAAAGGCAATAGCGAGGTCTCGTTTCGGAAGTGACCAAAGGGTGGAGAAGGCAATAGCGAGACGAGGTCACGTTTAGGGAGTGACCAAAGGGTGGAGAAGACAATAGCGAGGTCACGTTTAGGCAGTGATCAAAGTGTGGAGAAGGCAATAGTGAGGGCACATTTAGGGAGCGATCGAAGGGTACAAAAGGGGGCAGTGAGGTCATGTTTAGGAAGTGACCAAAGAGTTTAGAAGGAAATAGCGAGGTCACGTTTAGGAAGTGACCAATGGGTGGAGAAGGCAATAGCGAGGTCACGTTTAGGGAGTGACCAAAGGGTGGAGAAGACAATAGCAAGGTCATGTTTAGGAAGTGATCAAAGTGTGGAGAAGGCAATAGTGAGGGCACATTTAGGGAGTGATCGAAGGGTACAGAAGGGGGCAGTGAGGTCACATTTAGGAAGTGACCAAAGAGTGGAGAAGGCAATAGCGAGGTCGCGTTTAGGAAGTGATCAAAGGGTGGAGAAGGCAATAGCGAGGTCACATTGAAGAAGTGGCCAAAGGGTGGAGAAGGCAATAGTGAGGGCACATTTAGGGAGTGATCAAAGGGTACAGAAGGGGGCAGTAAGGTCACATTTCGGAAGTGACCAAAGAGTTTAGAAGGCAATAGCGAGGTCACGTTTAGGAAGTGACCAAAGGGTGGAGAAGGCAATAGAGAGGTCATGTTTAGGGAGTGACCAAAGGGTGGAGAAGACAATAGCAAGGTCATGTTTAGGAAGTGATCAAAGGGTGGAGAAGGCAATAGCGAGGTCATGTTTAGGAAGTGATCAAAGTGTGGAGAAGGCAATAGTGAGGGCACATTTAGGGAGTGATCGAAGGGTACAGAAGGGGGCAGTGAGGTCACATTTCGGAAGTGACCAAAGAGTGGAGAAGGCAATAGCGAGGTCGCGTTTAGGAAGTGTCCAAAGGGTGAAGAAGACAATAGCGAGGTCACGTTGAGGAAGTGACCAAAGGGTGGAGAAGGCAATAGTGAGGGCATATTGAGGGAGTGATAGAAGGGTACAGAAGGGGGTAGTGAGGTCACATTTAGGGAGTGATCATAGGGTGGAGGAGGCAATAGTGAGGTCCTGTTTAGGGAGTGATCAATGGGTGGGGAAGGGGACAGTGAGCTCAAGTTTAGGGACTGATCAAAGGGGCGTAGTCAGAGGATGGAAACCCAATGGCTTTTGAAGAAGGAGGTTTTTCATGGACAGGGTGGGCAGGCAGTTGGTGCCGAAAAGGTGGTGTATTGCAAACAAGACTCTCACCCGACCTACATTTATTTTCCATAGGCTTAAATAAGCTCGATAGGCCACCCACTGCCATACACACGTTCAATTTTGAGTTTTAATTCTAGTTCATTTTGTACTTTTTCTTTTTTTCTTGTTCACAATTAGAAACATTATATCAAAAATGTATCCTTTCATTCCACAAATATTAAAAACATCAGATCACCAAACATTTTTAAATTGCAGATTTTGTTTTCTGTTATACAAATCCAGTAAATATATTCTCTGATTCTTTTTTTTTATCACATTCTACAAGTACATAGGCATCATTACCATTTCCCCATGTTTAAACCGCACTCATATCCTTACCTAGAACACTGATGCTCACTACCACTCAACCCACACCCATGCACTCATTATGCAGCCTTCAACAGCATACACTCATGTAATCACAAAGATGATATATCATGACCATCCGTGGGGGTGTTGCCAACTCGGGTACCAATCATTTTGGGCGATGTACGTTTCGGTGGGAATTTCAACTTTTATGCACCTTCATCAGGACCACTCTATGAATGAACCGCTTTGTCATAGGTATCTGGGACAGTCATAGACAGCCAGCACGGTTGAATTGTCAAAGGTTTGATAGTGACTTTTGGGAGTTATCCAGTTGGTATAATGTATCCATGGACCAATAGCCTTTCCTAATTGAAGTTACTCATGGACCGCCTGAGGGAGGCTTTCACTCTGGGGGTTATGTGTGGATGGTTGGCCAACAGGGATTTTCTTGGTGTGCCTATACTTCAATATATTTCATTCAAGGCACAATGCTTCCTAAATGTACCCTCTCTTATGTTGGAGGCATTACATCCTGGAGACACATAGATTAGATCGCTGAGAGGCACCTCCCGCGCCGCAACGCGCCAACCCCCTTTGCTATCAAGCCGAAGAGGTATTAAACAGAGAAACAGGGGACGAACACAGACCCCTGGAAGAAAAGAGGCCAGGTGACTGGGAGCCTGTCCAGTACGAAGTCCAGCTCCTCGATCGAATACTCCACTGTTGGACCATAAGCAGGGCTTCTGGAATTATGCAGCAGGGGAGGGTCAGAGTTTGAGGAAATTATGCAGCAAGGAAAGGCAAATTATGCAGCATTTTGCAGCAGATTTTGTGATAGCATTACTTCATTATTTTGACAATTTTAAGCTTGTAATATTGTCTGGCCATTTGTTACACCTCATTAGCACCAGTTTAACCAAATATAGCAATAAGGTACAGAAAGTAACCAGTTAACCTTTGCAGGGGACCTTCCAATGCGCAGCAACACGTGTCGCTGTGTTTTTAGTAACTTTTGAACCGTTTGAGCTAGAAACACTTTTTTGTTAGAATCTGCAGATTATGCGGCAGATGATGGATTATGTGGCACATGAGACAAACCTACAATTATGCAGAAATCACTGCACAATTGCATAATTGCATAATTCCAGTGGCCCTGACCATGCGGTCTGATTTGGAGCTGGGTGGTGCGGAAAATCCACACTTTTCTGAAGGGAATGCTAAATCTGAAGGCGAAGTAATCCACTGGTAGAGCTCACTTCCTCTTGTGATCCCTGTGGTGGAGGATGCCACAGATGCATGTTCTCAGACATTCATCACTTCATCCTCTAAGAGGAACATTTCCCATGAATGCCCAACTCCGACTCAGGCCCCTTGTGTGTTAGCGAGTGTCCCTGCACCCCATCTGTGCCTGGTCATGGCCGCCCTGAGCATGTACACAACATGTCTAATGCTCCCCATGTTTGTTGTATGCAGCTCATACTTTCCCTTTCATGTACCATTTAAGTCCTCTCACTTAACAAAGACAGATGTTGACTCACAAATTTAAAAGGACTCTGTAGTGGTCTTGCGGTTGCTTCCCTACTGACAGAGAGAGGCAGAAACAAATGAAAACTTCCAAAATGGATGGGGGGTGGGGTGGCTTCATCCCTTGCCACTTGGCTGCTTCCTCGGTGGCGGCCTCTCCTGCCACAGCTGCAGCCCAAACTCTCTAATGCTCTGTAATGGTAGTAGACAGACAGACAGGCAGATTAACCCGGCCACATCAACTGAGTTAGAGAGACATTAAGGTGATTTGCCCAGGTTCACACATCTTTGTCCAGTGGTGAAATCAGAATTTGAACCCATGATCCAAACACCAGAGGTAAAATACACCAGGTAAGTTATATCAAACTTACAATTTATCAGTTTTAAATAATATGCAAAAGAGCCTCTGGAAACGTAAGGGTACAGATGGATTAGGGGTTGACTGCCCCCCCCCCCACCAATAAATGAGATGCCTTTTTTCTGTGTTCCCACTTCCTCGTGTAAGGTGGTAGAGACACGTATGCCTACTACCAGGTGTAAATCTGCTCCTGTTACATCTGGGTGGACATTTATGACCAGGTGTAGGCTCAAAGCTCCATGGGTGGAGACATCAACGGATGGGTGTTACCTTTCTCATTGCCTCCAGCCCACCCTTACAGCACACAGACACTATTATCAACACGAGGGGCGCTCCCCAGAGAGGCTCTGTCATCCGGACACTGTAGGAAGATGTGCGCGAAGGGAACAGAACCCCGGACCTTTAACTTGTCCTGGCGTTTTTAAAATGAAGGAATGTTTCAAAGTTGAGTAATACAATGAGTGCTGTTTACGTTTGTTATTTTACTTTTGTTGTTCATTAAATGGTGACCAGTTGCTATACCTTAATACCATTGCATTAAATTTCGCTTTCCTACATCTGTTAATCGCTGCTGTCTGTGCGAGGTTTCAGGTTTCTGAAGCAGGATTTAAAAAACAAAAATCTGCATCTTTTAGTGTCTTTTTCATTTACAATGTTTTTATTACAAGGAAAGAAAGGAACATGAGAAAGAAAGGCGTGACATAGTCACGAACACAAGGCGTAGCAGCATTAACGCCAGGATTGCTGCTCCGAGGATACACCGCTCTCTCAAACGGCCAACCTCTCCGTTTTTGTGCTGTTTTACAAGGCTGTCTTTAGAACGCCATCACCTGGCTCGTGGCACACAAATCCTCATGGTTGCGTCTGCCCCGGGTGCTCAGGCAGAGCCGATAGCACTAGGCGCTACACGTGAAGTCACGCAGACTCACAGCGACCACAATGATGGGTCACTACTCTTTGGGTGATGCGGGGAACCCTCCACGACTCTTGCATTCTCGGCTGTTTATGTGTCTGTAGTGACTAGGGGGCACATCAGCAACGAGGCGATAGAAAATTATCGCCGATTTGGCGGCCGTTTTCGGCCGAAAAGCGGTGATAATTTTATCGCCTAATTAGCAAGGTCACACTAACGCGTGAAACCCAGTGGCGTACCTAGGGGGGGGGGCGAGGGGGGCGGACCACCTCAGGCGGCACTGTTTTGGAAGCGGCGGCCGCGTGGCACTGGCGACCCGTTGCGGCGGCCTTTATAATTTATTTGGGGACACTCACTGTCTAACACTTTGTCAGTCAGTGTCCCCAGTCCCCAAATAAATAATAAAGGCCGTCGCAACGGGCCGCCAGTGCCTCGCGGCCCTGTTTGAAGTGCAAGCAAGCTCACGTGAGCTGCTTGCAACTACTGCCTGCACAAGCGCACGCACCGCATAGTGGTGGTGGTGTGGTGCGTGCGTGCGCGCGCGCGAGTCGCGACCGGGTCACCAGTCTCTTCTGGGCAATGCCAAACTCCAGCGCACAGACACGGGCTAAGGCGGGGACGAGTCACAGGTCCCGCAGTCCTGCTGAGCTCAGCTGCCGCCCGCGGTGCACATCGAGCAGGCGGCATTTATTTGTGCTGCACGTTTAGGCGGCGCCATAATTCTGCCCAACGCAATAGCGTGGGAGCCAGCTTCGACCTACTCGACCCTGTCCTGGTAGGGATTTTTTTTGTTTTTCGTTGCATCTTTTATATAGCGCGAACTCGACCTGAAGGTATTGGAGCGCTGTACATGAGCACCGTATTTACATTACATATTCACATACATGCCAACATTTCAGAAGCGCAAAGTGGGAGATTTTATAAAAAGAATTGGGAGAATGGGGCCTTGAATCGGGTTACTGTCATGTATGGGCTTTGGAAGTGTGCTGCTGCAGGATCGGACATTTGAAACGCAAATGCACGTTTTTTTCCTACCTTGCAGAAGCATGGAGCGCAATGGCAGGACAAGAGAGGGTGATGCAAACTTTGTGCCCTGGCCTGGCAGTGCATACTCCCTCCCCCCCCCCCCGGCAGCCCGGGCACGCACACAGTCGCCCCGAGTACTTCACAGGTGTTTAAAAGACCATTTGCATGTGAATGAGGCTTTGTTGGTTTTTCACGCCTTCTAGAGCCCCTGCCACTCTGACTATTGCTGGAAGAATTAGCACCTTTACACAATACCAAGCCCTGTCAGGTGAAACCCCGAGGAATCGGGTTTTTTGCTTGCAGGAATTGGGAGGCGGGAGACTAGCCTTGAAATCGGTAGTCTCCCGCCTGAATCGGGAGGGTTGGCATGTCTGTATGCAGGCACGGGGAGATTAAGTGATTGCCCAGAATCACAGGATGTGGACGCGACCTCGAGGCTCGAACCCTGTTTTTCTGCACCAAAGTCGGCAGCGCAGCCGACGGACCACATTCCATCCCCTAAATGGATTGATTCCCACCACCGACGCACGCCATCCAGGACAGGCGGGCCCAGGCAACGCCGGCCCCGGCTAAATTAAGTTGGTCAACAGCCTGCTAAGTGCTGGGCAAGGCCGCTGAGAGCGGCTCAAAGCAGCATAAAGAGATCCCGCTTGGCGACTCGACCCATGACCTCAGGCCTACTACCTATGGCTTACTCGAGTGAGGCAGGCCTTCTGAGTCGCCGGCGAAACTGTGCAGAAGTATAGGAGCTGTCTAAGCTTCTCATGTCGGCACCTGCGCGTGGGATCCGATGCACAGCTGCCACAAGAAGTCATTCATCTTCAGGAGTCAGTACGAGTGCAGGTATGTTTTAACCCGTTCCCTGCTCATGACGGAACCACTCCGTCATGAGCCACGGGCGCCGTGTGCTCATGACGGAGTGGTTCCATCATGCTGCGGCCGTTGGCGGCCGCTCCGCCCACGCGGCACTGATTCCCCACCTGTGCGGGCGATCAATGCAAGTGGGCGGAGTCGTGACGGAACCACTCCGTCATGAGCACAGCGCGCCCGTGGCTCATGACAGAGTGGTTCCGTCATGAGCATGGCGACGCCGCGCTGACCCCGAACCCCCCCCACCGCCGCGGCGGAATTCGTGCCGCGGCGAAGGGGTTAAAGCAAACACTTCTGTGCAGTGCCATATGTATTTTTTAGACTACTTTTACAGCCTGCTGCATAACACGTACTGGTGCAAGTACACTTAGATAGTGCGGGCTTTTTAATGCTCACTCTCTCAAAAGTATATATTTGAAATAAAACTGCCGACAGCCGAATTGTGACCCCTAGGCTATGTGTACTTTAATCAAACTATTCTCCTGAGACTTGCATGCACCCCAATGCTTAATTGTGTCTCAATGTTAATTGCTTAGACTAGCAATGCAACGTAGCTTCAGATTGTTAATAAATAACAGGCGGTGATGCACACCCTGCTGTTATCAACGAATTGATTTTTATCAAATTGCTCAGTGTGTCCATCTGAGATAAATTACAGTCTGCAGAGGAGTTGTGACCTCTAAGCTACGCGTGTACCCTTCCATTTCCAGTGCTTTGCAGCCGTTTTAAAATCTTCTTACAGTTTCTCGTTGCTCAAATGGGTGTAATTTCTGATATTTATGTTGCCTTTGTTTTTATTGCTTGATTTTCCTTGCGTAAAAAGTGTCACTCATAGTTGTTGAAATGTCACTCATAATTACGCTGACATTATAAAAATGTCACACTTAGCAATCTGAAACCTTGGTAGCTATGCTTCCTTTATGTCCGGCCTGCTGCTGTTAGCTGCACTTCCGGTGCCAGCTGCGCCCCTCCACGTGCACAAACCATGAGCTGAACATTGCAGGCATTGCCCTGTAGAAACATAGACATGGCCGCCGGTTGTACAGTGGAGTGTCGGAGAGCATTCCATAAAGTATAGAACCCTGCGAATTCTGGTAATTTCTACGTTTTTATTTCTTTATTTGAAATTTTATACCACTCGCAGACGATGTTAAAGTACTCTACAGTTTTTTATTTTTACAAAAAAATGTGAGAAATGTTTCCAAATAATAAACATACATATTTACAGAGAAATGTTCAGGATGATGTCAGAGCATTTTGCAATTTGTAGATACATATTTTGAGAAATGCATTTAAGTCATATAAATCCTTGTTAGCAAAGACGTGTTGTCTTATTGTGAACGTTAAGTAGTCAGTTTGTTCTTCACGCTACAACATTTGATTTAAGAATGACACTGCATATGTGGCGGTGCAGGTGCTGGAGAGAGCTGCAATTAAATGCCACAAACGTAAGTGTTAGGTGTTATGAGGCATGAATATGGAGTTTTATTGGATAAATAAAAAATCCATATTCTGGGTGCTGTTATTGAGATGGAGTAAGGGCCTACTTTGGAGTTTGGCCGATGGGATGCTCAGACACAAATATATTACAGGTGCATTGTAGCCTATAGCCTTTGTATACAGAGCACAGGATATGTGCCACTGTGTGGCAGAATATTCCATTCACCAATCTCATAAGGCAATACGATTTTTGTATGTTGAATTTCAGAGCTACAAGCATCAGTGCTTCTTTGTTTCTGGGGTTTCTGTTTTGCCCAGTGACGTGTAATTGCTGATGCAAGGTAGGTTGGTGAAGGGCTTTGAAGGTTATGCACACTGTCTTGAGTATGCAGTGTTTCTCTACTGGGAGCGAGCTCAGACATTCTCTAACTGATGAGCTGTGGTCTGCCCTTTTCCATGTTTGCAGTAAGCCTTGCTGCTGAGATTAATAATAATGTTGGGGAAGCCAGGCTCGATAGGCCAGTGAGTAGGGCAGTTTCACATACCTACCTGGTGACATCTAGAGAATGGACTAAGGTTTGCAGATCTTATTTTTAACATGAGGCTCTACAGCTTGCACAAATCTTGCACTGAAACAAGATCTGCTATTCTCGAGTTAGGGCACGAGAGAGGGGTTGCCTTAAAGCTGGTATATGGTGAAGGCATAGTACATCTACTCAATATACCTAACTTGTTACCACTGTAAGTCGGAAGGGCCAGGCTGCAGTGCATTCTACTATTTAGGTCGAGCATTCGAGACCTCTTGTATATACTTTAGTATATACTTATATGTGTATGTACTTTGTGGGCTCTGGAGATCAGCCCTAGAACTTGTCTGCTTCCGCTTAGGGACTTTTTTTCTGTTCAGCTGCCTCTAATTAACTGTCTCGATAGAAAACAACCAGTAGAGGTCAGCAAAATAACAGAATTGCTTCTGCTTGTTCAACTGCCACTCAGGCTAATGTGATGCATAGCTAAATACATATAAGTTCCCAAAGGCGAGACCGATTGCATTGCAAATGCTTGTTTACTTTTATGTCTGCAGCAGTAGGGAGTGTTACATCCTCACAATAGCATGCTTTTCTGCTGTAATTAAAGTGTGTTTATGGTCAATTCCTGTGCATTTTGCATGTGCCTTTCTTTATCATTTAATTGCCTCAAACTGTGTTTTAACCAACTAAATCTGATACAAGTTCTGATCTCACAGTGCACAATATATTCAGTACTAGCAAAGAAGTTGGATTTTCAGGTGTTGAACCCTTCCTGGCACCTGGCTGTGTTGGGAGACAGGGTCAGGAGTGGCCTATGCAGGACTTGATTCACAAAGGTAAATGTACACGTGGCGGAAGAGAACTCTGCACGTGAAGAGATAGAACAGGCCTATCTTTTTATGTGCGGGGGTTCTCCGCACTGGGTTTTGTTAATACTAAAAAAGCATAAACTTACACAAATGTATATCAGGCCCCCAGCGTCTCCAGGTTCCTGCAAATAGACATTTTTGGATGTAAGTCCAGGGTGACCTCATCCATTGTAAAGGAGTAGGGCATTCTGTCCCCGGCTCCATGGAACCTAGCCCCAGGGCATGCTGTTACCTTCCTGAGGTCCCCTCTGCATGTAGAAAGGACACTGTACGTGGCTGGTTCTAGGCGTGGGGAGGCTTTCTATTTTCAGCAGGGGAGGTGCGCACCTGGGGAAGCCCACTTCCTCTCGAGCAGCCTGCACCAACCTGCACTTGTTGAAGACACAATCTCACAAATGGAGGCAGATGGCCTTTGCCTGTGCTAGCAGCCACTTGGTCCACACCAGGGGCCCTATTATGAATCAGGTGGAGCAGTATCCCCAACTGGAGTACCTTTAGGCACGATCACAACTTGCCTGATGTTTCTGCACCCGGATATCTCAGGTCCGGGAACACCAGAACCAATTTTCCCAGCCAGTAAAACTCAGCTGCTAAAATTGCATGAGACTTAGGGACTGATGTAGATCTCGGCGGACGTTTACTCCGTCACAACAGTGACGGATATCCCGTCCACTAAAATATAAATCTTATTGGATACAATGGGATTTATATTTCGGTGAACAGGATTTAGTTCTCAGCGGACGGGTCACTCTCTCACAGCAGTGACGGACGACCCAACCGCCGAAATGTAAACACCAGAGGATGTAATGGGATTTATATTTCGGTAGACGGTATAGCCGTGACCGTTGTGGCGGAGTAACCCGTCTGCCGAGATCTAAATCAGGCCCTTAGGCTGCAAGATCAGCCGAGCCTGACCCCCCTGTTCGACCATAGGCTGCCCTGTCCTGAGGCTCTTGCAATCAATCAATCAATCAGTGACACTTATAGAGCGCGCTACATACCCGTAGGGTCTCAAGGCGCTGGGGGGGGGGGGGTGCCGCTACTGCTCGAACAGCCAGGTCTTCAGCTTCTTTCTGAAGGAGAGGTGGTCTTGGGTCAGGCGCAGGTCGGACGGGAGGGAGTTCCAGGTCTTGGCGGCCAGGTAGGAGAAGGACCTTCCTCCTGTAGTCGCTCTTCGGATGCGGGGGACGGCGGCGAGGGCGTGGTTGGCTGATCGGAGGTGGCGTCTGGGAGCGTAGAAGTTGACTCGGCTGTTGAGGTAGCTCGGGCCTTGGTCGTGCAGGGCTTTGTGTGCGTGGGTGAGGAGGCGGAAGGTGATTCTCTTGTTGACGGGGAGCCAGTGAAGGTCTCTCAGATGTCCGGAGATGTGGCTGGATCGTGGGATGTCGAGGATGAGTCTGGCTGAGGCGTTTTGGATCCGCTGGAGTCTCTTCTGGAGCTTGGCGGTGGTACCGGCGTAGAGGGCGTTACCGTAGTCCAGTCGGCTGGTGACGAGGGCCTGGGTGACGGTCTTCCTGGTCTCTGTGGGGATCCACCAGAAGATCTTCCGTAGCATGCGTAGGATGTTGAAGCACGCCGAGGAGACGGTGTTGACTTGCCTGGTCATGGAGAGGGAGGAGTCCAGGATGAAGCCCAGGTTTCGTGCATGGTCTGTCGGTTTGGGTGCGGTGCCCAGGGCGGGAGGCCACCAGGAGTCGTCCCAGGCGGAGGGTGAGGAGCCCAGGATGAGGACCTCCGTCTTGTCCGAGTTCAGTTTCAGGCGGCTGGTCGTCATCCACTCAGCTACCTCTTTCATCCCTTCGTGCAGGTTGGCTCTGGCGGCGGTGGGGTCGTTGGTCAGGGAGAGGATCAGCTGGGTGTCGTCGGCGTAGGAGATTATGCTGAGGTGGTGTTTGCGTACGATGGCCGCGAGGGGGCTCATGTAGACGTTGAAGAGGGTGGGGCTCAGGGATGATCCTTGGGGGACGCCGCAGATGACTTCGGAGGCCTCTGACTTGTACGGTGGTAGGCGGACTCTCTGTGTTCTTCCGTCGAGGAAGGAGATGATCCATTCCAGCGCCTTGTCCTGGATTCCGATGTTGCAGAGGCGCCGTACTAGGGTGCGGTGGCAGACCGTGTCGAAAGCCGCGGAGAGGTCTAGGAGGATGAGGGCCGCTGTTTCTCCATTGTCCATCAGGGCTCGGATGTCATCGGTGGCGGCGATGAGGGCGGTCTCGGTGCTGTGTTTGGCTCGGAAGCCGGACTGTGAGGGGTCGAGGGATCCGTTCGTCTCGAGGAAGGCGGCCATCTGCACCTCAGAACCTCCTGGTCTTTCAGAACCTCATATTCTCCTGGTCTTTCACTCCTCTGGCCCATCCACTGGACTAATGCTGCCACATCTCTCTCCCTACAGAAACCCTTAAATTAATCAGCATTACTGTACTTTAAAGACCAAGGGGCATATGTACAAGGAGTTAACGCCACTGTAGCGTCAATTGTTTCACGTTAAAGCGGCTTTTTTCTGTAGTCTTATTTTCAAGTTGCCGCTAATCTCAGTATGGTGAAAACGTGAATTTTTAAGCTCGCCACTTCTGTTAGCGGGAGTCAACGAAAATGACATGCAAGGTAGGCGTTCCCATGCCAAAACTACCGCTAACCCCACTTTACGATATTTACAAGGAATTCCTTGTATGGTGCAAAACCCCAAAATCTGCCTCTAACTACAGTTAGAGGCAGTTTTTTAAGACCAGAAAATAGCTGGTCTAAAAAATGGTGCAAACACTTGGGGCCTCATTTCAGAAGGTGTTGGTGCTGGACAGCGCTGCCAGGAATGTTGCTGCGCTGCCCTGCTACAAAATTACCGGGCAGTAATGCGCACCATCAATAAGATAGGGCACATTCCTGGGCCTCATTCATGAACAGTGTTGCATCGCTGCGACAAAACAGCGTTGTACCACTTTTTACTACGCCCTTCTTGCAACACCATGGATGCGCTGTATTCACTGTACAGTACTCCATGTCGCAATTAATGACAGATACGATTGGAATCCTGACATATCTGTCAGCTCTAAAGTCATGCATTGCTGCAGTTGTGTCAGAAGCATGACACAACTCCTGCAATGCATGGGGCCAGCCTATCCCTGTGGCACTGTGTTACCCTAGGCGTAAGGTACTGACGCAGTGGAATCCTACAATTGTTGCAGGGAAATCTGATGGATTTCACTGCGCCACTCCTATGAGGCTTTTTTGCGTGGGAACGCCCACCCTGCACACATCATACCTGATGCAGGTATAATGTGGCACAGGGCTTCACAAGGTTTTGCATATGCCTAGATGCGTCACTTTGCAAATACGGCTCAACATGGTGCAAGAATTACGCTGCAAGTATGTCAAGGAAATAACGCACTTGCGGGGTGAAACTGTCAGAAGGGGCTCATGAATAAGCCTCCTGTCTTTTTCCCCTACGCTGGCACACAATGGCTGCCATGCGCCAACGCAGGCACCCTTGCGCCATGGTGCAAGGGTGACTGTGTTGCGGAGTTGATTGATGTTGTGGCTCCATCACTTCTCGAGACGTCTGCAAGTGCATATGGATTAGTGGAGGGTGGGAGTGAAGCAGTTGGCCTTCTTGAAGTGTTGCTTGCCTGGTCTATTCTTGAGGGGTGCTAGGGTGTCGACGCAGTTGGAGATCCATTGGTGGAGGTTGCGCGCTTCGGTGTTAGCATCTTTAAGCGATGGCCGAGTGGTGGTGCTGAGGGAGTTGACGAGAAGTTCTTTGGTTGCCTTTATCCAGCTGCGTGGGAGGGCGATGATGGCAGTGGTGTTGGGTGGGCATGGTGAAGACGTGATGTATACAATGATGGTTGGTCCAGGAGTGTCCGGTGATGTGGCTGTAGTTGAAGTTCCCACTGGCGGAGAAGACGTGCTTGAGAGTGTGTCCGGCTATGTGGGTTGATGCGGTGACTAGCTGCTTGAGTCCGATGTTGGCAAGGTTCCCCAGGAGAGCGGTGGTGTTCTGGTCCCTGGGGTTGTCCAGGTGGAACTTGAGGTCTCCCAGTAGGATGTAGTTGGTGGATGGGAGAGCCTGGGGTGCAATGAGGCCTACAATGGCATTGGTGAATGGTGGTCCACAGCCCAGGGGCCTGTAGATGAGGGTGCCGCAGAGGATGGTGTTGGGGTTGGTCCAGATCTAGAAGTGGAGGTGTTCCATGGTCACCGTTGGGTCATTAGAGTGCGTGGTCAGTCGGAGTGTGCATTTGTAGACAATGGCAATGCCTCCTCCTGGACGGTCGGGGTTGTCCTTGCGTGTGATGTAGTAGCCGTCAGTAATGGCGATGTCCGCTCCGGAGCAGAGGTCGGTCCAGGTTTCTGTGAAAAAGGCGATGTCTGAAAAGGTGGCGTCGAGGAGGCCCCAGATGTCTGTGGCCTATTTGTGGAGGGCCCGCACGTTGAGGAGGATTGAGTTGAGCCGGTCGAGTGCGCTGTTGGTCGGCTGGGTGGCAAGAGGTGTGCTGATGTGGCAAAAGGTACGTTTGCAGTTTTGACAGGCGCAGGGTGCAAGGGTACTCTTCGGTGATGCTAGATGGCAGGCAGTGTGGCGTCCATGGTTGAGGGCGAGGGAGGTGCTGGCGTCGTAGCAGTGGAGTGTCCGAGAGGCAGGGACCCTGGTGCTGTGCACTGTAGAGGGCCGGACGGACACAGAAGAGCTTCCCTTCTGCGCACTAGTGGCATGACCACTGCGCATGGCTGCACAGCGCCTGCCATTAAGTAGTGCTGCAGGGGGGATGGAGAGCTGTGAGCCGGGAAACGCAGCAAAGGACACTGGAGGGGGCGGGACGCGGGTGATCGTAGTGGCAACAAGGGAGAGGATAGGGAAAAAGGAACTGCAAAAAAGCATGGGAAAAGCAAAGTCAAACACAGCAAAGATAATAAAATAAAGAAAAAGGTAGGAAAGCAACAGAAAAGAGCAGAAAGATGAACAGGAACAGCAGACGAGAGGGACAGAAGGACAGTCAAGCTGTAGAGCAGTGACGCTCTACCACGAGACCACAGGGATGAGGCACAGGCAGGAGCCTGTGGGTGGAGGAGGGACTCCAACACCTGACCTCCTTGTCAGAGGTACCAACAGCAGCAGATGAGGACAGCAGCAACCAGATGGTGCAGCACCGTGGAAAGAGGAAGTCCACTAAGGGTTAGTCCCCCGTACACCAAAAGTAAACTAACAGCGGCAAGGAAAGGCAGCACCACCCGGTTGCCTCTTACAATCTGACAGTGGTAACCAGATTCCGTGTTCCCCAGTTCCCCAGCAAGTAACAGCAGATCAAGCTGCATACCCAAGGGCCTGGGCCAGAACCGGCCCACGTGCCCCTGGCACCCACTGTCACCAATGACCACTCTCAGCAAACTGAGCAAGTTAGTGGAGTCCCCCACCAGTCTTGTGCGGTGCCCTCAGTGATGTAGGTCAGCCGCAGCGCAGGGATTGCTCAGGGCAAGGCGTGCGTCATCCACAGGCGCTAGGCCTGGGTCCGACTCACCCCCGGGCCTCCTCCGCTATGTGTCCCACCTTCCCCTCACCTGGACATTGACACCAGGGCTCAATGCCCTGCACTCTCTCCAAATCTGTGACTCAGCCAGCAGGAGCCTCAGCCAGGTGTGATTTCACAAGCCTGGGTACAGCAGTCGCTGCCAAATCCACTGGGGAACCTCCCGATGCAGGTGTGGCAACAGTGCCCCCTTAGGCGCAAAGTTGCAGCGCTCCCACCACACAAGTTTGGTACAGCTCAGGGGCCTCACCCTCCACAGCGTCAGGCCAGCACAACATCCTACGTCCTGTGATGCAGAGAGGCGTGCCACACCATTGATAATCTCCTCCCTGCACCCCGTAGTAGTGGTGGATCATAGTATGCGATGCAGACCTCCCTACGTTGGTGCGCAGGAGCGCCTCTACCGTTCACAGCTCCAAGGTGCGCAAGACGGTCTTCTCACACAGGTCAGCATTTGTCTCCATGTGACCTGCCAGATGTCACCACCAGGTAAGGGTGATTGCCTCGCCTGAATGTCTACCGCCACGGCCCAGCGACTCAACAGCTCCTCCGCATCCCACTCCAGGTCCCAGACGCAGGCCCCCCGAGGTCTTCGCGCCCCGCGGGGACTGTCCCTGCTTTTAAGGTTTTGGATGCCATGGTGTTGCAAGGAGTGTGCAATGAAAAGTGATGCATCACTGGTTTGGCACAGTGATGCGCCTCTTTTCATAGATGTAGCCCTGAAATTCTTCTTCCAATGGGACTCTGGCTGGCCATTCTGGCTGTTTCGGGATTTGGGGGGTGGGAGGTGTTGATCTGTGCTGCACTTGCCCCTGGCTGCTCCATTCTGCATGCCATTGGTTTTAT
Organism: Triturus cristatus; assembly: GCF_964204655.1. Taxonomy (NCBI): domain Eukaryota; kingdom Metazoa; phylum Chordata; class Amphibia; order Caudata; family Salamandridae; genus Triturus; species Triturus cristatus. The sequence continues at coordinate 42,902,889 of NC_140589.1, forward strand.
TTCCTATTTTTCATCGGAGGTCGACTTATAGGTTATTTTTGCCTCTAGAGGCAAAAAAAAGTCACGTTTGGCTGACTAACGTGAGTTTTTTTGTCGCTAATGGGCCTTTCGTCAGTTTCCGCCCGCTAACGTCAGAATTTGTATCGCCTTCCCACTAGTGTTACCGGCAGTTTTCACCGCGGCTACCTGAAACTATCGCCATTTAGCGACGTATTGTAAATACTCGCTAACAGGGCGATAGTTTTTGGTGCTAGGCCGCGTTAAGAAAACTGCTGCTAACTAGCGTTAGCGTCAGTTAGCGCAGTTCTTGTACATATGCCCCCAAGTATTCTTCGTGGCTTTTTTCAGCTCTGCCTCTACAGCTGTCGTACTGTCTTCCAAACAAAACTTTTTGATTCATTCTAACTCAAAAATAGCGATTATTTTAGAAGTTGCCTGTGAGATCTCCCACGCTTGAATGGAAAGAATGACTTTTCCTCTGTGGGCCCCATTGGCAAGAATGACTTTCCCTTCCCATGCTGTAAGCAAAAGAATGACTTTTCCTCTGTGGGCTCCAAGGGTAAGAAATATTTTCCCTCTGTTTTCTCAATGCGAAAGAATGACTCTTTTTCCGGGGCTCTAACAGAAAGAATGACTCTCCATATGTGGCCCTATGGGAAAGAATGACTTTCCCTTTGGAAATACTAGGACTGATTTTACTTTCCGAAAAATCTGGCCAGTAGAATCAAAGAAGGATTAGCCATGTCCCCTGGGTCCTGAACCGCTCCTCAAATAGCATGTGGGAACATGGAACACTCCTCCTGACTTCTGCCAGCCTACCCACCCCTTGCCCAGCCCTGTTCACTATTCACCATCGGCATGATTAGTACTCACTTTGTGGTGAATAACTTATAATATCCAGATTTAGGTGCAGGAAAACAAACCCGAAAAGGTATTTCCAGCCACATGGTACTCTTCACCTATATGATATCTGACTGACTCGTATCACAGTAACATTTCAAAATTGAAAAAAATGTAAAAGCATTGGTGGGCTGAAGAACAAGCTTTCCGACACGTGTAATGAAGAGTTTTTCCAATAGCTATATTCAGTGGTGTTTGAGCCCAGGTCTGCTCTGCACCCGTTGACAGGTCTCACTGAACCCCTGAGACCAGGTCTGCTTTGCTCCCTTTGTCAGGTCTCACTGAACCCCTGAGACCGGGTCTGCTTTGCTCCCTTTGTCAGGTCTCACTGAGGCCCTGAGACCAGGTCTGCTTTGCTCCCTTTGTCGGGTCTTACTGAGGCCCTAAGCCAAGGTCTGCTTTGCTCCCTTTGTTGGGTCTCACTGAATCCCTGAGCCCAGGCAGGTTTTTACCCCTTTTCAGATCTCGCTGAACCCCTGAGCCCAGGCCTTCTTTGCTTTCAGATATCACTGAACCCCTGAGCCTGAGTCTGCTTTGCTTTCAAGTTTAACTGAACCCCTGAGCCCATGTCTACTTTGCGTTCAGATCTCACTGAACCCCTGAGCCCACGTCTGCTTTGCTCACTTTTATCAGGTATCACTGAACCCCGGAGTCCAAGTTTGCATTGCTCTCATGTCTCACTGAACCCCTGGGACCAGGTCTACTTTGCTCTACTGTCTCACTGAACCCCTGAACACAGGCCTGCTTTGCTTCAGGACTCACTTAACCCATGTCCCAGGCCTGCTTTGCGTTCAGGTCTCACTGAACCCCTGAGCCCATGCCTGCTTTGCTCACTTTGTCAGGTCTCACTGAACCCCTGAGCCCAGATCTGCTTTGCTCTCAGATCTCACCGAACCCCTGAACCAAGGTCTGCTTTGCTCCCTTTTTCAGGTCTCACTGAACCCCTGAGCCAAGGTCTGCTTTCCCCTCAAGTCTCGCTGAACCCCTCAGCCCACATTTGCTTTGCTCTCAGGTCTCACAGAACCCGAAGCCCAGTTCTACTTTGCTCTCAGGTCTCACTGAACCCCTGAACCAATGTCTGCTTTGCTCCATTTTCAGGTCTCACTGAACCCCTGAGCCAAGGTCTGCTTTCCCCTCAGGTCTCACAGAACCCGAAGCCCAGTTCTAGTTTGCTCTCAGGTATCACTGAACCCAATCCCAGTTCTGCTTTGCTCTGTTTGTCAGGTCTCACGGAACCCCTGAGCCCAATTCTACTGTGCTCACTTTGTAGGGTCTCACTGAACCCCTAAGCCTAGGTCTGCTTTCCTTCCATTGTCAGGTCTCACTGTATCCCTAAACCCAGGTATGTTGTTTCCTTTTGTCAGATGTCACCGGACCCCTGAGCCCACATCTGCTTTGCTTTCAAGTCTCACTGAACCCCTGATTCCACGTTTGCTTTACTTCCTTTGTCAGGTATCATTGAACTCCAAAGCCCAGGTCTCCTTTACTTCTTTTATCAGGTCTCACTGAACCCCTGATCCAAGGTCTGCTTTGCTCTCATGTACCACTGAACCCATACGTTCAGGTCTGCTTTGCTATCAGGTCTCACTGAACCCCTGACCCCACTTCTGCTTTGCTCCCTTTGTTAGGTCTCACTGAACCCCTGAGCTCATGTTTGCTTTGCTCTCATGTCTCACTGAACCCCTGAGCCCAGGCCTGCTTTGCTTTCAGGTCTCACTGAACCCCTAAACCCAGGTCTGCTTTGCTCTCAGGTCTCACTGAACCCCTGAGCCCAGGCCTGCTTTACTTTCGGGTCTCACTGAACCCCTAAACCCAGGTCTGCTTTGCTCTCAGGTCTCACTGATCCCCTAAACCCAGGTCTGCTTTGCTCTCAGGTCTCACTGAACCCCTAAACCCAGGTCTGCTTTGCTACCTTTGTCAGGTCTTATTGAACCCCTAAGCCCAGGTCTGCTTTGCTCCCTTTTCCAGATCTCATTGAACCCCTGAGCCCAGGTCTGCTTTCCTCCCTTTGTCATGTCTCACTGAACCCCTGAGCCCAGGTCTACGTTGCTCTCAGGCCTCACTGAACCCCTGAGCCCAGGTCTACTTTGCTCCCTTTGTCATGTCTCACTGAACCCCTGAGCCCAGGTCTACGTTGCTCTCAGGCCTCACTGAACCCCTGAGCCCAGGTCTCCTTTACTTCTTTTATCAGGTCTCACTGAACCCCTGAGCCCAGGTCTGCTTTGCTCTCAGTTCTCACTGAACCCCTGAGCACACGTCTGCTTTACTCTCTCAGGTCTCACTGAACCCCAGAGCTCAGGTTAGGTTTGTTCTGTTTGTCAGGTCTCACTGAACCTGTACGCCCAGGTCTGCTTTGCTCTCTTTTTAGGATCTCACTGAACCCCTTAGCCCAGGTCTCCTTTACTTCTTTTATCAGGTCTCACTGAACCCCTGAGCCCAGGTCTGCTTTGCTCTCATTTCTCACTAAACCCCTGAGCACACGTCTGCTTTACTCTCTCAGGTCTCACTGAACCCCAGAGCTCAGGTTAGGTTTGTTCTGTTTGTCAGGTCTCACTGAACCTGTACGCCCAGGTCTGCTTTGCTCTCTTTTTAGGATCTCACTGAACCCCTTAGCCCAGGTCTCCTTTACTTCTTTTATCAGGTCTCACTGAACCCCTGAGCCCAGGTCTGCTTTGCTCTCATTTCTCACTAAACCCCTGAGCACACGTCTGCTTTACTCTCTCAGGTCTCACTGAACCCCAGAGCTCAGGTTAGGTTTGTTCTGTTTGTCAGGTCTCACTGAACCTGTACGCCCAGGTCTGCTTTTCTCTCCTTTTAGGATCTCACTGAACCCCTGAGCCCAGGTCTCCTTTACTTCCTTTATCAGGTCTCACTGAACCCCTGATCCAAGGTCTGCTTTGCTCTCAGGTGTCACTGAACCCTGAGTCCAAGTCTGTGTGAGAGTTGATTTTCTATCAATAAAGAGCATTACGAATTAAGCTTATCCAAACAATCAGATTGTGTTTGCACTGTCCTCCATCTTGTCTCAACGTCATAATGCATCACATGATGACCACTGCTGATTCCTGTTCTAAATAAAGTATGACTAATATTTACTTGAGTAAGCAAAGAGTGTTGTCAGGAAAGTTTCTGATTGTACTGAATCAAGGGCACTTTTTGTCATCCCAGGCTCGAGGTAAAACAGTGTATTGGGTTAACTGCACAGCTGAGAGTGTGAGCTCGGCTGAATCTCAATGTACTGCTATCCTGAGAGAATAGCGATTCTCAGATTACCATGAATAGAGAATCAGGATTTCATTAAAGACGCGGAGGCTAACATTATGCATCAACCTTTTAGTTGATAATCCTGCTGCAACTTTAAAGAACTTTCACAACAATAAACAATCCAGAGCTGGAACCTCAATAATACATATATATCACTGCATAAGAATATTCCTCCTCTTTTTTTTTTTTTTTTAATAACCAGTTTTATTGCCATTTTTGGATAAAGAAAAAAACAGCAGCAACAACATAGACGTAGCACCCATCAGACATGATAAGTACTGCAATACAGTTACAAGAGATTTCCTCAATCTACTCGTATGGAATCTGCCCCACCCAAACAGTGGACCATTAAACCAGAGGTCCCAACCATTTGCCCCATATATGGTCATGCTTAGCTGGGCACCCTCTTGCTTCGTAATCGGCTTTCTTGGGTGCCGCACCAATCAACGCCTCTGGCCATTTAGCTAAGGAGGGAGGTGCTGAGTCCTTCCAGGCAGCTGCTATATCTCTCTTGGCTATGAGAACGGCGGTCCTTAGGAATAGCTTGTCAGCCTGGGAGCCATCTAGCCCTCCATCACTCCCAGCAGAAGGGCACAGAGACTGAGGGGAGCCTCCCACCCCAGCACTTCACTCAACTTAGACACAATGGAAGCCCAGTATTTGGTGAGAATGTCGCAAGACCAAACCATGTGATAGAAGTCTGCTGCGTTCTGCTTTGCAGCGTGGGCAATGTGGGGTCGGGAGGAAGCCTGCCCTGTGGAGTCACACCGGGGTAAGATAAGCACAGTGGAGATAGTAGATCTGAATGAGTCGGAGCTTAGCGGAGATTGTGAGCACCCTAGGAGCCGTCAGGGCGTCCTGCCAGTCCTCCTCCTCAAGAGGGCCAAGCCACTGATCCCACCGAGCCCTGAGAGGCTCTATTGTTGATGGGGTGTTGTTAACCAGGGAGCGATAGATTTGGGATACCCCCCTCTTCCTAAACTCCCCATAAGGATTTTGGCCTCTAAGTGACTAAATACAGGGAAGGTTGTGTGATCAGGGACATGAAAGGTCATGGCGTGTTGCAGCTGGAGATACCTAAAAAATTGGGTGGAGTGCAAAGAGTATGCCTTTTGGAGGTCTTGGAAGGAGGACAGGTGCTCTCTCCTCCATATGTATCCCAAGCAAGTATTCCTCCTCTTTTAAATGTAAAACTGCGAAGTATTCCCACTTCTTATTTCCATCCCCAGCTGTACCGTCCATCTTCTTCCCTTTTTCAGACTGAGAATCTAAAAGAAAGGAACAAATCAATGTACCAACTTCACAAGGTTTTTAAAATGTAAACTCCCTGCCGGCCTCAGTGAGCCGTCATACTATAGCATGCGACCTCTTCCCTTTTTCTTAGGCATGATTGCTCGGCCATAACAACATCAGGCCGTTACGATTTTCCTATAGACGCGGCCGGCCCGGTTGGGTTGTAGGCGGCTTGCTGTGTTTATCTCTCAGAGTCCTCACATTGACCTTCGCATTGCTTATACAGTCCGATTACAGACAGCCAGCCCGCAGGGTTGTAGGCGATCTCATTTTGTTTCTATACCTTGTATTCCATCAATAAAACAGATTTGATACTAAAATGTAAACTCCATAAAAAACTTTACTAATAATGTAAAAAACATTCCTTAAAAAAACAATTCTACATTATTCTGTTTTTTTCTCATTCATTTATGCTTCAGTTAAGGAAGAGGTGGGCGGGGTAATGTCAGCCTTGTGTCTTTAAATAAATCCTGATTCTCAGTAGTCTGAGAATCGCCATTTCATTGTAAGACCAGAGGCTATCATTATGCATGTTGAAAGCCCTTCAACACCATGCTTGGCTTGTGCTCATGTGGTCTACAGTAATGTTGTGCAAACGTACCCACATCAGACCAATCAGCTGCTTTCAAACACCATCCAAAGTACCACCGGACCAGCATGCTTTACTCGCCATAGCTCCTCCTAAGGAATGCGCTTTAAATGTCTCCACATTCACCCCTGTCTTCCCCATCACATCTTTAACCCCCCTTGCAATTGTGGTGGAACTCACTGCTTTAAAAGTCTTCACATATGAAATCAACAACTGGTGTTCACAGTCACTCCTATTCTCCTTATCTCTGCATTCACACTCTTTTAAACCACCACACATAACTTCCTACGTTCCTCAAACTTTGGATAAAAAATTGAAGCAGACATTGTTTTTGTTCTTTTCCAAATGTCACAGTACACACCATCCTGGCTGAATATCCTATTACTCGCCTCCAAGCACTTCTTTTGCCTCCTGATTCAAGCCCACTTTGTCTCCATACCATAAGCCCTATTGTAATGCGTCTGCCTTCCCCCTCTGTAGAGCCCAACAATGCAAAGGACCTGGTCAAATTGCCTGAACTGATGAAGAAAACAGAACTATTATTCTTGCCAAATCCCTCAAAGTCAAACTCATGCTTCCTCAAAGCATGCAATACCGCCTTCTTTATCATTTTCGTCTTCTTTGCTGGTCAAAGTTGCCTGACCCTCACTGGATCTATCTGAAACTCCAAATTCTGAAGTGGGATCATGATGGATTTCTCTTTGTTTATTAAAAACCCCAAAGTGTTCAATGGGTTTCTCACCTTCCTCAATTGCTCTCCCAACTCTTCTACATTCTGAGACATCATGTCATCCAAATAAACACTCAAACGGAAACCTCCTTCCCTCAAATGAGCTCCCACAACCCTCATCATTTGTGTAAAGCACCAAGCTGCTGATGCCAAACCGAACAGGAGACACAAAAACTGGTAGAACAGAAGCCTCCATCTGAATAGTAAGTACCTCTGGCCTTCCTCTTCCATCGGTACAGTCAAATAAGCATCGTTCAGATCTAGCCAGTCTCTTTCTAGAAGCATATCCCTTAAAAGATGGATTCCTTCTATCTTGAAATGCCTGTAGACTAGATACTGATTCAGAGACCTAAACATTTATCACAGGTCTTTATCCTTAGTCCTTTTTCTCCACAAAGAAAAGAGTGCTTACCAACCCTTTTGCTTGATCTCCTATTGGTCTTATATTCTTTTTGCACCATTGTCTTTATTTCTCCATCGACCACTTACTTTTGAACCTGAGTCATGTGCAACTTCATTGGTTCTTCTTTTTGAATTGGCATATCTGCAAAATCTATTGAGAATCCTTGAACTGTTGCTGACACCCAAGGATCCTCTGTAATTCTTCTCCATTCCTCCACACACATTCTCATACATCCCCCTATCTTTCTTTGGTATGAACCAACATGTCTCCGTACTCACCTTGGGATCCTGAAGACGTTTGGCCTCTTCCTCGGATACTCCTGTGTCTACATGATCTTCCTCTTTGTGGGGAAAAACCTGTTCTTCCTTGAAATCTTCTTCCGAAACCTCTGGAGGTGCATACTGGGACCTTTGCAGAACTCGACCAACATAAGCTCCTCGTCTGCAGGCCCTTCCAAAAACATACCAAGCCTCTTCTTCATGTTAGATTGAGCCATATCCAGCATCGTGAATGGCGCTACATACATGCCTAGGCTCTTCACTAAACCCTCACCAAAAAGCATGCCTTTTGCATCATTACTTGGCCTCTTTATTCACTATTTCCCTCAATTTGGGATTGATTTTCTTGAGAATTGTCTTCCTGTGCTCAGACAGAAGCCCAGCATTAGCATTTCCTAGGAGTATTATTGCCCTTTGGTTCCATCCTCTTAATAACTCCACAGTAAATTGTTCCTAATTTAAATGGGCCTCCTCTGCCGTATCCTTAATTTTTGCCAAAGGCCCTAGAACATCTAACAGACGATCTTAATTCAACTGCGCCACAGCTGCACACGAGTCACAGAGCTATGCACACCTAACATTCCCCATGTCCTATCTAGCCTAAAACCAAATTCCTAATAATAACATTGCGGGCATTACACGGAAAAAAGTGGAGATATTAACCTGTCTTGCTTCAAATGGAATTAAAATGCGCTAACAAAGGTGATAAATGTAACCCCTCATGCTACGAGCCACTTACACTCAATAACCTCTCCTTTGCCAAATCCCTTTGTGAAATCCATATTTTCTATCCACTTCCCCACATGTAATAAATACAACGTTTTCATTTAAAATACAGAAACAGACATACTCATTTGGTCTAAAGCCTAAAGTGTACCAAATTTACGCGGATGTATGATGTAACAACGCGTACCATTACAACGCGGTATGTTACATCGCGGTTTTAACAACGCAAGTCGTTACATCGACTTGCGTTGGAGGGCGCTGGACATAGGAATAGTGTGAATAACTATTCCAGCTCCAGTCTACGTACAGTAGGGAAGGTGTTGGAAAGTAATTCACACTATTCCTTAGCCTACAGCGCCCTCCAGTGCAAGTCGGTGTAACGACTTGCGTTGTTAAAACCACGATGTAACCATATCGCGTTGTAATGGTTGCGTGGTAAAGGATGTTTCCCAATTTACACACCATTCGTCCTGCCTTTCAAAATTAGCAGCTTGCAAACCTTTGTCCATCCTAGGTACTTATCTGAACAGGAGCAGCATGTGAAAGAGGAGGAACATCCTTACGCAGTGATATTTATGGATTATTGAGGTTCCCATTCTGGATTGTATACTGGTGTGAAAGTTCATTAAAGGTGCTGCAGGAGTGGCACGTGAAAGGTTGACGCATATTGGCAGCCTCCGTTCTTGTAATGAAATTGTCGAACGTATTCTATCGTAAAATGTTTCTTCTCGCTTATTTGTTATTGGTCCAAACACCTGAGAACTATTTATTCTCACAGAATGTAGGAAAGTCTTTGTCTAAAGCCCTGTAGAAGTATATGGATTCTATGACTGAGGAGACCCTCTTTTCCCCACTATAAAAGGAGAATCTATGCCAGATTTTATTTTGAGTTTTACTGAGTTCTTTGTACTTATGATGTATGTGCTTTACTACTACACCTGCTCATGGCACCTTTATTGTAATCTGTCTATTCATTTTCCACATAAAGCATTAAGCTAAAATCCTGGCCTGTCATTCTTATGAAAATGTTTTAGCCTGATTATATGTATTCGTCTGACTAGAAGAGTGATGGTTCCAGTCGAGGAGCACCAAAGTCTGTATCGGGACTACACCGCTCCCAGTCCTAGCAGCTGGCATACCCCATGAGTTCGAATTTAAGACCGATTTGTGCACCGACATCTGCTTAGCACCCTTTGCGAGGTGTCACTGAACCCCTGAGCCCAGGTGTGCTTTGCTCTCAGGTCTCACTGACATCCTGCGCCCAGATCTGCTTTACTCAAGTCTCACTGAACCCCTGAGCCCAGGTCTACTTTGCTCTCAGGTCTCACTGCACCACTAAGCCCGGATCTGCGTTGCTGCCATGTCTCACTGAAACCCTGAGCCCAGGTTTACTTTGCTCCCTTTGTCAGATCTCACTGAACCCCTGATCCCAGGTCTACTTTGCTCTCATGTCTCACTGAACCCCTGACCAGGTCTGCTTTGCTCCATTTGTTGAGTCTCACTGAAACCCTGATCCCAGGTCTACTTTGCTCTCATGTCTCACTGAACACCTGATCCCAGGTCTGTTTTGATCTATTGTCTCACTGAACCCCTGAGCCCAGGTCTGCTTTGCTCTCATGTCTCACTGAACCCCTGAGCCCAGGTCTGCTTTGCTCTCATGTCTCACTGAACCCCTGAGCCCAGGTCTACTTTGCTCTCATGTCTCACTGAACACCTGGTCCAAGGTCTACTTTGCTCTTAGGTCTCACTGAACCCCTGAGCCCAGGTCTGCTTTGCTCTCATGTCTCACTGAACCCCTGATCCCAGGTCTGCTTTGCTCTATTGTCTCACTGAACCCCTGAGTCCAGGTCTACTTTGCTCTCAGGTCTCACTGAACCCCTGAGCCCAGGTCTGCTTTGCTCTATTATCTCACTGAACCCCTGAGCCCAGGTCTGCTTTGCTCTCATGTCTCACTGAACCCCTGAGCCCAGGTCTGCTTTGCTCTATTATCTCACTGAACCCCTGAGCCCAGGTCTGCTTTGCTCTCATGTCTCACTGAACCCCTGAGCCCAGGTCTACTTTACTCTCAGGTCTCACTGAACCCCTGAGCCCAGGTCTGCTTTGCTCTATTGTCTCACTGAACCCCTGAGCCCACGTCTGCTTTGCTCTCATGTCTCACTGAACCCCTGAGCCCAGGTCTGCTTTGCTCTATTATCTCACTGAACCCCTGAGCCCAGGTCATACGTTGCTCTCATGTCTCACTGAACCCCTGAGCCCAGGTCTAGTTTGCTCTCAGGTGTCACTGATCCCCCGAGCCCAGGTCTGCTTTGCTCTATTGTCTCACTGAACCCCTGAGCCCAGGTCTGCTTTGCTCTCATGTCTCACTGAACCCTTGAGCCCAGGTCTACTTTGCTCTCAGGTCTCACTGAACCACTGAGCCCAGGTCTGCTTTGCTCTCACGTCTCACTGAACACCTTATCCCAGGCCTGCTTTGCTCTATTGACTCACTGAACCCCTGAGCCCAGGTCTGCTTTGCTCTCATGTCTCACTGAACCCCTGAGCCCAGGTCTGCTTTGCTCTATTGTCTCATTGAACCCCTGAGCCCAGGTCTGCTTTGCTCTCATGTCTCACTGAACACCTGATCCCAGGTCTTCTTTGCTCTCATGTCTCACTGAACCCCTGAGCCCAGGTCTGCTTTTCTCTCAGGTCTCACTGAACCCCTGAGCCCAGGTCTGCTTTGCTCTATTGTCTCACTGAACCCCTGAGCCCAGGTCTGCTTTGCTCTAATGTCTCACTGCACCCCTGAGCCCAGGTCTGCTTTGCTCTCAGGTCTCACTGAACCCCTGAGCCCAGGTCTGCTTTGCTCTATTGTCTCACTGAACCCCTGAGCCCAGGCCTGCTTTGCTCTCATGTCTCACTGAACACCTGATCCCTGATCTGCTTTGCTCTCAGGTCTCACTGAACCCCTGAGCCCAGGTCTGCTTTGCTCTCATGTCTCACTGCACCCCTGAGCCCAAGTCTGCTTTGCTCTCAGGTCTCACTGAACCCCTGAGCCCAGGTCTGCTTTGCTCTATTGTCTCACTGAACCCCTGAGCCCAGGTCTGCTTTGCTCTCATGTCTCACTGCACCCCTGAGCCCAGGTCTGCTTTACTCTCAGGTCTCACTGAACCCCTGAGCCCAGGTCTGCTTTGCTCTCATGTCTCACTGCACCCCTGAGCCCAGGTCTGCTTTGCTCTCATGTCTCACTGAACCCCTGAGCCCAGGTCTGCTTTGCTCTATTGTCTCACTGAACCCCTGAGCCCAGGTCTGCTTTGCTCTCATGTCTCACTGAACCCTTGAGCCCAGGTCTGCTTTGCTCTCATGTCTCTCTGAACCCCAGAGTCCAAGTCTGCTTTGCTCTCATATCTCACTGAACCCCAGAGCCCAGGTCTGCTTTGCTCTCATGTCTCACTGAACCCCCGAGCCCAGGTCTGCTTTGCTCTCATGTCTCACTGAACCCCCGAGCCCAGGTATGCTTTGCTCTCATGTCTCACTGAACCCCTGAGCCCAGGTCTGCTTTGCTCTCATGTCTCACTGAACCCCCGAGCCCAGGTCTGCTTTGCTCTCATGTCTCACTGAACCCCCGAGCCCAGGTCAGCTTTGCTCTCATGTCTCACTGAACCCCTGAGCCCAGGTCTGCTTTGCTCTCATGTCTCACTGAACCCCTGAGCCCAGGTCTGCTTTGCTCTCATGTCTCACTGAACCCCTGAGCCCAGGTCTGCTTTGCTCTCAGGTCTCACTGAACCCCTGAGCCCAGGTCTGCTTTGCTCTCATGTCTCACTGCACCCCTGAGCACAGGTCTGCTTTGCTCTCATGTCTCACTGAACCCCTGAGCCCAGGTCTGCTTTGCTCCCATGTCTCACTGCACCCCTGAGCCCAGGTCTGCTTTGCTCTCATGTCTCACTGAACCCCTGAGCCCAGGTCTGCTTTGCTCTCATGTCTCACTGAACCCCTGAGCCCAGGTCTGCTTTGCTCTCATGTCTCACTGAACCCCTGAGCCCAGGTCTGCTTTGCTCTCATATCTCACTGAACCCCAGAGCCCAGGTCTGCTTTGCTCTCATGTCTCACTGCACCCCTGAGCCCAGGTCTGCTTTGCTCTCATGTCTCACTGAACCCCTGAGCCCAGGTCTGCTTTGCTCTCAGGTCTCACTGCACCACTAAGCCCGGATCTGCGTTGCTGCCATGTCTCACTGAAACCCTGAGCCCAGGTTTACTTTGCTCCCTTTGTCAGATCTCACTGAACCCCTGATCCCAGGTCTACTTTGCTCTCATGTCTCACTGAACCCCTGACCAGGTCTGCTTTGCTCCATTTGTTGAGTCTCACTGAAACCCTGATCCCAGGTCTACTTTGCTCTCATGTCTCACTGAACACCTGATCCCAGATCTGTTTTGATCTATTGTCTCACTGAACCCCTGAGCCCAGGTCTGCTTTGCTCTCATGTCTCACTGAACCCCTGAGCCCAGGTCTGCTTTGCTCTCATGTCTCACTGAACCCCTGAGCCCAGGTCTACTTTGCTCTCATGTCTCACTGAACACCTGGTCCAAGGTCTACTTTGCTCTTAGGTCTCACTGAACCCCTGAGCCCAGGTCTGCTTTGCTCTCATGTCTCACTGAACCCCTGATCCCAGGTCTGCTTTGCTCTATTGTCTCACTGAACCCCTGAGTCCAGGTCTACTTTGCTCTCAGGTCTCACTGAACCCCTGAGCCCAGGTCTGCTTTGCTCTATTATCTCACTGAACCCCTGAGCCCAGGTCTGCTTTGCTCTCATGTCTCACTGAACCCCTGAGCCCAGGTCTGCTTTGCTCTATTATCTCACTGAACCCCTGAGCCCAGGTCTGCTTTGCTCTCATGTCTCACTGAACCCCTGAGCCCAGGTCTACTTTACTCTCAGGTCTCACTGAACCCCTGAGCCCAGGTCTGCTTTGCTCTATTGTCTCACTGAACCCCTGAGCCCACGTCTGCTTTGCTCTCATGTCTCACTGAACCCCTGAGCCCAGGTCTGCTTTGCTCTATTATCTCACTGAACCCCTGAGCCCAGGTCATACGTTGCTCTCATGTCTCACTGAACCCCTGAGCCCAGGTCTAGTTTGCTCTCAGGTGTCACTGATCCCCCGAGCCCAGGTCTGCTTTGCTCTATTGTCTCACTGAACCCCTGAGCCCAGGTCTGCTTTGCTCTCATGTCTCACTGAACCCTTGAGCCCAGGTCTACTTTGCTCTCAGGTCTCACTGAACCACTGAGCCCAGGTCTGCTTTGCTCTCACGTCTCACTGAACACCTTATCCCAGGCCTGCTTTGCTCTATTGACTCACTGAACCCCTGAGCCCAGGTCTGCTTTGCTCTCATGTCTCACTGAACCCCTGAGCCCAGGTCTGCTTTGCTCTATTGTCTCATTGAACCCCTGAGCCCAGGTCTGCTTTGCTCTCATGTCTCACTGAACACCTGATCCCAGGTCTTCTTTGCTCTCATGTCTCACTGAACCCCTGAGCCCAGGTCTGCTTTTCTCTCAGGTCTCACTGAACCCCTGAGCCCAGGTCTGCTTTGCTCTATTGTCTCACTGAACCCCTGAGCCCAGGTCTGCTTTGCTCTAATGTCTCACTGCACCCCTGAGCCCAGGTCTGCTTTGCTCTCAGGTCTCACTGAACCCCTGAGCCCAGGTCTGCTTTGCTCTATTGTCTCACTGAACCCCTGAGCCCAGGCCTGCTTTGCTCTCATGTCTCACTGAACACCTGATCCCTGATCTGCTTTGCTCTCAGGTCTCACTGAACCCCTGAGCCCAGGTCTGCTTTGCTCTCATGTCTCACTGCACCCCTGAGCCCAAGTCTGCTTTGCTCTCAGGTCTCACTGAACCCCTGAGCCCAGGTCTGCTTTGCTCTATTGTCTCACTGAACCCCTGAGCCCAGGTCTGCTTTGCTCTCATGTCTCACTGCACCCCTGAGCCCAGGTCTGCTTTACTCTCAGGTCTCACTGAACCCCTGAGCCCAGGTCTGCTTTGCTCTCATGTCTCACTGCACCCCTGAGCCCAGGTCTGCTTTGCTCTCATGTCTCACTGAACCCCTGAGCCCAGGTCTGCTTTGCTCTATTGTCTCACTGAACCCCTGAGCCCAGGTCTGCTTTGCTCTCATGTCTCACTGAACCCTTGAGCCCAGGTCTGCTTTGCTCTCATGTCTCTCTGAACCCCAGAGTCCAAGTCTGCTTTGCTCTCATATCTCACTGAACCCCAGAGCCCAGGTCTGCTTTGCTCTCATGTCTCACTGAACCCCCGAGCCCAGGTCTGCTTTGCTCTCATGTCTCACTGAACCCCCGAGCCCAGGTATGCTTTGCTCTCATGTCTCACTGAACCCCTGAGCCCAGGTCTGCTTTGCTCTCATGTCTCACTGAACCCCCGAGCCCAGGTCTGCTTTGCTCTCATGTCTCACTGAACCCCCGAGCCCAGGTCAGCTTTGCTCTCATGTCTCACTGAACCCCTGAGCCCAGGTCTGCTTTGCTCTCATGTCTCACTGAACCCCTGAGCCCAGGTCTGCTTTGCTCTCATGTCTCACTGAACCCCTGAGCCCAGGTCTGCTTTGCTCTCAGGTCTCACTGAACCCCTGAGCCCAGGTCTGCTTTGCTCTCATGTCTCACTGCACCCCTGAGCACAGGTCTGCTTTGCTCTCATGTCTCACTGAACCCCTGAGCCCAGGTCTGCTTTGCTCCCATGTCTCACTGCACCCCTGAGCCCAGGTCTGCTTTGCTCTCATGTCTCACTGAACCCCTGAGCCCAGGTCTGCTTTGCTCTCATGTCTCACTGAACCCCTGAGCCCAGGTCTGCTTTGCTCTCATGTCTCACTGAACCCCTGAGCCCAGGTCTGCTTTGCTCTCATATCTCACTGAACCCCAGAGCCCAGGTCTGCTTTGCTCTCATGTCTCACTGCACCCCTGAGCCCAGGTCTGCTTTGCTCTCATGTCTCACTGAACCCCTGAGCCCAGGTCTGCTTTGCTCTCAGGTCTCACTGCACCACTAAGCCCGGATCTGCGTTGCTGCCATGTCTCACTGAAACCCTGAGCCCAGGTTTACTTTGCTCCCTTTGTCAGATCTCACTGAACCCCTGATCCCAGGTCTACTTTGCTCTCATGTCTCACTGAACCCCTGACCAGGTCTGCTTTGCTCCATTTGTTGAGTCTCACTGAAACCCTGATCCCAGGTCTACTTTGCTCTCATGTCTCACTGAACACCTGATCCCAGATCTGTTTTGATCTATTGTCTCACTGAACCCCTGAGCCCAGGTCTGCTTTGCTCTCATGTCTCACTGAACCCCTGAGCCCAGGTCTGCTTTGCTCTCATGTCTCACTGAACCCCTGAGCCCAGGTCTACTTTGCTCTCATGTCTCACTGAACACCTGGTCCAAGGTCTACTTTGCTCTTAGGTCTCACTGAACCCCTGAGCCCAGGTCTGCTTTGCTCTCATGTCTCACTGAACCCCTGATCCCAGGTCTGCTTTGCTCTATTGTCTCACTGAACCCCTGAGTCCAGGTCTACTTTGCTCTCAGGTCTCACTGAACCCCTGAGCCCAGGTCTGCTTTGCTCTATTATCTCACTGAACCCCTGAGCCCAGGTCTGCTTTGCTCTCATGTCTCACTGAACCCCTGAGCCCAGGTCTGCTTTGCTCTATTATCTCACTGAACCCCTGAGCCCAGGTCTGCTTTGCTCTCATGTCTCACTGAACCCCTGAGCCCAGGTCTACTTTACTCTCAGGTCTCACTGAACCCCTGAGCCCAGGTCTGCTTTGCTCTATTGTCTCACTGAACCCCTGAGCCCACGTCTGCTTTGCTCTCATGTCTCACTGAACCCCTGAGCCCAGGTCTGCTTTGCTCTATTATCTCACTGAACCCCTGAGCCCAGGTCATACGTTGCTCTCATGTCTCACTGAACCCCTGAGCCCAGGTCTAGTTTGCTCTCAGGTGTCACTGATCCCCCGAGCCCAGGTCTGCTTTGCTCTCACGTCTCACTGAACACCTTATCCCAGGCCTGCTTTGCTCTATTGACTCACTGAACCCCTGAGCCCAGGTCTGCTTTGCTCTATTGTCTCACTGAACCCCTGAGCCCAGGTCTGCTTTGCTCTCATGTCTCACTGAACCCTTGAGCCCAGGTCTACTTTGCTCTCAGGTCTCACTGAACCACTGAGCCCAGGTCTGCTTTGCTCTCACGTCTCACTGAACACCTTATCCCAGGCCTGCTTTGCTCTATTGACTCACTGAACCCCTGAGCCCAGGTCTGCTTTGCTCTCATGTCTCACTGAACCCCTGAGCCCAGGTCTGCTTTGCTCTATTGTCTCATTGAACCCCTGAGCCCAGGTCTGCTTTGCTCTCATGTCTCACTGAACACCTGATCCCAGGTCTTCTTTGCTCTCATGTCTCACTGAACCCCTGAGCCCAGGTCTGCTTTGCTCTCATGTCTCACTGAACCCCAGAGCCCAGGTCTGCTTTGCTCTCAGGTCTCACTGAACCCCTGAGCCCAGGTCTGCTTTTCTCTCAGGTCTCACTGAACCCCTGAGCCCAGGTCTGCTTTGCTCTATTGTCTCACTGAACCCCTGAGCCCAGGTCTGCTTTGCTCTAATGTCTCACTGCACCCCTGAGCCCAGGTCTGCTTTGCTCTCAGGTCTCACTGAACCCCTGAGCCCAGGTCTGCTTTGCTCTATTGTCTCACTGAACCCCTGAGCCCAGGCCTGTTTTGCTCTCATGTCTCACTGAACACCTGATCCCTGATCTGCTTTGCTCTCAGGTCTCACTGAACCCCTGAGCCCAGGTCTGCTTTGCTCTCATGTCTCACTGCACCCCTGAGCCCAAGTCTGCTTTGCTCTCAGGTCTCACTGAACCCCTGAGCCCAGGTCTGCTTTGCTCTATTGTCTCACTGAACCCCTGAGCCCAGGTCTGCTTTGCTCTCATGTCTCACTGCACCCCTGAGCCCAGGTCTGCTTTACTCTCAGGTCTCACTGAACCCCTGAGCCCAGGTCTGCTTTGCTCTCATGTCTCACTGCACCCCTGAGCCCAGGTCTGCTTTGCTCTCATGTCTCACTGAACCCCTGAGCCCAGGTCTGCTTTGCTCTATTGTCTCACTGAACCCCTGAGCCCAGGTCTGCTTTGCTCTCATGTCTCACTGAACCCTTGAGCCCAGGTCTGCTTTGCTCTCATGTCTCTCTGAACCCCAGAGTCCAAGTCTGCTTTGCTCTCATATCTCACTGAACCCCAGAGCCCAGGTCTGCTTTGCTCTCATGTCTCACTGAACCCCCGAGCCCAGGTCTGCTTTGCTCTCATGTCTCACTGAACCCCCGAGCCCAGGTATGCTTTGCTCTCATGTCTCACTGAACCCCTGAGCCCAGGTCTGCTTTGCTCTCATGTCTCACTGAACCCCCGAGCCCAGGTCTGCTTTGCTCTCATGTCTCACTGAACCCCCGAGCCCAGGTCTGCTTTGCTCTCATGTCTCACTGAACCCCTGAGCCCAGGTCTGCTTTGCTCTCATGTCTCACTGAACCCCTGAGCCCAGGTCTGCTTTGCTCTCATGTCTCACTGAACCCCTGAGCCCAGGTCTGCTTTGCTCTCAGGTCTCACTGAACCCCTGAGCCCAGGTCTGCTTTGCTCTCATGTCTCACTGCACCCCTGAGCACAGGTCTGCTTTGCTCTCATGTCTCACTGAACCCCTGAGCCCAGGTCTGCTTTGCTCCCATGTCTCACTGCACCCCTGAGCCCAGGTCTGCTTTGCTCTCATGTCTCACTGAACCCCTGAGCCCAGGTCTGCTTTGCTCTCATGTCTCACTGAACCCCTGAGCCCAGGTCTGCTTTGCTCTCATGTCTCACTGAACCCCTGAGCCCAGGTCTGCTTTGCTCTATTGTCTCACTGAACCCCTGAGCCCAGGTCTGCTTTGCTCTCATGTCTCACTGAACACCTGATCCCAGGTCTGCTTTGCTTTATTGTCTCACTGAACCCCTGAGCCCAGGTCTGCTTTGCTCTCATATCTCACTGAACCCCAGAGCCCAGGTCTGCTTTGCTCTCATGTCTCACTGCACCCCTGAGCCCAGGTCTGCTTTGCTCTCATGTCTCACTGAACCCCTGAGCCCAGGTCTGCTTTGCTCTCATGTCTCCCATGCCTTTGTCGGGTCTCACTGAATCCCTTTCTAATCCCCAGGTCAGCTGAGTGTATTGTTCTTTCGTGTAATTTAGCAGAAGTCTAGCCACTGTTATCAGTCACTGCAGAAATAGCTCAGCCTGCACCAGGCCTCCATCTGGGACCATGTGGAAGTAATCAGGGCTCGGGTGCATATGGAGTGGAGCCCATTAAAGCTTGGCACGAGCCCCATGTGCAGGGTTCACCCTGGAGCTTGAAGTGAGCAGTTCCTTGCACACTGCGCCCACAGCAAGGTTCAGAGAGCCCAAGAAGGAGAGAGCAGCCTGCAGGGAAGTTGTTTTTGTAATGGGAGTATCTTCCACAGAAGTTTATGAACTGAGCTTAATGGGAACATATTAAGGTACTTTCAAAAGCATCCACACTTTGGGGGGCGATTAGGAAAGATGTTTGCTGGCGGTAAACGCAGACAAGTGAAAAAACAGAATAAACGTGCAAATTGCAAAGGATTCACAAATGGTGTTAGAAGTGTAGTTTCTCTATGTGTGGCTGAGTTACTTTTCCTGTGTGTACGCAAGACATGCATGCCTTATGTACAGGGATCACGGTTTTATGGTATTTTAAATTTTATTTACATTTCCGCCTGTATTTATCCATATTCATTTTGTGTTTTGAGAATGGAGTGGTAAAATGATACATTTCCACATTTATTTAACTCTTAGATGTGCCCTCATATGTGGATGCCTGTCACATTTGAGCAAATTAAGCAGCCCCATATAAGAAAATACAACACTCACAGGTACATATTAGCGTTATGCTACAAATATATGTTAACATATGGCTGTATTAAGGGAAATCTCATCCTGTTTTTTAACTCACCATGCTATCAGCTCAGCTTTTGGTTGAAGTTCATGAAAGACAGCATAGAGAGTCTCTTACCAGAAGCACAATTTTCAGTATTTTTCCCCTATTACAAATAAATACAGACAGGAAACACATGGGGGCATATTATCAAGAACGGCGTTAAAATTATCGCCGCTTTAGTGGCAGGAAACTGTCGCTAAAGCAGCGATAATGGGCTTGATAATATGCCCTTGAGAATTCCCATAGCAGCCCAGGTTCTGGTGTGAACCTGGGCTTCTATGGGAATTCTCAAGGACATATTATCAAGCCCATTATCGCCGCTTTAGCGGCAGTTTCCCGCCGCTAAAGCAGCGATAATTTTAACACCGTTCTTGATAATATGCCCCATGGTTTTCTGTCTGTATTTATCTGTAAAAATCAGTAGAAACTGAAAAGTGGGAGCCTTGATAATGTATACATTGGGTCGGGTAAAAAGGCCCCAGAAGTTCACTTCTTTGTCAGTTTACATGGCTTATTGAATGTTGCTCTAAACATTGTGCTCCCTGTTCGTACAACTGCAGAGGCAGTAGGCCTTTCCTTAATCAGTGCTTAATGTGAGCCAGTGGTTTCTGGTGCTCGGCACCGGCTCCTAATTGTCATCAACACACTTATGACACTCAGCCACATGGTGGCGCTGCTCATCTAATTTAGAGATGAGCAGAACAACGGTTGTTTAGGAATACAATATACATTAGAAATGACTAATACCTGCCTCCCCAGCCATTCCTTTACCTTTGGGGACCTGGAATAATCTGAACTGTTGCACTTGCAGGCGAGAGCGATGGTTAGTAGCTGTTTTAGCAGCGATGAAAGGGACGATGGGTGATGCAAGCTGCAGTGGCCTCCTGGTCAGGGCCCTGGCACTTATTATTTTACAAATTCAGCCCTGTCTGTACTAACTGTGTATAATTAATGTTTCCTGGATATTTCCATTTTAGATGCTTCAGGGCCAATTCGCAAAGGCATGTAGGAGTAAAAGAGTATTGATGTGGTACTTCTTTACGTCCTCATACATCCCTGTGTGAGCTGGTCTCCTGAGATTCGATTGTAAACATGGCTGACTCGCAGTGTGCACCTGGATCACATCAGCAAATCTTCATGAATGTAAAAAAATTTATTTTGCATATGCACGTTACAGATGTGTGTGCAGCACCTACATGCGCATGTGTGCAGGTGTTTTACCGAATATACGCACGGCACACGCAGGATCAGAAACAGTTAAGCGTAAGATTGGATTTGTACATGAAGTCAATACTTGCATGCACACTTTCATCATGCAATACATTTTCCTCAGTTCAGTCACATGGGAATGTACCTGAATTAGCAGACATTCATAATCTACTCACGTGAAGTTACACATTGTTCTATAGTGCTTGTTTACCTTTATATGTCCTCGTGGAATGGTTGTAAGTCTCGACAGGTGACATTTTATCAGCTAGCTATAGCCCAGGGGGTGTGGGAGTGTGTGTGTGTGGGTGTGAGAGACCAATTTTTGTGGCCTTTTTCCAAGCCTGTGTGTTAAGTTCTCTTCACCCTAGCATGCCATTCAATGTTCTCCTGTCCTAGAGGGCATGCCAGTGTCTCCCTGTCCCACCGTAGCGTCTCTCCACCCTAGCATGCCTGTCAATGTTCTTGTGTCCCAGAGGGCCTGTCAGTGTCTTCCTGTAATAGCGGGTTGGTGGCTCTCCACCCTAGCATGCCTTTCAATGTTCTCCTGTCCCAGAGGGCATGTCAGTGTCTCCCTGTCCTACAGGGTTAGCATCTCTCCACCATAGCACGCCTTTTAATGTTCTCCTGTCCCAGACGGCATGCCAGTGTCTCCCTGTTCCATCAGGTTAAGGTCCCTCCATCCTAGCACACCTGCTGATATTCTCGTGCCCCTGAGAGCATGTCATTGCCCCTCTTACCTAGTGCCCCTATACGTATGTGACTGTGGACTCTGAGTAAGTGTCTCTTTGTGACAGTACACATGAGACGGTGTCTCTCGATCCCAGTGCATATTTGAGTTTCTCCCTCTCCCAGTAAGCATGTCCATACCTTCCCGCAAAACATTTCCCAGTCCGGCAGTTAGTGTTGTACTCCCATTGAATATCCTGTGTGACTCTCAGTGTATTCCCAGTGAATACCCTATGTGACTGTCAGTGTATTCCCAGTGAATATCCTGTGTGACTGTCAGTGTATTCCCAGTGAATACCCTTTGTGACTGTCAGTGTATTCCAGGTGAATATCCTGTGTACTGTCAGTGTATTCCCAGTGAATATCCTGTGTACTGTCAGTGTATTCCCAGTGAATACCCTGTGTGACTGTCAGTGTATTCCAGGTGAATATCCTGTGTACTGTCAGTGTATTCCCAGTGAATACGGTTTGTGACTGTCAGTGTATTCCAGGTGAATATCCTGTGTGACTGTCAGTGTATTCCAGGTGAATATCCTGTGTACTGTTAGTGTATTCCCAGTGAATACCCTGTGTGACTGTCAGTGTATTCCCAGTGAATATCCTGTGTGACTGTCAGTGTATTCCCAGTGAATATCCTGTGTGACTGTCAGTGTATTCCCAGTGAATCTCCTGTGTGACTGTCAGTGTATTGCAGGTGAATATCCTGTGTACTGTCAATGTATTCCCAGTGAATATCATGTGTACTGTCAGTGTATTCCCAGTGAATACCCTGTGTGACTGTCAGTGTATTCCAGGTAAATATCCTTTGTGACTGTCAGTGTATTCCAGTGAATATCCTGTGTGACTGTCAGTGTATTCCCAGTGAATATCCTGTGTGACTGTCAGTGTATTCCTAGTGATTATCATGTGTGACTGTCAGTGTATTCCAGGTGACTATCCTGTGTGACTGTCAGTGTATTCCCTGTACATATCCTGTGTGGCTGTCAGTGTATTCCCAGTGAATACCCTTTGTGACTGTCGGTGTATTTCCAGTGAATATCCTGTGTGACTGTCATTGTATTCCCAGTGAATATCCTGTGTGACTGTCAGTGTATTCCCAGTGATTATCCTGTGTGACTGTCAGTGTATTCCAGGTGACTATCCTGTGTGACTATCAGTGTATTCCTTGTGAATATCCTGTGTGACTGTCAGTGTATTCTCAGTGTATACCCTGTTTACTGGCAGAGGTGTTGTAGGAAAGTAGTATCTGCTTCTTATGGTTACCCCCACTTTTTGCTGATGTCTCACTGTTTTTGGACTAGTCTGACTGGGATCCTGCTATCCAGGACCCCCGTCTATCTGCTTTCTCCCTTAAATTGCTATGTATGTACTTTAGGTACACTCCAGATTGCATACTGAGGTACCCTGATCAGTCCCTAGTATATGGTACACCATGTACACAGGGCATAGACACCCCAGAGGCCACCCATGGGCTGCAACATGTATTATGCCACCCATGAGAGGCCATTCAAAATGACAGAACAGGCCTGCTTCAGCAGACTGTGTAAGCTGGTGCTTGCACCACTTACTTAGATATAGGTTCACTATATCTATCTAAATCACTACACTTAAAAACCTATCAATCACCCCTATGGCAGGCCTTATCAATCCTGAAGGCAGGGTGCTGGGTTTTACGTGAGACGGTCCCCTGCATGAGTAGGGCCCCTCTGCAGCCTTCGGAGACCATTCTCCAGGGTTGTCTGTGATGCAGCCAGACAATAGGCTAAGTTGAATATAACCTCGCGGTAAATGCTAACTTTAAAACGGCTGCTTAGAAACATGTCGTGTTTGGTGTAACTGGTGTGGGAGTATGATTCCACCCTTCTGAAGCGAGCTTCGTGGGGTCACCGATCTACCCGATACCAGCTTTCCTAACGCGGGCAGCACAAAATGGACGCTGCCAGCCACAGACACATTTCTACCCTCCTGCTGCATGACAATAGGCATCCTGTCACAGGGAAGTGTGACCACCTTCCAGACAGAGTTTAGTGTATTGGGGCTGGGTGGGTGCACTCAGAGTGCCAGAAAGACAGCACTGGGGGCACATTTGGTGTCCCTGTGCATAGTCCAGCTCAAACCAGTTCTGGGAGCCATTGGCTCCTGCTCTGGTGCGAAACTGGACAAAGGACATGGGTGTAGCCACCTCTCTGTCCTGCCTCTCCCCTAGGAGGGTCACCTGAATCTGTCCACCCCTTCTTGTGGGTATAAAATGGGTTACCTGGCTCCAGGACATTGGATTTTACCTGGACAAGATTCTGCTAAGAAGAAACCAAGTACTTTGACTGTCTGTACAACGTGGTATGAATGAAGAATCTTCCTTGGAGTAAAGGAGTTACTCCCCTGCCAACAGCAGGCACCTAAGCGCATCTGAACGGCTTGCTGCTCCCGAGCTCCTGCGGACTCTGAAGATTTCAGCAACACAGGAGGTGGGTTTCCTGAGGTCCCTGAGGTGGATCTGCCCTCTCAGCAATTCTGAAGCCAGTATCCCTTGTATGTAGTTAAATTTGTAGAGCGCACTGCAACCCTACGGGCATCCTGGCGCTAAAGACAGAGTGAAGGAGGAAAAACGGAGGGGAGGCTAAGAATTAGGCTCTAGGGAACAACCAGGTTTTCAGCTGTCTGCGGAAAAGGGTCAGATCCTGGATCACTCGTAACTCAACAGGAAGGTTATTCCATAAACGTGCAGCCGCAGAGCTGAAAGCACGACCACCCAAGGTGGCTCTCATTGTTTTGGGGATCAAGGCCAACCTAGCTGAAGAGGAGCGCAACATGCGCGTAGGTGTATACCATCTAAAAAGATGTTGCAGCGGTAAAGGGCCAAAGCCATGAAGAGCCTTAAAAGCTACACACAGAGATTTAAACAAAATTCTCTGATGCACGGGCAACCAATGTAGTTCGGACAAGGCCCTAGTGCTGGAGGAGAAACGCGGTCTAAGAAGAGCAAGTTTTGCGGCAGCTGCCTGGATCCGTTGAAGTCTCAGAATAAGATATGCAGGGGAGGCAAGCAGCAGGGCATTGCAGTAGTCCAGGCGACTGAGAATAGTACATCGGACCACGGTACCTCGAACATGAGAAGGAAGAAGGGGCAAAATCCTACGTAAACCTCTCATGATCAGATAGCAGCTTGAAACTATCTTATTGACATGTGACTCCAGACTTAGCTTCTCATTAAGGCAGACCCCCAAATTACGAACAGTCTTTACTGGAACCAGAGGGGTATCCAGAGGGAGAGGCCAAAAATTGGAAGGCAGGGTAAAAGGCACCCTCCCCACTGAGCAATGTAGAATCTCAGTTTTGGAACCGTTAAACTGCAGATCATTGTTCCTCAGCCAAGTCGTCATCTCCATCATGCAATTGTGGAAGGTGGATAAAGAATCCACCTGATCATCCCCATCCAAGGAGATGATCAATTGCGTATCATCGGCATAGTTGACTGCAGAGATGTTACAGGACTTAATGGTCTGCACCAAAGGGCGCATGTAAACATTGAACAGAATGGGGCTAATAGAAGAGCCCTGTGGAACCCCCTGTTTGTTTGGCAAGAAGTCCGACTGGAAAGGAGGCAGAAAAACCGCCTGCCGTCTATCTGATAGGTAGGAGCGAAGCCATTTAAGGGCCAAGCCTGTGACTCCTATCTCCTCGAGCCGATGTAGGAGAATGCTGTGGCTGACCGTATCGAATGCGGCGGACAAGTCAAGCAATATCAAAGTTGCCGAGTGACCCTTGTCCGCCCGCATTCGCAAATCGTCCACAGCAGTGATCAAAGCAGACTCGGTACCATGCCCCGGACGAAAGCCAAACTGATTTTCCTCCAGAATCCCGTTGCTCTCAAGAAACCCTGAAAGCTCCTGGCTGACAAATCGTTCAGCTATCTTGGCTGGATAGGGCAGTAAGGAAATAGGACGATAGTTCCCGTAGCAAGCGGGATCCAGCGAGGGTTTTTTTAGAAGGGGGGAAACCAACGCATCCTTCCAGCAGGCTGGGACTACACCACTGATTAATGACTGATTAATAATCATATGGAGGTGCGGAAAGGTATCTGACCCTAATTCCTTCCAGTATTTCTGCGGAATAGGGTCTAAAGGAGAACCAGAGCAGACTTTCAAAGCCATTCTTGAAAAATTCTCCAGAGAAGGGCAGGTCCAATGATCTATACAAGGTCTCACGGATACCTCTTCGCATGGCCTGAACACCGTACAGTCAGGTGGATCCACTGTGGAAGGACCTGTTCCAGCCATGCAACTAGTTGCAGGATTAGGCTGCATGCCTTCAAGGATTCCCTTTATTTTGTTGTGAAAGAAGGCAGCCAGCCCATCACACAAATCCTGCGAGGGGATGATCTTGTTCGCCAGACACTCAGGATTAACAATATCTCTCAAAATATTAAAAACACATTTAGCACTATTCGGGGAGTTGGAAATAAGATCGGCAAAGTAGAGCGCTTTAGTGGACGCAATGGCTTGCTTGTACCTGACCAGTAGATTGCGCCAAATAATCTTATCGCTGGTCAAGTACTGCTTACGCCACTGCCTCTCTGCGTGTTTGCATTGAATTTTAAAAACTCTAAGTTCTTCGGAGAACCAGGGGGCAGACGGGGAACCTCGTGTCCTAACCCGTTTCAGTGGGGCAATCCTATTAATAGTAGTTGTAATATAGCTGCAGAGCTCCTGAAAGTTACAGTCGACTGAACGCCCTGGCACAGGGAGAGGGGTCTCCCCAAATAAAGGAGCACACTGAGCTTTCCTTCTTAGGGATTTCCAATCCCTGCCCAAGACGCTATTACTATCTTTAAGCGAGGGGGAGCAGCCCCTAAGAGTTAATAGGACTCTAAATCTAATTAAATGGTGGTCGGACCAATCCACTGGGAGGATGTTGTCCAAAATCACTACATTCTTTTCCGCAAAGATTAGGTCAAGAGCATGTCCTGCCGAGTGTGTAGGTTCCAACACATGTTGTGAAAGATTAAGATTGGCGCAAGATTGAACGATGTTATTATACGCAGTTTTCAACATAGCATTGGGCCAAAGGTTAAAGTCTCCCAGGATCAGTAGCCTGCGATGAGTGAGTGCCAAATTACCAATCACATCCAGGAACTGCTGTTGAGATTGTTCGCTCATAGTCCCC
This sequence comes from Triturus cristatus, assembly GCF_964204655.1. Taxonomy (NCBI): domain Eukaryota; kingdom Metazoa; phylum Chordata; class Amphibia; order Caudata; family Salamandridae; genus Triturus; species Triturus cristatus. Next base: position 42,929,148 of record NC_140589.1, read on the forward strand.
GGAGGTCTGTAGCATAAAATTCCAGTCCTTGTGGGGACTGCGTGACCCGAACCCCTGTGCACTGCGTACATTTGCAGTCGCAAATGCTTGCTGGCAATTCCTGAGCTTGTGCATTGAACTCCGTGTAGACCTGACCCCAAGCAGTATTTGCACTAAAGAACTCTGGCCTCCCTGCACCGAGTGCTCCGTGGGCTGGTACTTTGTTATCTTGCTTGAGGTCTCCTCGCGATCCCTGGTCCGTTGAACTGTCGGTCCTGGCGAGGGTCACCTTTATTTTTCTTGGGCTTCCCTGGTTGCTCCAGATGTGCCCTGACTCTCCATTGCTTGTAGAGTCCCCTGAACCTTGCTGGTTCACACCGTAACCTGCTTGTCCTTCCTGCATGGATTGCATTTGCCAAGGTTTGTTGGTGCTCCAGCCAAACATCGACCACTCAGCACTCAACATCCTTCATAGGACAGCTTACGTCCAGATCCTGGTGGTCCTCGACATCTCCTGGTCCTCGTGGCTGAAGAGTCAAGCATCCCGTCAACACACCTGACGCACCTAACATCGGTGGGCATTCAACTACTGAGCCCCTGGTCACCTGAAGTGACCCAGACTCTGTCCCCTCTGCTTTTAGGTTCCTCTCACCTAGAATCCAGGCTTGGATTCCACCGGACACTCTTCACCTTCCCAGCAGCAGTACTTCTTTGCAGCTCTCCATTGAAAACGATGGAGGCTTCCGACACCACTTGACCCGTATGCACCCGGCTCCTCTGGGATAGGTAACTCGGGTACCTTGGTATTCACGAGTGGGTTGGTCTTAGACCCTCTTAAATTCCAAAGGATTTGCTTGAAGTTCCCCTAGAAGTGTCCTTAACTTGTAAAACTGTAACTGCGACTTTCGCATAGAATTGTACGAAGCCCGCGCTCGTGTTCACACACTGCGCCCATCTTCTGTGGGGTACCAATCTTCTCACCTGGGGTGGTTCCTTGGGGTCCCAGAGATTCTACGTGCTCTAGACACTGCGTCTAGTCAAGTCGTGATTGCTATACCATTTTTTAGGTCTCGCCTGATCGAGCGCATGCGCTGGTCTGGCGAGACATTTTGGGAGGGCTCCAAAAAGTGCTACCAGGCCAGCCTAGAGCCACAGTGCATGTGCGCGGGCGCGCGCGTCGCGCTTTACTGCGATTACTTTCACTTTCCCGGCCCCACGGCCGCTTTCATGTTCTCCGTGAGGCTTCAATAGATTGCAGCAGTTAAAACAAGCATTGGCATAGCCAATATGTCTCGCTTTTGGGACCTTATAAGTGTTTAGTTATGCAACTGTTGCATGGCTAAACACTTATAAGGTCCCAAAGGCGAGACCTATTGGCTATGCCAATGCTTGTTTAGTATATGATTCGGTCTCCCCCTGGAGCCCGCTATGTATTGTGCTACTTACATTTGTTCTATTGATCTAATATTGTGTGCTTTGTGTTCTATTCTCGTGTAGAGAATAGTAGAGAGTGTTATATTAATAAATACATATTTTTTATATAAACACTTTGTGGTTCTCCTTTCATTTAGTCATTCAGGAGGTGATATTCTGGTAAAAGAAGCTGCTTTACATTCCTTCAAGATTAAGCCTGAAGGCTGCTCTCCATAGCTACCACTAGGATAGCTTTCCATAAGGTTATCTTTGAACTCATACATCATAAGGGTCGTGTGGACTGGTACAGGGTGCCCACTTTAATTAGTGCATAGCATATACAAGGCCACCTTCTCACAAGTGTTATCTCAGACTATACTCTGTTTGACTATGAGTGTTGTATTTCCAATGCATACTTTGTTTGACTGTCAGTGTTGTATTTCCAGTGTATACTCTGTTTGACTGTCTGCATTTTCACAATGTATACCCTGTTTGACTGTCAGTATTGTACTCTCAATGTTGTGCTCACAGTGTTTATGGTTTGACTGTTTGGATTGTTGTTTTCAATGTTTACATTGTTTGACTCTCAGTTATTTCCCACCATATACCCTGTTTGGCTGTCAATGTTGTATTCCTAGTGTATACCCTGTTTGGCTGTCAATGTTGTATTCCAAGTGTATACCCTGTTTGGCTGTCAGTGTTGTATTCCAAGTGTATACCCTTTTTGACTGTCAATGTTGTATTCCAAGTGTATACCCTGTTTGGCTGTCAGTGTTGTATTCCAAGTGTATACCCTGTTTGACTGTCAATGTTGTATTCCAAGTGTATACCCTGTTTGGCTGTCAATGTTGTATTCCAAGTGTATACCCTGTTTGGCTGTCAGTGTTGTATTCCAAGTGTATACCCTGTTTGACTGTCAATGTTGTATTCCAAGTGTATACCCTGTTTGGCTGTCAGTGTTGTATTCCAAGTGTATACCCTGTTTGGCTGTCAATGTTGTATTCCAAGTGTATACCCTGTTTGGCTGTCAGTGTTGTATTCCAAGTGTATACCCTGTTTGGCTGTCAGTGTTGTATTCCCAATGTATACCCTGTTTGGCTGTCAGTGTTGTATTCCCAATGTATACTCTGTTTGCCGTTAGTATATTGCCCATCTATACTCTGTTTAACTGTCAGTGTTGTATTCCAAATGTCTTCTCTGTTTGACTGTAAGTGTCGTACTCCCAGTGTATACCCTGTTTAACTGTTAGTGTATTCCCAGTGTATAGCCTTTGAATGTCACTGTTATATTCCAAGTTTATAATCTACTTGACTGTCAATGTTTCACTCCCAGTATATTCCCTGTTTGACTGTCAGTGCTGTACTCCCAGTATATTTCCTGTTTGACTGTCAGTGCTGTACTCCCAGTATATTCCCTGTTTGACTGTCAGTGTTGTACTCCCAGTATATTTCCTGTTTGACTGTCAGTGCTGTACTCCCAGTATATTTCCTGTTTGACTGTCAGTGCTGTACTCCCAGTATATTTCCTGTTTGACTGTCAGTGGTGTACTCCCAGTATATTTCCTGTTTGACTGTCAGTGGTGTACTCCCAGTATATTTCCTGTTTGACTGTCAGTGCTGTACTCCCAGTATATTTCCTGTTTGACTGTCAGTGCTGTACTCCCAGTATATTTCCTGTTTGACTGTCAGTGCTGTACTCCCAGTATATTTCCTGTTTGACTGTCAGTGCTGTACTCCCAGTATATTTCCTGTTTGACTGTCAGTGCTGTACTCCCAGTATATTCCCTGTTTGACTGTCAGTGCTGTACTCCCAGTATATTCCCTGTTTGACTGTCAGTGCTGTACTCCCAGTATATTCCCTGTTTGACTGTCAGTGCTGTACTCCCAGTATATTTCCTGTTTGACTGTCAGTGCTGTACTCCCAGTATATTCCCTGTTTGACTGTCAGTGCTGTACTCCCAGTATATTCCCTGTTTGACTGTCAGTGCTGTACTCCCAGTATATTCCCTGTTTGACTGTCAGTGTTGTACTCCCAGTATATTCCCTGTTTGACTGTCAGTGTTGTACTCCCAGTATATTCCCTGTTTGACTGTCAGTGCTGTACTCCCAGTATATTCCCTGTTTGACTGTCAGTGTTGTACTCCCAGTATATTCCCTGTTTGACTGTCAGTGCTGTACTCCCAGTATATTCCCTGTTTGACTGTCAGTGTTGCACTCCCAGTATATTCCCTGTTTGACTGTCAGTGTTGTACTCCCAGTATATTTCCTGTTTGACTGTCAGTGCTGTACTCCCAGTATATTTCCTGTTTGACTGTCAGTGCTGTACTCCCAGTATATTTCCTGTTTGACTGTCAGTGCTGTACTCCCAGTATATTCCCTGTTTGACTGTCAGTGCTGTACTCCCAGTATATTCCCTGTTTGACTGTCAGTGCTGTACTCCCAGTATATTCCCTGTTTGACTGTCAGTGTTGTACTCCCAGTATATTCCCTGTTTGACTGTCAGTGCTGTACTCCCAGTATATTTCCTGTTTGACTGTCAGTGTTGTACTCCCAGTATATTCCCTGTTTGACTGTCAGTGTTGTACTCCCAGTATATTCCCTGTTTGACTGTCAGTGCTGTACTCCCAGTATATTCCCTGTTTGACTGTCAGTGTTGTACTCCCAGTATATTCCCTGTTTGACTGTCAGTGCTGTACTCCCAGTATATTCCCTGTTTGACTGTCAGTGTTGCACTCCCAGTATATTCCCTGTTTGACTGTCAGTGTTGTACTCCCAGTATATTTCCTGTTTGACTGTCAGTGCTGTACTCCCAGTATATTTCCTGTTTGACTGTCAGTGCTGTACTCCCAGTATATTTCCTGTTTGACTGTCAGTGCTGTACTCCCAGTATATTCCCTGTTTGACTGTCAGTGCTGTACTCCCAGTATATTCCCTGTTTGACTGTCAGTGCTGTACTCCCAGTATATTCCCTGTTTGACTGTCAGTGTTGTACTCCCAGTATATTCCCTGTTTGACTGTCAGTGCTGTACTCCCAGTATATTTCCTGTTTGACTGTCAGTGTTGTACTCCCAGTATATTCCCTGTTTGACTGTCAGTGCTGTACTCCCAGTATATTCCCTGTTTGACTGTCAGTGCTGTACTCCCAGTATATTCCCTGTTTGACTGTCAGTGCTGTACTCCCAGTATATTCCCTGTTTGACTGTCAGTGTTGCACTCCCAGTATATTCCCTGTTTGACTGTCAGTGTTGCACTCCCAGTATATTTCCTGTTTGACTGTCAGTGGTGTACTCCCAGTATATTTCCTGTTTGACTGTCAGTGGTGTACTCCCAGTATATTTCCTGTTTGACTGTCAGTGCTGTACTCCCAGTATATTTCCTGTTTGACTGTCAGTGCTGTACTCCCAGTATATTTCCTGTTTGACTGTCAGTGCTGTACTCCCAGTATATTCCCTGTTTGACTGTCAGTGCTGTACTCCCAGTATATTCCCTGTTTGACTGTCAGTGCTGTACTCCCAGTATATTCCCTGTTTGACTGTCAGTGTTGTACTCCCAGTATATTCCCTGTTTGACTGTCAGTGCTGTACTCCCAGTATATTCCCTGTTTGACTGTCAGTGTTTCACTCCCAGTATATTCCCTGTTTGACTGTCAGTGCTGTACTCCCAGTATATTTCCTGTTTGACTGTCAGTGCTGTACTCCCAGTATATTCCCTGTTTGACTGTCAGTGCTGTACTCCCAGTATATTCCCTGTTTGACTGTCAGTGCTGTACTCCCAGTATATTCCCTGTTTGACTGTCAGTGTTGTACTCCCAGTATATTCCCTGTTTGACTGTCAGTGTTGTACTCCCAGTATATTCCCTGTTTGACTGTCAGTGCTGTACTCCCAGTATATTCCCTGTTTGACTGTCAGTGTTGTACTCCCAGTATATTCCCTGTTTGACTGTCAGTGCTGTACTCCCAGTATATTCCCTGTTTGACTGTCAGTGTTGCACTCCCAGTATATTCCCTGTTTGACTGTCAGTGTTGTACTCCCAGTATATTTCCTGTTTGACTGTCAGTGCTGTACTCCCAGTATATTTCCTGTTTGACTGTCAGTGCTGTACTCCCAGTATATTTCCTGTTTGACTGTCAGTGCTGTACTCCCAGTATATTTCCTGTTTGACTGTCAGTGTTGCACTCCCAGTATATTCCCTGTTTGACTGTCAGTGCTGTACTCCCAGTATATTCCCTGTTTGACTGTCAGTGCTGTACTCCCAGTATATTCCCTGTTTGACTGTCAGTGCTGTACTCCCAGTATATTCCCTGTTTGACTGTCAGTGTTGTACTCCCAGTATATTCCCTGTTTGACTGTCAGTGCTGTACTCCCAGTATATTCCCTGTTTGACTGTCAGTGTTGTACTCCCAGTATATTCCCTGTTTGACTGTCAGTGCTGTACTCCCAGTATATTCCCTGTTTGACTGTCAGTGTTGCACTCCCAGTATATTCCCTGTTTGACTGTCAGTGTTGTACTCCCAGTATATTCCCTGTTTGACTGTCAGTGTTGTATTCCAAGTGTATGCCTTGTACGGCTGTCAGAAATGCGATGCATGTGCATTTTCTGACTGCCACTAATATGCCTTTCACTGTTGCTATTGGATTTCCATTCTAAGTTGAGACATGCACAACAGAATGCCAACTTAAATGTGACAAATGTGACCCTCCTTGGTCAAATCCCGCAAAGGGGCACATATGGAGGCAAAGCCGGGAATGTATCTGTGGCTGGACAATCGAAGGAAGGATCAAAGTAATGTAATGTTTTTATACTTCTTTTTAGATCTCACCTAGGCAGCATGAAGCTGTCTTTTTGAGACATGCTGTATCTAGAATATGGGCTTGGAGCACCGCCCATCTTTTTAATTTGTTCCTCTTACTGTCCTTCCTGAATGCTGGCTTTTGTTTGGTTAAATAGCTTACAAGTACCTCCGTTTGGGCATTTTGTAACATCCCATATGGATTGCCCCTCTTATGATAGTCTGTGAGCACTATTTCTTCTTTTGTAGCTTGCCGGTTGCTCGAACAAAAACACGCTTCACGCTTGTCTTGTTTATTTTTTGTGGCTTATTTTGTGTGCAGCCTGCATGTGTACAACGAGTACTTATATTGTGCATATGTGACCACATGCCTTTTATTAGCACAGCACCTGCTTCACGGCCACCGCACTGCTTGAACAACAATGAGCTTTGCGTTTGTTTATTTTTTGTGGCTTGTTTTGTTTGCAGTCTGCATGTTTACAACGGGTACTTCTGTTGGAGCATGTACTGGTGGGTGCCTTTTATTAGCAGAGCGCCTGCTTCAAGGCCACAGCGCTTCATGTTGGAAGGGCTGGGCTGCTTACGTGGAATCATCAAACATGGTTAACACTTTCTTTTGTAAATTATTGGGCTCACTGCTTTTTTGTTGGCCTTTTTTGTTGGCCACTTTCTAAATTTCGAGGTGGGTGTAGGCAAACCCGCGGCACTGCCAGTAAGTATCCATCAACATGGAGGTCTCCCATTGTATATCTGGTACATGCAGTATTGCTTCACAATTTTCATTTGTGCGAAGCGGTATTGTTCCTTTGCCTCTGAGACACAAAGAATACAGTGTAAGTTTCTGTACAATTAGGGGTTGCCCCTTCCCTTCCAACCACATGTACCTATCTATCTCAGTGTCCCAGACTTACTGACATTGGGTATCTATGCTGGCATTCAACCCTTCCCTTCTAGATGAATTTCCCCTTGTATCATCGAGGTGAAAGGCCCTGCACTGTAACTCCATGTCTGGAGTCCATTTGTTATTGAAGAATACTGACCCAGATATGATAAGTGCCACACTGGGACCGCAAAACAGAGGCAGGCGAGGACATGTTTGTGCACTTCTGCAGTGGCCTTGCTACCTCCAAGAACCCCTTCTCTGCATACTCCGGGGCCAAAAGGTGTCCTCCCCTATGGTGCCCCGGCTGCAAATGCTTTCTAGGTCAGCTTGAATGTCACTAGGCTCAGATAAAAGGTGCAGTGCTATGGTGTTGGTTTCATAACGGGTAATGTTTACTACTATATTGGCTTCTACTCTACTGGGTTGTGTCTTGTGCCCTAATCCTACATAGGTACAGGTGGATGAGACATTTTGCTTTCTCGGGGGCTATTTATTGTGATAAGTAGAGTCCGTCTGCACCTACAGCATGGGGTATCAGCGAGCAGATGTAGCATGACCTCGCCGATATCTGGGCACCCATGGCGGTCATGTGCTGGTACCATGTATTTTGCAGGAGTGCGCCGTGAAGTGCATGTGAAATACTAGCGCTTGGTTCAGTGTAAGAATAAGCAAGTGTGAGAGGTCCCTAGGCAAGCGTTGTGGAAATCTCGGGGTAGGTTCCATATGACTAGCCAATTCTCTAGCTAACGATGGATGCGGATACACCCATGCTAAGCAGATGGTATACAAAGGTGCACTAATACATAACTTGTGGAACATGGTAGGTCTTGGGATGATGTTTGGAGTTGTCGTCTACAGATTTCTGGCATCCGGGGTTGTCTTTTTTTGGCACAGTATAAAGATTTTGTTGTAAAACATTGTCTGCAAAAAATAGGTCATGGTCTTTTTGCTTGAACCCTGGGGCCTCGTTGGGACTTCGGAAGTTGTTACTGGAGAAGTGGCAGGCTGTTGTAAAGGTGGTGCATGTAGGGCTTGAGCGCAGGCCTGTTGGATAATAGCTGTGGATTGTAGATTAGCTTTTTAGACAAACTCGGTTTTGCGCAACTTATTTGGTGGGGTACTGGAAGGTGGCCCCAGTTGGGGATTCATTTTAGGAGATGGAGGACATTTATTCATGGAGCAACTGAGTTAAGATTTTTGTGAGTCATTTGATCCTTCCCTTTCCATGACAGATATCAGTGTTTTAGTGGGGTGATCTTCATGATGTGTGTGTATTACTCCTCTTAACTATCATTTTACGGATGTTGTCGGCTCTCTAATACCCTGCTTTCCCTTACATGTGCATGTGTGTAGTTTTGTCGATGCAGATGGTACCCTTTGACCTACACATGCGAAATGAGCCATGAAAGTAAGGAAGGCGGCGTGTTGTAATTTTGGGGGGTTGCGGGTATTGGCAAAGCCCTGAGGACACATGTATACACCTCTGGTCCCTGCACGTGGCGCGTAACAGCGTTTTTTCTATTTTTTTCCAAATGGAGTTGGGTGCTTACACTTTTTCTGGAACCTTCCGGCTTTTTGGGCTACCTTTGGGCTCTTCCTGCAAATCATTGGGCATTTGTTTGCCTACGGTCTCATGCAGTGTTGTTTCTATTGGGGCCTACCGGAGGGGCTTAGAAGCTGCTCCGTGACCCTGTGTGATTTGGATGTGGCAAGAACAGGGGTCAGGTCTGCTATTCCCTAGGACGATGTTCGTGGGGCCCTGCGTTATTTGCGTCAACAAGCTGGGTATGGTGGTGAACATGTCCATGCACTTTGTGTGGGGGCTGTGATGGTCATTTACAGAACCCCCTTTCCCTCCCGGCGCCCCCCTGTCCCTCGGATCCAGGATGCTTAAGTTCTGCGGGAATCAGACATGCTACTCTCGCTGTTTTTGAGGGACATGATCAATTGAGAAGACTCTGGACACTTTGGAAGAATTTGGCGAGAGGAGGAGGAAAAATTTCTTGTCTACAACGGGAGTCAGGTGCGCAGCGGGGACTTGTCGCGCTGCGGGTAACGAATTGGGACAGCTGATTGTCCGAGTGAACTTCCCTTCTGACTTGGTGCCAATTTGTCATTTATTTGTGACAGGGCATCTCGACATCCCAAGTGCATGGAAATGTTGTAGAATGGGGTCCTTTCGATCTGGGGGGGCACCCAAGTGACTTGGCTGAAAGGACCTGGGTGCCTGCTTTTATGCACCGTTTGTGGGCCACTGTGCCCCCTCGTTAGATTGACCCCCCCCCAGGGTGTGGCCAGCCAACCCCGCACTGGAAAACCAGCAGCAGAATAAGGCCTAGGCCTCTACAAGCACCCAAAAATGGCAGATTTTAAGGCAGACCTGAATTTTTCCTTAATGCAAGTAAAGGCTTGAGGTTTCCCAATGCTGTGTCACTAGTCTTCATTGATGTGGTGAGTGTTCTGCCGTGGCTGTAGCTCTGGTCCCTGCTGGGTTGGGTTCCATGTCTGCAGCTGTTGCCATGTGTTTGGTCAACCACCTGGACCCTGCTGCGGTAGTGTGTTTGCTGACTGATTTCCATGTGGCTGAATGTGCTGTGTGCTTGGTTCTGAAGTTGAGGATTTTGCCGGGACTGGCCCAGGCCTATCAATCTTTGCTCATGGTATGCCATCTGGTGGCAATGATCAAATATGTGGCTCATTCTGAGGCAGTAGAAATATTCTCTAGGGTCTAGCTGCCACCAGCCTTCATGACCTCTGCCATCAGAACTTGGCTGGTATCCTCTGTGGTTCTGCGGTGGAGTCCCTCTCAAGAATGGTGATATTGGCACGCTTGCAGCCAATGCGGCCCGCTTGGGGGTGGTTTTACTCAGTTTGTGGGGGCCTGGCTTAGTGGGGTATTTCCAGGCTTGATTTTGGTTTTGCCCTCTCCTAGAAGGCTCTTGTGAGAGGGGGGCATGCGGTGGCCTGTACCCCTCTGGCTCTGGGAATCTCTCCATCTAGTCGGTCGGGGCACTTCCTCGGAGTAGTGTGTCATTTGTTGGATGTGCCGAGTTCCCTCCAAAGGTTACTCGCTTGGGCAACATATTCGGCAGTAGGTACAGGGCCTTGGGTGCAGGGGATGTCCCGCTTAGTGCCGGTCAACATTGTCTGTGCAACTTCCTCACCCAGGGAGGTGCCGGAGTGGCTACAGAGGCTGACCTTGGTAATCCCAAAGGTGGGCGCCGTCTGTTTGTCACTGCCATTGCCCCTATGTGCCTTGGGCCGGCTCCCCACCTAGCATTTCGGGACCCAGTAGGCATGCACAAGTCGAGGTCCTGGATCTCTTGCTTCTTGTGTACCTTACTGGCTAACAAAGTGTTAATCCATCTGGCGGTTTTCACTATGTGGTGGTGTGCGCAGCATTCCCACTGCAGAGCTAACTCACATAGCTCGAAGAAATGTTCTGTATATTTCAGGACTGCCCCCGCGAAAGGGATCAGTCTGGCTGGAACCACCCTGGCTGGCTCCTTTTGGAGTGGGAGTGTCTCGCTGGTTGGGGCTCTGAAGAGAGAGCTCCAGGGGAGGAGCAGGCTATGATCCCATTCTTAGCAAACTGGATAGACATTTTCAGTTTGGTCATTAGGTCTCGTCCTACGATATTTGTCGGGGATGAGGGAAAGTACAACTGTTCCCTCATTCTATTCACCCGTATCTTCAGCTCGAGGGGTTTGGTCCGAGCCCCCTTGTAGGGTTGCAGTGCTGTTTCATAGGGGTCGGTCCTCTCTCATAGGTATGGTGTCTCGTTTATTAGCATCGTGACATGGAGTCCTCCTGAGAACGGCCTGGAGCGGACAGCAGTATGTGTGTTTCTTTGGGTGTCCTGTTGGTTTCTGGCGTATGTTCTCTACTTCTCGTTTTAGTTTGTGGGACTGGTCCTGCACTCTCACCCGCGCTGTTAGATCCTGGGGGGCTGGATTCCTCTCCCTCACTATCGCTAATTTTATTCTCATTTGGATCTGCAATGGAATTCCCTGTTGCCCTTCTCGCCTGGGCGGGTGTATGTTTTCTGTGTAACTGGGACTGATCGTGGAACAGGGGGTTGAGCTTCAGGGAACCTAGTGCCGAACTTGGATGGGGCTGAAGTCTCCTGTGTTTGCTGGTCCAGCAACCTCCTAGTCTAGACCTACTAGCTTGCTGCCTGGTGGAAAGACCTCCGGTATAGCCTGGCACAGGAGCAGCTGGGATGGCTGACCTCCAAGAGAGCACCTCCATGCCTGTGTATGGTGGGGGAGGTGCAGATGCCTTGCTTGCGGATTCTGGGACAGAATTGTAGGTCGGGTTACCTCAAAAATGGCCTATAGTGCTAATAATGCCTCTCTTTTAGTCCTTTTCTGTCCTACATATTTGGTCTGAATGTGCATCCTCGTGTGTTCGATTATATTGGGTCAAAGGTTCCCCCCTCTGAACAGGGGAAAGCATGTGTCTTAGTGTGGCAACTTCATGACAGGAAGGGAACTTTTTAAGGGCTCAAACACTTCTAACGTAACAAGTTTTTTTAAACATACTTTAATACTACTCTGATTGTGGGGAAAATATGCACACAGGATTATGCTGGAAATAATTACTTTACGGTGAGCTCAGCTTAGGACAAATATGCATCAAACAAACTCAGCACATAAACAACACATATGGAAAATGACAGCTTGTAAGAAAGTTCTATGGTTAATTCAAAACATTAGGAATTGTTTTTAGCAGCGGGACAGAAAAGATGAACAAATGATAACTTTTCCGTATGCACAAAGAAACGTTAATGAGACATAACATTCAACATGAAAACACAGTTGTGATAATCCACCAGCACCACAACATAAAAAAAAGCATCAATTGAAAACCACAATGAGAACAGAAGTAAAAGAGAAAAACGTCAGAAAAGAAAAATGCTGACTTTGTCAATAAGCCTTAGCCCACTCCTAGTGCATGCCGCTCAATGACGAGGGGAGGCTCTGCGTGGTACATGGAACTAAGTGAGCACGATAGTCTGTCCATATTGGCTCGGGGACAAATATAGTGGCAATTTACGTGGATAAGAAGGAATAACTCGACCACTGCAGGCCCTCCTCAGCCAAGCACAGCTACACCTTATTCTCGAAGAAGAACAATTTTTGTTTTTCCTAATGTCTGAATTGCACCCTATTTCACACCCAGGGTCTTAGCGTACCCTCTGTGTCATGCCCAGCGGTCCAAGCGAACAACACCTCTCACTTCTTTCAGCTACCACTAGTGTTCTAGAGACCGGAGATACTGAGCAAACCTCTTTAGGATTAAAAATAAGATCGAGGGCTCTAGATCACCCCAAACCTATGCTTACCCTCTGTGTCTCGCCCATTGATCCGATTGGGACCTGCATCACACCCAGAGACAAGCGTACCCTCTGTGTCACACCCATTGGTCCGAGCGACAAACAATCTTCACCTTTCCTAGCGTGCTAACTATCAAAGAAAGGTGACCTCCGCTCGATCGTCTCTGCGGCCACCTTGCGACTACTCAACTTGGACACATAAAATCGGCAATATGTCAGATTTGTTAGTGGCCGGGCACTCAGGTTAGATTTTTACGCTTCTTCCTAGTTTGCCATACGCCAAATGCTGGGACTAAGGATCAGATGTAGTCTCTTACCCACTGACTGTGGCTTCAGGACAGGCCTTGGCCCCACGGATTCAGCAGAACTTTCAATCAATTGCGGCGTCTGCTCAACGTTCTTGTTGCACAGATGCAAATCAAAACGGGCGTGGTTCTGTTTCTTCGGCTGCAGTCGGGCTCTAAGAACCAATCTCTCCTATCTGGCTCACAGAAATGTTGCTCGAATGTGGATGTACCTTCAAAAATGAAAGACAAGAGATGTTTGGAAAAACAGGAACCGTTGGTTTAATTAAATACTTTATATTATACATTAGGACAGGGATGCACCATATTGAATAAATACGGAGCATTCCTGCCCTTTCCCAGTGACGCAGCGCAGCAAGGTTACTTCATGCGCTGCCCTGCGCCACTATTCTGCTTAAAATGTCCCTGAATGTCTAAGTTGCAAACATTTAAAAATCTGGGGGCTTCATTTATGAGTTTTTAACGCAGGACAGCACAGCAAGTCACCCTGCTGCGTTGTCCTATGTCAAAAGGAATGGGCAGAAATGCGCCATATTAATGATATACAGCGCATTCCTATCCTTTCAGCCGCCGCACAATATGATGCTGCAGAATGCAGGACACATAGAAAGAGGAAAAACCGAGGAGTAATAAACATATTTCTCCTCGTTACGCCTGCTCTGGGGAGGCATAAGGTTTTGGCACTGCCCCAGTTTTACATTTATTTGTCAATCTAGGGCAATTCCAAAACCCATGGGTGTTGAGTGGGAGCACTCACCGCAACGTCCATGGAACGCCACCCAGGCGAAGAGTCAGGCAACGCGATGCCTTGCCTTACTCTGTACCCATGAGGCCATTCCAAACCATGCAGAGTGGCTTTGCATCACCTCGGAGATATGATTGAGAGGCCTACGCCACGGGAACATCCAAAAAAGTGGCACTCCAGTGGCGAGGGCCGCACGTAAATAAGCCCCTGGGACTTCACTTATCCAAATTCCATCTCCGAGCCTTCGTAGGCCTTTATAACTCAGTGAGCCCTTACGTGGCCCACCTTGCATATCCAGATTCCATCTCCGATCCTTCGTAGGCCTTTATAACTCAGTGAGCCCTTACGTGGGCTCACTTGCATATCCAAATTCCATCTCCGAGCCTTCGTAGGCCTTTATAACTCAGTGAGCCCTTACGTGGGCTCACCTTGCATATCCAGATTCCATCTCCGAGCCTTCTTAGGCCTTTATAACTGAGTGAGCCCTTACGTGGCCCACCTTGCATATCCAGATTCCATCTCCGATCCTTCGTAGGCCTTTATAACTCAGTGAGCCCTTACGTGGCCCACCTTGCATATCCAGATTCCAGCTCCGAGCCTTCGTAGGCCTTTATAACTCAGTGAGCCCTTACGTGGCTCACCTTGCATATCCAAATTCCATCTCCGAGCCTTCGTAGGCCTTTGTAACTCAGTGAGCCCTTACCTGGGCTCACTTGCATATCCAGTTTCTGTCCCATTAAAGTGATGAAAAGTTATTGAGCACTGGGACAGGTGTTGCAGATAAGAGGTTGTCAGGATCAGGTGGCACGCTATCCCAACAGAATATGTGGCCATGGAACTTGAGGGAGGGCCTTCTACATATGTTTTCTGATTTGAGTGCCAGATCTTCACCACGGAGACCTCAGCAGACTTCCACTAGAGGGTCATTACACTTCACTCCAGACTTGCTAAATGCCAGGATGTCATAACTATTATTTTGAGAATGTGGGATGCTTTGAGCAATGAGACAAACTTCTTCCTGAAAACCCTCTGCAGCAGAGGAGACATCAAAACTGAGGCGCTCGTACCATGAAAGGCCAAGTTGAGTTGTTGATTTTTAATTCAACCTACTTATGAATATTTAAAGGAATGTCTATAAAGTGTTGAGCCAATGTTTTTCTGACTCTTCGATGTGTCTATTCCTGAGCTTACTAATGCCTTGAAATGTTCCAGAAAACATCTTGTCCACCTCTACTCCACCAGAGACATTTCCTCTGGCTATTAATTGACAGCGAAGTTATGGGAAGGCCACAGATTCATTGCTGATCTAAACTTAGAAGCCATCAAGTTTTGGTCACAGCGTAAACCAGGTAAACATCAAATTCATCTGACTTGGGGTCATGAGTGAACACAGGTCGAAAGCAGCCCTGGTACTTCAGAAGTTTCTTTCAACCATATTGCCAAATACATACATTTGCTGGCATCAGAGGTGGGCCGTCACGTAGATCAGGGTTCTCCAAAGTCAGTCCTGGAGAGCCAGATCCATGCCAGATTTTTAGCATATCCCCATTAAGATAAACGTAGTCATTTTAAAAATCTGGCACGGACCTGGCCCTCCAGGACAGACTTTTGAGAACTCCAATGTTGATGATTCAGTCATAACATTCATTAATGGTGGTGTCTGCCTCTACCAGGAAGTAATTTTTGCCTCTATTACATCAATATTGAGTGGGACCGCCTTGGGGGCATATTTACAAGGGCATTATCGCCGCTTTAGCAGCCCTTTTTGCCTGCTAAAGTGGCGAAAATGTAATCGCCCTATTAACAAGACGGCGTTAACATGCGTTAGCGAATGTTGGCTGCCGTTTTAGTAACGCCACGCATCTTAGCGATATACATCGCTAATGAGATGCACAGTAGGCGTACCTTACCGTAACACCATGACAAAAGGTCCCGAACAGGACATCACGTTATTTACAACGTGGCCCCAGAACCATGAAGCGATGATGAAAGCCGCGCTAACCGCGGTTTACGCCAGATCCTTACGCCTGGTCAAAACTTGACTTAGGCATGTTTTGAATAGGAGGTGGATTCTTTGGTTACGTCCACACTCCCCTATTATCAAGCCTTTCATTAGCGTGTGAAATCATCGCTGGATTTCACACGCTAACGAGGTTTGTACATGCCTGTGAGCAAGGCTTTGTAAATATGCCACAAACACGGCGATGTAAACCAGCGATAGGCGGCGATATTCCAAATCGCGCTAAGCGGGATTTGCGATGTTTGCCCCGATTCATTGTTAATATCCCCCCTGATACTTCCACGAATGGAGAGGACTTTTGCGTTTCTTCACCCTGATCTCGAACTGACGAGTGCGACACAACCTTTTAGTCACATCAACCTCCAGCACCCGCTGCCTTGATCTCAGGGTGTGTTTGGTATCTGAGTGGCGTTTGGAAGGCGCGGGTGGTGAGGAGGCGTTGAAGATGTCCATTCTAGCCACATCTGGCGCTCTTGCTGACAGCTGGAGGGCAGGTGCCGGAGAGTGGTAGCACATGTGCTCGAAGGTCTGGTCATCGAACGTCATCGCTTTGATGCAACATACACATTCATCTATTCCAGCTTGTCTGTGTCCACGACTTCCGCCTGGAGGGCTGCTGAGTGGGCGCCCAGGCTACGGATGTGCCCCGACTCGGTGGAAAGAGCCGACTCGCGCAGAGGGGGAGTTGAGAGCTCTGCGTCTCTTCATAGTTATAATAAAACTCACAGTGCCGGAAAGATTCCTGCTGTTTCCTGACCAATGAAGCAATAGTCTCCTTTGGTTCCTGCACCCTAGAAGGAAAGATGGACCCTTCGTAGTTAATGTACTTTTTGGGGAAAAGTAAGACATGACGGATTTCTAAATTTTTTTATATCTGTCCTCCTCGAACTGATGAAGATGCTTGCATGACACGCCCTGCCCAGTGCATCAGTGAGGCCAATCAGATTCATGCTTGCATGACACGCCCTGCCCAGTGCATCAGTGAGGCCAATCAGATTCATTCTCATCTTCAAGCAAACCCATATACATAAATGAATATTTCTGAAATCCTTTGTCCGCGCACCCTGTGGGGCCTAGATTAGTGGGATCACCCAGGCTAAAGTGCAGTGGTTCCCCCAGAATCAAGGACTCAGCAGGTACAGCCAGAGGGAGCAGACCCAGAGGCAGCCACCTCAGGCTTGAATTCACGTTCATCCTCCAAGGATGATAAGTCAATTACTTGAGTCCGGGCCCTGGGTGAGGTGATGATGACGCAAGCAGTGACACGCCAGCACGTGTGTGACGGGTTAGGGTCTCCTCACTGCCAGAGCAGAGGTGGAAGTATGAGGCATGGCCTGGAAGAGAAGGGTGTATTTTATTGGTACACAGCAGCAGGCCTACTGAGATGTACCTGGCTTTATATAGAACATTTCAGAATATGGCAGTGAGAGAGCAGGATGGCAGACCAGGCTAGTACAAATACATTAAGATGATCCAACGTGAATGCAGTGATGACAGAGTCACCATACTATAACAAGTCAGTAAAGCACATAGGGCCAGATATACAAAGCTTTTTTCAGAATGCAAACAGCCTGATTTGCTGAATCGGACGCTTGCGACTGGAATAAAGCCTTTTTTTTAGTTCAGAAAAATTTTTATTGAAAGAAAAGGCTCAAATGTTACAAAATAGGAGAAAAATAAGCATAGTTAACAATTAAAAGTACATAACAGGGTAAGTAATGGCAAAAAACATAGGCTGTATTATGAAAGACCAAAAATTGAGAATAATTATAGGCAAAAAACTGGCAATTAATAAGAAATAAGGCAATAAAAAGGGATATGAGATATACAGTACAAGCATAAGAAAAATAAGTAAAAAAAAAAAAAGAAACAGGATTATCTTGCTTAATAGGAAACAGGAAGTCATGGAGGTTTAGGGACTTCTTGCTGTAACGGGGATAAAGACAGAGAACTACGAGCACTCAAGTAAAAAAAAACTGTAACTGGACTCCACAATTCTCTTCGCTTAGTAGCAAAGGCTAGGGGTAAACAAAAGTCGTATCTAATCTGTGATTGTAGCAAACAGCATACCACCAGGCCTTATAAGATAATTTGGTATAATCCTTCAAATTTTTAGTAATTTGTTGAAATGCTACTGCTAATAACAAGTCTATTATTCTAGTGCTACATGTGCAATGATCCCAGATGGGAGAGAGACTCCCCAAAAAGATGTGAGAAAAAGAAAAGGAGTGAGTGGAAGAAAAAATCTTATTAATTTGAGACCAAACCTGCTTCCAGAAACAAAGAGTAAAGTGACAGCTAAAAAGCATATGAAAAAGATCTGCACGTGGTGAGGAGCAGGACCAGCATTTGTCAGAGGCTTCCGGGAAATGTTTGCTGATAATGAGTGGTGAAAATAATAAACGATTATAGATAAAAAATAATGTTTGGGTGGTACTCGCAGCTCTGGAAGATCTGCGAATCTTCAACCACAACTTGTCCCACAACTCAATAGGCCAAGAGATTGTAAGATCCTTTTCCCAATCTTCCTCTAATGTGGTTTTAATACGAGGGAAGGACAAAGTGTGAAGAAAAGCATATATCTTTGAAGCCTTAGAATGCTTAATAAGTAAAGAATTCAGCGAGGTGGTATCGGAGGGTATGTGAATTGATGAAAGACGTAGATCAAGATGGGCATCATAGGCCTGTTGTAATGCGTGTGTCAATAACAGATACTTGGTTCGGCAAGCAAGAGGTAGATTGAAAGAAGTGGCAGCTAAATCAAAGGGAATGATCTGAGTATGATGGAACAATTGGCGTACCCGAATAAGGCCACGTGTTCTCCAGGATTTCCAAAAAATTGGCTTATTTTTAATTAAGATAGACGTGTTATGCCAGATAGGTTGATCAAAAAAGGATGAAACAGGTAGACAAGGAAGAATCTTGGAGGTATATTTAAGAATGGGAGTTGATAGAGACTGAGGTCTGCGAGAAAACATAAGATACTCTTTGAAGGAAAAGGGAGAGATGAAAGATTTTTCTAAGGTCAACCAGAGAGGAGAGGATAATGGGGAATCTTCAATCCAATGAGAGACTTGATGTAAGAGAAAGGATTTATGATATACAGAAAAGTTTGGAAAATTCACCCCACCCTCTTTTTTAGAGCGCATTAGCTTAAACAAAGACATACCAAATTTTTTGGGTCCCCATAAAAAGGAAGATAGAATAGAGTTTATTTTCTTGAAATATTTCAAGGGATGGCAAGTGGTAAATTGGATATTGTAAACAAAACAATGGGAGAAAGCATCATCTTGATTGTGTCCAATCTTCCCCACCATGACAAATAGAGAGGGTGCCATTTGTTAGTGAGAGTGGTTAGTTTTTGTATACAGTCTTCCATACATTTAGTGATTGTACCAGAAAGAGAAGAGTGAAAATTGAGGCCCAAGTATTTAATACAGTTAGGGCTCCAAGTAAAACCTGAAGCAGAGAAATCATCTTTGAAAGTCACTTTAGTGAGTGGTAAGATTTCACATTTGTCCTTATTCAATTTGTAGCCCGAGACTTGAGCAAAAGATTGAACTTCGTCTAAAATGCTGGAAGGGAGGTATTTGGTTGGGAGATAAATAGTAGGACATCATCAGCATAAGCTGCCATTTTAATGTCAGAATTATGAAAGTTAAAACCATGGATGTTGTCATTCTGACGGAGTCGCAAAAGGAAAGGTTCTAAAGCAAGATTAAACAAAAAAAGGTGAAAGTGGGCAACCCAGTCTAACTCCTCTTCCTAGTGAAAAGTAAGGGGATAAGCCCCCATTTGCCGAAATTGCTGCCCTAGGACGAGAATAAAGGAAGGAAATTAGGGAGGAAATTTTTGGACCAAAACCAAACCACTTCAAAGTTTTAAATAAATAAGGCCATTCAACCCGATCGAAAGCTTTTTCCGCATCCAAAGCTATGGATGCAAGGGAATCGGGATAGTGAGAGGACTTGGAGAGAATGTAAAAAAATAATCTAGTATTATCTGACAACAGTCTACCCTTAACAAAGCCAGACTGCTCTTTCCCTAAAAGCTCGGGTAGTAGAGACTCTAAGCGAAACGCTAATGCCTTGGAATTTTTTTTATAATCTATATTTACTAGAGATATAGGACGATAATTTTTACAATGTTGTGGATCTCTACCCGGTTTAGGGATAATACAAATAAGGGCATCGGAAAAGGATACAGAGGCGGAACCAGTTTGAAGGAAGGTAGAAAGAAGCGAATGTAGTTTGGGGATAAGCAAATTTGAAAACCAAGAAAATAACTCAACAGTGAAGCCGTCCGGACCCGGAGCTTTCCCATGCTTGAGAGTATGAAGAGCTTGGAGGAGATCCTTGTGAGTCAGATCAGCTTCTAAAGATGAAAGATCCGGAAGAGTATCAAAAGGTGAAGATATGGTCGACAAAAATTGGGAGATGGACTGATCAGACGAAGATGCTTCGGAAGAGTACAATGCTTCGTAAAAATGCAAGAATTCTTGTAGGATGTCCTCGCTTTTGTGCTTTAATAACCCATCATGGCCGTAAATAGATTCAATGTTAATTTTGTTTTGTCTCACCTTTAAATAATTGGCCAACAACTTTCCAGCCTTATTCTGCCCACCATAGAACTTGGCGCTAGATTTTTAGAGAAAGTTAGAGGCATTAAACGTAGAGTCCTTATTAAATTGTAATTTGGCAGAAATGAGATCATTAAAGCAGTTTTTTGATTTAGAAGTATAATATAAGTGTTCTAATTGTTTAATTTTGGAAAGTAGGACGTTAGTATCTTGTTGGGCTTTCTTCCTCTTACGAGAGACATAATTCATGATGAAATCTCTAGCCGATGCTTTGAAAGCATCCCAAACTACCGGAAATGGAACTTCATCCGTATGATTAAGTAGGAAATATTCGTGGAAGAAGGATGTAAAAGAAGAAACAAATTAAGCATCAAGAAGGAGAGCATTGTTAAACCGCCATTTTTTAATAGGAGCCGGCTTTCGTATCACATCCAGAACAATAGAAACTGGGGCATGATCCGAGATTAAGATGGAGCCAATGTCAGAAGAAATAAGGGGCTGGGTAAGGTGATGTGAAATAAAAAAAATAGTGTAGTCGAGATTGAGTTTGGTGAGGGGGCGAGAAGAAAGAGTATTCTCGTAAAGTGGGATTACATAGTCTCCAAGCATCAGTGAGTTTGTATTGTGCAATAAAGTGAGTGAAAGATTTTGGTGACTTATGTGGAATGTATGCGCTAGCTGAATGCCTATCCAAAAAAGGGTCAAAAACTTTGTTACAATCACCCACTAGAATAAAATTATCAACATAATGTTGAGTGATTAGTGGAGCTAAAGAAGTCCAGAAAGAGGCATCACCACTAGTTGGAGCGTATACATTTAAAACAGACATAGGGACATTGTCTAAAATAAAATTAACTAACACCCACCTGCCTGAAGTATCAGCAAAATGCGATACTGACTTAACTGGAAGAGATTTTTTAAATAGAATCATAACGCCATTACGTTTACCGTCACCTGGGGAAAAGTACACTTCACCCACCCAACCCCTTTTCAATTTAGCAGATTCGACTGCCGATAAATGTGATTCCTGTAAACAAGCTATATCTGCATTGAGCTTAGTCAAATGGGATAATACTCTCTGTCTTTTAATTGGCGAATGTAAACCTCTAACATTCCAAGAAAATAAATTCAAAGGCATACAACAATATTAAATATGCATATCAAAAAGCCAGTAAAGTAATAATCTTGAATTAAAAAGACATGTAAAGCATAGAAGCATATTGATAGGATACGTCTGAAATAAAAGAAGAAAACTTCATGAAAAGCAACAACAAAAAAAGCCAGTTACATGATGAAAAGAAAAAGAGAGAGTAGAAAAGAAGAAATACAGTGAAAACACAAACAAAGAAAATAAAAAATGAAAGAACTGTATCAAGAAGAGAGGATAAAAAATATGCTGAAGAGAAACATAAACAAAGAAGAAGGAAGTAGCTGATGAGCATAAAGAAGAGAGAGAAAGGAATGCAAAAACAAAATACCAAAAGAAGAAGAATAAAAGACTTACATATTGTCGAGAACAAACAAAAGGGGAGGAGGTTGGAGGCCACATAGAACAATGATGGGCCAAAAGCTCCAGAGGGAAGGCAGGGAGGGAAGACAACTGCAACGAACTCCAAGGACGAAAAGGTGGGTGGCAACGTGGGGGAGTAATCTGTGAAAAGGGGGGAAAAAACAAGGATGAATGTTAAATATTGGAAACATAGAAAACTGACACAAAAACAACAGCAGCTATAAAAAACTGTGCATACTTAACGGTCATGAAATCCAACAATGAACAACGCATAAAAGCAGTTACATAAGATAAATGTGTGAAAACCGCTTATGAAGAACTTGATGAAGCAGCAAAATCCATGCTGTTGGCAGTATGAGAATACAGAAAGCTCTTTAATTTCAATGGGTCGTCAGAAGTAGTAGTCTTGTTGTTGAAAGTCACCTTAAAAAGGCAGGGATGAAAGAGTCCATATCTCGCTCCCATAGAACGTAGCTGTGATCTAAGTGAAAGGAATTCCTTGTGCCGGTCAGCAGTGGATTTATCATAATCCTGTGAAAAGAAAAGTTGATTACCCGACCAGGTAAGTCGAGGGATGGCTTTGGCTGCAGAAAGAACTGTAAGTAAATCTGTATATTCTAGAAAATAGAGGATAACACCTCTCGGCCTTTTAACATGGGTAGTAGAGATCCCAGCAGGAGGAGGGCCTAAACGATGAGCTCTTTGTATGTTGAAATTGGTGGTATCTGACAGCTGAAGGATTTTTGGCAAGAAAGATTTGAAAAAAGCAAGAGCATCGGACCCCTCTGAATTTTCTGCCAGGCCATAAATGCGAAGATTGTTCCTCCTATTTCTGTTTTCTAAGTTCTCAAGTTGTTTGTGGAGTGAAGAGACTTGGGCATATAATGGGTCAACTTTGGCAACAGAAGACGTAAGAGTATCAACAGTTTGTTCTAGAATGGTGACACGACCATCGATGTTCGACCACTTATCGGATAACAACTGAAGAGTAGTTTTGGTTTCGTCAAGCGTAGTTTTAGTTTCTTCAATAAAAGGGCGCAAGGCCCTAATCTCTTCCAAAAGGATATCCATTGTTACTGCTGAAGTTTGCTTGGGAGGAGAGGGTGGGTCTTTTTTAAGTCTTTTAATTGAACCTTTGGTGACACCGCTCGCTTGCGAGACTGAAGCAGAAGAAGGACTTTTAACAGAGGAGTCCGCAGAATCATCCATCTCTAAACACTGATATCTAGAACCAGTATGAAGGAGAAATTTGCGAGAAGTTGGTGAAGGCTTACGAAGGTCCTTGCATAGCCTACCCATAAAGGAAATGAGAAATGCAACTATAATATATCAAAAGCATGTAAGCAGGCATTAAACGGTTCCTAATATGGAAGCACTAAATGTACTTCATAGAAAAGTCAAGTAAAAAGACAACAATGTATGGCAAAAGGTAAAACATCGCAGCAGAGGAGCATTCAATATAACTTAACACTAGAACAGTAAACGACATAGAATGCAATAGGAAATCCTTTTAGCACATCAACGTTGCTAGAAGTAAGCCTCCGTCAGCAGCTTCACAAGATGGCGGCTGCAGTTTCAGAAGTCAACACCTGAAGTAATTATGAAGTAAATATAGCGTGATAAAGAGAAATAAAAATATTGTATGACCCACAATTGTTGAGGTAGAGGAGAAATTGGCGTCAAAATGATTTCCAATTAAACTGCTGCAACAGTATGGAAGATTATTAACCTTCGTGGTCACAGGAAATCCAAAGCGCTCGAAAAACGCGCTATTAAGAGCTCAGACCCTCTGTAAAGGATATTTGGGCACATCGCGTTGGTTAGCAAGCTGGCAAACGCACAGTAATATGAATAAATCCACCATTACCATAATTGGCAGTGAAACGCTTAGAGCGAAGCTCCGTCAGCGTGAATACAAAATGGCGGCCGTGAATCGGAATATCCGCGTTCCATATCACTTCCAAAGAAAGAGTTACCCACAGATGAATTTGGCCGTCCAAAGTCACACCAGCAGTTCTGTACCAGTTCCAAAGGAAGAACCCATGATTTCTTAGGGTAAAACCTCCGTTGGGAGTCTCGTTGAGCGTCTTGTTCTCGGCGCCGCCCGGGAGAGCTACGTAGGAGCCGCCATCGTTCACGGGCGCTAGCCACGCCCCTCCTGGAATAAAGCCTTTTACCATGTACCAAACTCTGTTTTACGATTCAGTAACCTTTTAGTGAATCGCAAAATGGGTTAGTGATTCAGTATTAGGAAGGGTTGTGTTAAGAGCGTCCCTTCCTAACAGCAACTCGCAGTGGTATGTATGAATGTTTTACAACCGAAATGCGGTCGCAAAACATTCACAACTTCAAGTTGGTGACAAACCATTCGCAAACTGGAATGGATCCCCAAGGGAGCCCTCTCCCTTTGTGGATGTATGCAAAAACTTTTTGTAAGACCGGGCAGTTGTCCCACTGACCATTGCTTACTCCTAAAAAATGAAAAGAAAACTTTTCATTTTTCTTTTTGAAACGCATCCTGTTTTCCTTTAAGAAAAACAGGCTGCATTAAAAAAAAAACATTGCTTTATTTAAAAGCAAACACAGACATGTTAGTCTGCTGTCCAGCAGACCACCATCCCTATTTTTAGTCATTCCCAATGGGTCGCTATTTGCAATTTACCTCATGAATATTAATGAGGTTGGTCAATTGCGACACATTGGGAATTGCAAACAGTGTAAAACATTGCGACACATTGGGAATCGCAAACGGTGTAAAACACACTGTTGTATATAGATGTTTACGATTTCCTAATAGCGAATCACAAACATTCCCGCTGCTTTTCATAGATGGTCCGAGCAGCATAATTTCTGCTGCAGGGGTTCCTAATCATGCATTGTGACAACCTCAGAAAAGTCTCTTCTTGAGGGGTAGGAGGCTGTCCGAAAGCTATGTGGGTGTGACCCTCAAATATGAACGTAGCATTTCCGTCAGTTTTTTAATATACACCATAGTGCACAGTTTCATCATTGGCAGCGATCACGAGATCCATACAAATAGCTTATTAGAGCTGTGAGGGTCCCGCATATTCCATCAGGACAGTAACTCATCTGGGTCCACGTGGCAACACCATCACTCCATTATCACATCCAAAGACAGACCTGAGGGCGAAAGGGATTCAAGTCTGACAATAAGTTTGAGTTTTCCATGCCTCAGAAAGATTTGCCAGGCTCAGGGTAATTGGAATACAGAGTAGGCGTGAAGTACGGGTGGGGTCAATTAGTAGTAGGGGCGGGGTCAATTGGTAGTAGGGGCATTGCACTGGGCAATCTGTGCCAAATAGAAATAGGTTCAAGCCTTGATGTAACTGGATAGAAGTTATCTGTGGCCCAGCAGGGGGCAGTCCTATGAGAACACACGTAAGGGCAGGAGGCAATGTAAAGAGAAGGCACCTGAGGCCCAGCAGTAGGCAATACTAAGAGAAGGCATCTGGGACTCACTAGAGGGCAATAATAAGATCAGGCATCTGGGTGCGGAGGCAATGCTAAGAGAAGGCATCTGGGACTCACTAGAGGGCAATAATAAGAGCAGGCATCTGGGTAAAGGAGGCAATGCTAAGAGAAGGCATCTGGGACTCAGTAGGGGGCAATAATAAGAGCAGGCATCTGGGTGCGGAGGCAATGTTAAGAGAAGGCATCTGTGACTCAGTAGGGGGCAATAATAAGAGCAGGCATCTGGGTGCGGAGTCAATACTAAGAGAAGGCATCTGGGACTCACTAGAGGGCAATAATAAGAGCAGGCATCTGGGTGCGGAGTCAATACTAAGAGAAGGCATCTGGGACTCACTAGAGGGCAATAATAAGAGCAGGCATCTGGGTGCGGAGGCAATACTAAGAGAAGGCATCTGGGACTCACTAGAGGGCAATAATAAGAGCAGGCATCTGGGTGCGGAGTCAATACTAAGAGAAGGCATCTGGGACTCACTAGAGGGCAATAATAAGAGCAGGCATCTGGGTGCGGAGGCAATACTAAGAGAAGGCATATGGGACTCACTAGAGGGCAATAATAAGAGCAGGCATCTGGGTGCGGAGTCAATACTAAGAGAAGGCATCTGTGACTCAGTAGGGGGCAATAATAAGAGCAGGCATCTGGGTGCGGAGGCAATGTTAAGAGAAGGCATCTGTGACTCAGTAGGGGGCAATAATAAGAGCAGGCATCTGGGTGCGGAGTCAATACTAAGAGAAGGCATCTGGGACTCACTAGAGGGCAATAATAAGAGCAGGCATCTGGGTGCGGAGGCAATACTAAGAGAAGGCATCTGGGACTCACTAGAGGGCAATAATAAGAGCAGGCATCTGGGTAAAGGAGGCAATGTTAAGAGAAGGCATCTGTGACTCAGTAGGGGGCAATAATAAGAGCAGGCATCTGGGTGCGGAGGCAATGTTAAGAGAAGGCATCTGTGACTCAGTAGGGGGCAATATTAAGAGCAGGCATCTGGGTGCAGGAGGCAATGCTAAAATAAGGCATCTGTGACTCAGTAGGGGGCAATAATAAGAGCAGGCATCTGGGTGCGGAGGCAATACTAAGAGAAGGCATATGGGACTCACTAGAGGGCAATAATAAGAGCAGGCATCTGGGTGCGGAGGCAATACTAAGAGAAGGCATCTGGGACTCACTAGAGGGCAATAATAAGAGCAGGCATCTGGGTGCGGAGGCAATGCTAAGAGAAGGCATCTGGGACTCACTAGAGGGCAATAATAAGAGCAGGCATCTGGGTAAAGGAGGCAATGCTAAGAGAAGGCATCTGTGACTCAGTAGGGGGCAATAATAAGAGCAGGGATCTGGATGCGGAGGCAATGTTAAGAGAAGGCATCTGGGACTCAGTAGGGGGCAATAATAAGAGCAGGCGTCTGGGTGCGGAGGCAATGTTAAGAGAAGGCATCTGTGACTCAGTAGGGGGCAATAATAAGATCAGGCATCTGGGTGCGGAGGCAATACTAAGAGAAGGCATATGGGACTCACTAGAGGGCAATAATAAGAGCAGGCATCTGGGTGCGGAGGCAATACTAAGAGAAGGCATCTGGGACTCACTAGAGGGCAATAATAAGATCAGGCATCTGGGTGCGGAGGCAATGCTAAGAGAAGGCATCTGGGACTCACTAGAGGGCAATAATAAGAGCAGGCATCTGGGTAAAGGAGGCAATGCTAAGAGAAGGCATCTGTGACTCAGTAGGGGGCAATAATAAGAGCAGGGATCTGGATGCGGAGGCAATGTTAAGAGAAGGCATCTGTGACTCAGTAGGGGGCAATAATAAGAGCAGGCATCTGGGTGCGGAGGCAATACTAAGAGAAGGCAACTGGGACTCACTAGAGGGCAATAATATGAGCAGGCATTGGGTGCGGAGGCAATACTAAGAGAAGGCATCTGGGACTCACTAGAGGGCAATAATAAGAGCAGGCATCTGGGTGCGGAGGCAATACTAAGAGAAGGCATCTGGGACTCACTAGAGGGCAATAATAAGAGCAGGCATCTGGGTGCGGAGGCAATACTAAGAGAAGGCATCTGGGACTCACTAGAGGGCAATAATAAGAGCAGGCATCTGGGTGCGGAGGCAATGCTAAGAGAAGGCATCTGGGACTCACTAGAGGGCAATAATAAGAGCAGGCATCTGGGTAAAGGAGGCAATGCTAAGAGAAGGCATCTGTGACTCAGTAGGGGGCAATAATAAGAGCAGGGATCTGGATGCGGAGGCAATGTTAAGAGAAGGCATCTGGGACTCAGTAGGGGGCAATAATAAGAGCAGGCGTCTGGGTGCGGAGGCAATGTTAAGAGAAGGCATCTGTGACTCAGTAGGGGGCAATAATAAGATCAGGCATCTGGGTGCGGAGGCAATACTAAGAGAAGGCATATGGGACTCACTAGAGGGCAATAATAAGAGCAGGCATCTGGGTGCGGAGGCAATACTAAGAGAAGGCATCTGGGACTCACTAGAGGGCAATAATAAGAGCAGGCATCTGGGTGCGGAGGCAATGCTAAGAGAAGGCATCTGGGACTCACTAGAGGGCAATAATAAGAGCAGGCATCTGGGTAAAGGAGGCAATGCTAAGAGAAGGCATCTGTGACTCAGTAGGGGGCAATAATAAGAGCAGGGATCTGGATGCGGAGGCAATGTTAAGAGAAGGCATCTGGGACTCAGTAGGGGGCAATAATAAGAGCAGGCGTCTGGGTGCGGAGGCAATGTTAAGAGAAGGCATCTGTGACTCAGTAGGGGGCAATAATAAGATCAGGCATCTGGGTGCGGAGGCAATACTAAGAGAAGGCATATGGGACTCACTAGAGGGCAATAATAAGAGCAGGCATCTGGGTGCGGAGGCAATACTAAGAGAAGGCATCTGGGACTCACTAGAGGGCAATAATAAGATCAGGCATCTGGGTGCGGAGGCAATGCTAAGAGAAGGCATCTGGGACTCACTAGAGGGCAATAATAAGAGCAGGCATCTGGGTAAAGGAGGCAATGCTAAGAGAAGGCATCTGTGACTCAGTAGGGGGCAATAATAAGAGCAGGGATCTGGATGCGGAGGCAATGTTAAGAGAAGGCATCTGTGACTCAGTAGGGGGCAATAATAAGAGCAGGCATCTGGGTGCGGAGGCAATACTAAGAGAAGGCAACTGGGACTCACTAGAGGGCAATAATATGAGCAGGCATTGGGTGCGGAGGCAATACTAAGAGAAGGCATCTGGGACTCACTAGAGGGCAATAATAAGAGCAGGCATCTGGGTGCGGAGGCAATGTTAAGAGAAGGCATCTGTGACTCAGTAGGGGGCAATAATAAGAGCAGGCATCTGGGTGCGGATGCAATGTTAAGAGAAGGCATCTGTGACTCAGTAGGGGGCAATATTAAGAGCAGGCATCTGGGTGCGGGAGGCGATGTTAAGAGAAGGCATCTGTGACTCAGTAGGGGGCAATAATAAGAGCAGGTATCTGGGTGCAGGAGGCAATGCTAAGAGAATGCATCTGTGACTCAGTAGGGGGCAATAATAAGAGCAGGCATCTGGGTGCGGGAGGCAATGTTAAGAGAAGGCATCTGTGACTCAGTAGGGGGCAATAATAAGAGCAGGCATCTGGGTGCGGAGGCAATGCTAAGAGAAGGCATCTGTGACTCAGTAGGGGGCAATAATAAGATCAGGCATCTGGGTAAAGGAGGCAATGCTAAGAGAAGGCATCTGGGGCCCAGCAGGGGGCAATACTCAGAGATTGCATCTGGGACCCAGAGGGAAGTAAAACTAAGAGAAGGCATCTGGGGCCCAGCGGGAAGCAAAGCTAAGAGAAGGCATCTGTGACTCAGTAGGGGGCAATAATAAGATCAGGCATCTGGGTAAAGGAGGCAGTGCTAAGAGAAGGCATCTGGGGCCCAGCAGGGGGCAATACTCAGAGATTGCATCTGGGACCCAGAGGGAAGTAAAACTAAGAGAAGGCACCTGGGGCCCAGAGGGAAGCAAAGCTAAGAGAAGGCATCTGGGACCCAGCAAGGGGTTATACACAGAGATTGCTTCTGGGACCCAGAGGGAAGCAAAGCTAAGAGAAGGCATCTGGGGCCCAGCAGGGGGCAATGCTCAGAGATTGCGTCTGGCGCCCAGCAGGAAGCAATGCTAAGGGAGAAGGCATCTGGGACTCAGTAGGGGGCAATACTCAGAGATTGCATCTGGTGCCCATAGGGAAGTAAAACTAAGAGAAGGCATCTGCGGCCCAGCAAGGGGCAATACTCAGAGATTGCATCTGAGGCCCAGAGGGAAGCAAAGCTAAGAGGAGGCATCTGGGGCCCAGAAAGGGGCAATGCTCAGAGATTGCATCTGGGGCCCATAGGGAAGCAATGCTAAGAGAAGGCATCTGGGGCCCAGAAAGGGGTTATACACAGAGATTGCATCTGGGGCCCATAGGGAAGCAATGCTAAGAGAAGGCATCTGGGGCCCAGAAAGGGGTTATACACAGAGATTGCATCTGGGGCCCAGAGGGAAGCAATGCTAAGAGAAGGCATCTGGGGCCCAGCAAGGGGTTATACACAGAGATTGCATCTGGGGCCCAGAGGGAAGCAAATCTAAGAGAAGGCATCTGCGGCCCAGCAAGGGGTTATACACAGAGATTGCATCTGGGGCCCAGAGGGAAGCAAAGCTAAGAGAAGGCATCTGCGGCCCAGCAAGGGGTTATACACAGAGATTGCATCTGGGGCCCAGAGGGAAGCAATGCTAAGAAAGGGCATCTGCGTCCCAGCAAGGGGTTATACACAGAGATTGCATCTGGCGCCCAGCAGGAAGCAATGCTAAGAGAAGGCATCAGGGTCTCAGTAGGGGCAATAATAAGAGCAGGCATCTGGGTGCAAAAGGCAATGCTAAGAGAAAGTATCTGGACCAAGCAGGGCACAATGCTAAGAGCAGGCATCAGGGGCCCAGCAAGGGGTAAATACTCAGAGATTGCATCTGGGGCCCAGAGGGAAGCAATGCTAAGAAAAGGCATCTGGGTCTCAGTAGGTGGCAATAAAAAGAGTAGGCACCTGGGCCCAGCAGGAGGTAATACTAAGAGAAGGTATCTGGGGCTCAGCAGGAAGCAATGCTAAGAGAAGGCATCTGTGGCCCAGAAGGGGGCAATACTCAAAGATTGCATCTGGGCCCAGTAGGGCACAATGCTAAGAGAGAGCATTAGGCATCTGGGGCCTAGCAGGGGAAAATGCTAAAAGATGACACCTGGGTCCCTAAAGGGGAACATGCTAAAGACAACTCCTGGGGCCCATGATGTGGCAATGCTCTGAAAAGGCATCTGGGTGTAGGGGGCAATGCTAAGAGGAAGCACCTGGGTGCAAGGGACATGAAGGGGTTCGTCCTGGAACATAAGAAGGGGCAGGGCACTTACAAATGGCAGCTAAGATACAAGACACAAAGCCGGGCTTCTGTGGCACATGCCTAGGGACACTTAGATGGGCAATTTGTTTTAAGGGGGCACATAAATGGTCATCCGGGGAAAGGAAGATGTCACACACTGAGGCCAACAGTGGTCAAAGAGTCAGGGAAGTCTGAGGGTGCATAAAGGGATCAATTCATGTGGCTAGCACAGTTTGTGCATCTCTTGTGTGGAGCAAAGAGGTGGGGTGCACAGAGGTGGAAAGCGTTAGCGGAAACTGGGTGACAGTGAAGGAGCGACATGCTTGGGGCGATAACAGATGTATCAGAGAGGACACATTGGATGTGGGGCTCAATGTCTGTGACAATTTGGGCTGTAGCTACAGGGAGAGGTGCACTGCGGAAACCGGGCCACTGGGGGCAGCACAATGGAAGCATTTAGACACAGTGGGAGAGCTGCCAGGGAGCATACGTGTTTGGGCGCAGAAGGGCCATTACATTAACTGGGGAGAAATAGAGTGTCAGGTAGACTGGGGACACTGAGAGGTACACTAGAGGAGGTAAGCATGGGATAGAGGGAATGGGCATTCGTGGGCACTTGGAGGGACTGTTGCACCCAACAACATATATAACATACTATCTAAACACCACATTCGAGGGTCATAGAGTGGAGTGGCGTTGAGGGGAGTGTCGTAGAGTGAAGTGGCGTGGAGTGGCATAGAGTGTAGTGATGTGGAGTGGCATAGAGTGGAATAGAGTGTAGTAAAGTGGAGTGGAGAAGAGTATCTTAGAGTGGAGTGTCTTAGAAAGGAGCAAAATTACTTCTCCTGAGGCTTGAGCCGGGAGAGAGAGAGGGCCATTACTTTATCTAAGTGGCTGTTTATAAATTAACCCTCCCTCCCTTGGTCTTGCCCTTGGAGAAGTAGTTAGCGCCAGGACACCTATCGGGTAAACGCGCGCTTTAAAAATCGCCTTAACATAACAAAATAGCGTGTATTGGCATAGAATGGAGTAGTGTTGGAGTGGAGAGTCACTGAGTGGAGTGCTGTAGCATGGAGTGGTGTAGAGTGAATTGGAGTGGCTTGGACGGCGTAGAGTGAGGTGGCATAGAGTGATGTAGAGAGAATCAAGTGTCGTAGAATGGAGTAGCATAAAGAGTGGTACAATGGAGTAGCATAAAGTGGAGAAGAGTGTCCCTGGGTGGCGTAGAGTGGAGTGTCGTAGACTGGAGTGGTGTAGAGTCCTCTAAAGTGCAGTAGAGAATTGTACAATGGAGTGGTGTAGACTGGAGGACACAGTCACAGAGCAGAGTGACGCAGAGTGTTGTGCAGTGGAGTAGAGTATTGTGGAATGGTGTAAAGTGGAATAAAGTGTGATGAGTGGAGTATCGTGGAGAAGCGTAGAGTAGCATAGAGTGGAGTAGAGACGAGTAGCATAGATTCGAGTGGGATAGGGAGGAGTGGCGTAGAGTGGAGTACAGTGTCAAAAAGTGAAGTGACGTAGAATGGAGTGGCGTAGAGTGGAGTTTCATGGAGAGGATTAAAGTGTTGTGGAACGTAGTGGCGTAGAGTATTGGGGCGTATAGTCGAATACTGTAGATTGGAGTGTTGTGGAGTGTCGTAGAGTGACATGGAGTAGTGTGGCTTAGAGTAGAGTAGAATGTCATAGAGTTGAGTGTAATAGAGTGTTGTAGAGTGGAGTGATGTAGAATAGAGTAGAGTGGAGTAGCATGGAGGAAGTGGTGTAGAGTGGCAGAGTAGAGTAGAGTGTCATGGAGTGGAGTGGCACAGAGTGGAGTATAATGTGGTACAGTGGAGTGGTGTAGAGTGGTATCGAGGGGAGTTGAGTGTCGTAGAGTGAGTGGAGTAGATTGCCAGAGAGTGGAGTTGCATAAAGTGGAGTATGCGTGGTGTGGTAGCACACCACCATTACAGAAAACACATTTTCAATTGAAATGACCATTACATTTGCACAGACATACGGTTTTACTGATAAAACTATGCAATGCACCAAACTAAATGTGTGGAAAAGGGCATCACCTAGTGTTTTGATAATTATTGATCCTATTAAAATACTTGTTTCCACCACACTTCAGAATTACAAACCAAATTGCTTAATTTGTGCTTTCCTAATTTTGATGTATTCTGAAATATTTGTACAGTTAATTTACAGGCATTTACATTTTGCTGAGTGATAGAAAGACAATAATATCCTTTCCGATTCGATTCAATTCAATTCCGATTCCATTGTTATTCATTATGATTTGGAATTCCAAAGAATTCCACATAAAAATACATCTTAAAAGCACATTCCATTCCATAAAAATTGCCAATCTAAATTCATCTTGGCATTTCATCTAAAAACACAAATGAGCAAATCAGTAGCAGCCATTCTAGAGGTTTTCCAGTGGCAGAAGGGATGAACCACGAGTAGTCGGACTACCA
This sequence comes from Triturus cristatus, assembly GCF_964204655.1. Lineage (NCBI taxonomy): Eukaryota > Metazoa > Chordata > Amphibia > Caudata > Salamandridae > Triturus > Triturus cristatus. Next base: position 42,962,026 of record NC_140589.1, read on the forward strand.
CACATGAATTCTTACAGGCTTATAATCTAATACTATCATAAACACTCAGAATTAAAACTTATTGTAAAGTGCATAGATTTAAAACTTGCTATACAGTACTAGATAATGAACGAAATAACCATATAATAAAAGTTAATTTTTCTATTCACTAAACTGTACTGTATAACCAGCAGCATAATGACAGTGCAGAGTAGTTCAATACTGTAGACTCGCCTTTTTTAGCGTGAAGTACACGATAGTTTAGCAGCAAAACAAGGATTTAGTAAAGTGCTTGAGATCCTACAGAATGGATAACTTGCAGCAAAAAAAAAAAAAAAGTTTGTAAGAGTGCACATGCTTGATTACAAACATAGTAAATCGGCCTTAAAGACCGAAAGGTCAAGAAAGTGCAAGTGCTCAGTGCATACATATTAAGAAGATCCTTACGACTTTAGTATATATTTAAAAATTGTTTAAAAAAACAAACAAATTTGAAACACATAAGTTCAGATGGGGGGACAGCAGACAATTTCAAGCCTCTTCTGCTGTGGTGATATTATGCTTTAAAAACAATTCCTTAGATATCTACGACGTGTTGATTGTAATGCGGGACAAACGAATAAAACATGATTCAGGTCTTGTATACAGGAATTACATAAATGACAATATCTTTCATGTCTAGCAATACCCTCCCAAGCTCCTGTTACAATTCTTAGGGGGAGTAAATTCAATCTCAGTAGCAGAATCACCCTGCGTACTCCATGTTTAAGATTCCATAGAACATAAGGATGTTTTTATTGGGCAATACTGCTCCCCACAATACAATCAGTATTTCTATTCTCTGAGCACATTTTAATATCTCTTTCACGAGAAACCCCGTAGATTGTTTTCTTAATTATAGTTTTCAATGCCCTTTTGCAAAGAACCGCCGCCCCATCCTTATCTAAACCAAGCTTTGTTTTAAATTATTCCTGAAAATAGCACTTTTTTCTTTCATATTTACAAATATTTCTCTGTACAGTGCTACCCGTAGCAGGTTCTCAGAGCTATTTAACAATGCATTGCACCATCTTAAGCACACGGCCATTGATAGCACATAAGTGGAAAGTAAACCAAATTCGAGCCTAAGCGCTGCAATAGGTGCCGCGCGATTCAAATTGCATATTTGGTGCCAGATTTGCCCTTACACTTTCTCGAATTTGTCCCACTCTTGTGCATCTATTGTTTCACTGGCGTAGCTCAGGGTTGGTGGAATCTTTATTTTATAAACCGATATAATGAGTGGGAAATGTCTTTTCCCTCAGTGTGTGTACAGACGGTTAATTGCAAAGGCTTGTGAGATTGCTTTGCTTTTGCAATGGCCCATATCACTATTAGCTGAGCACCTATTTGTAAATAATTTTCCTAAGTATGGATAAAATGTTACTACTTCCAATTTCTCTTTTCCCAAGAACCAGTTCAAATGTTTTCTGATCTTACATCCTTGATAACTAAAAATCATGACTTTACTCTTTAAAATATTTATTTTTAGATAATACTCTTCTGTGTACCTAATTTGCTCAGCGATTCGTCTTTGTAGTCCAATTGGGGTTAAATCCATTATTATGACGTCATCTGCATATAGCAGACAGCTCAGCTCTAAGTTTCCTAATTTAGGGGGATCCCCTTTACTGAGCCCCACTCTTCTTGGCAAATCATTAATAGAAATAGAAAAAAGTAAAGGGGCCAAAAGGCACCCCTGCTTCAACCCATTATTGGTTGCTATTTTCCTCGAGAGGCCTTGTGTTCCCCCCAATAACACCTGAGTCCAAGTGGAGGAGTGAAGAACAATTATTAACCGTAAAAGATTCCCTGGTATCCCCATGGTGACCAATTTCCTCCACAGCTTCCCTCGATCTACCCTATCGAATGCTGTGGAGAAATCTATAAAAGCCGAATATAACGGCACACCCCGACTTACTGGATATTTTTCAGTTAAAGTTTGCAAAATGGTGATATTATCCAGGGTGCCACTATTCTTATGAAATCCTGTTTGTTCCAAAGGGATACAATTATTTCCAAATGCCCACTCTTGAAGATGAGTGAGAATACTCTTTGCAAACAATTTCCCGGTTGCATCCAGGAGAGAAATCTGTCTAAAACTGGCAGGGGAATGTTTTGGACCCTTTTTATATAGTGGAACTAATATTCTTCCCTTCCAGGATTGTGGAATTTCCCCCTGGATATAACAATGGACGAACAACGGATGCAGAAATCTCGCCCACTCTTCACAATCCTGTTTTATTATGGCTATTGGTACATCATCTGGGCCCATTGCGCTGGAATATCTTGCCCCTTTAATGTAACCCTCAATCTCCAGGCATGACGGTGCACCACAGTCGCTCCCTGCAGTCGGGGTAATGCTAACCTCTTGATTCTGTCCAACTTCGAGATTTGAAGTATAAAGCTGGGAAATATACATGGCCCATTCTGCTTCTGGGATTAAAATAGGTTTTGACTTCTCTCTCCCATCACAAAATTTTGCTATCAGTTCCCAATACTTCCTAGTGTCCCCTGAAAGAGCCACCTCTCGAAGTCTAACCCATTTTGCATCTTCAGCCCTCCTACGATCCGATGTTATTTTCCTTTTCCATGCCTGTTTCAGTCTACTTATTTCTCTCTGCCTTTGTATCGTGGGCTTCCTAAATTGGTCTCTAATTAAACCATTAATTTCCCGATTCAGTTTTTTTAATTTCCCATGGTATTATTACTAATGGAGTAAAACTAATGACTTGCTTCTTTCTTCCAAAAGTTCTAATTGCAGCCAAGACTCTCTCGAACCTCTGAACCGGGGTTTCTTGGCTGGAAATAAAGGCAGTATTTTCAAACACCCTCTTAAAATTTGGAAGCAAATTATCTGACCAGCAAGTACGCCCATTATTACGATTATAGCAGACCTTTTCATCCCTCCGATTCCAGAGTTCGGGCTTCTCAATTTCTAGGTCCATTTTTACAGCTAAAATACTATGGTCACTCATATTTGTATCAGATACCTTAAATTGTGTACATACATTAAATAGTTGAAGAGATACTGCCATATAATAAATTAGAGAGTGACCATATGCACCCCGGAAGGTATAAGCAGCGGGGGAATCTACTGTTTATCATTACGAGGTTTAAACTTCTAAAGCTTTGCAAAAGTAACAAGCCTCGTTTATCTGACCTTAGATGGTCCAGTAGTACAGAATCTGGGATGGCCGAACCCTCCTCCACTTCCGGGTTAGAAAAAGACATAACTGAACTATTGGATAATTTAGCGTTAAAGTTACCCACCATCATTATACGTGAGCATTCTTCATTGTTACTTAACCTTTGCACAAAAGTACAGATTGAGTCGACCAATACGTTTGACGCTCTCCCTGGAGGAATATACACGTTTACCAGTAAAAGAGAAATTGCATGCCCCAAGTTATCTTCACAAATCCTCAACTTTACCCCGATACAGGATCCCATCTTATGTCACAGCTAAGTAAAATAGCTAAACCTCCACTTGTGTGCCCTTATACTGATTTGTTTGCTGTACAACAACACACATAAAAATTCTCAAAATGAAAATCCTCCCCCATCCACGTTTCCTGGAGGCAAATTATTTTGGGGTCAAATTCTAATAGTGATTTAAGCTTGCAACTCGTTTTTCCTACCCCCGCCACATTCCAGGATAGGATGTTTCCCAATTGGCTACCCCCGTACTTTGGGCTTTGTGGTGGCTATTTTTTACCCACATTCCTATACCCAGCAACACTGTAACATAAATCCTCTCACTTTGCAGTCAGAGAAAGAAAAGTAATCATCCAGCTCCCTGTAAGGCAGAGCGTAACATTTTACCTTTGTCTTTGATTACACAGCCGATGTGACAAGATAAAAAACAAAATTAAAGTCTTGTTTATTGCTCATTCACTTCTGAACTTCAGCACGATTATTTTGGGGTATTTCAGCACCCACCTTCCCACTGCCCTACTTCCGGTGGCTATGACGTGGGCGTGAAATTGAAGTAGGGAATTGATTAAGTTATGCTGTTAGTGGAGAGCCCTGACCAAAATAAATAAACTCATAGACAGAACATCATTCCTCACAGCCATGCAAGATTGATGATCAAAGTGGCAAAGAAAAGTGGAATCAGCCAGGCAAAAAGTTAAGATGCAGGAATCCTTTAAACAAAAATACGGCACATTTACTGTTTCCTGAACTAGCATACAAGGAAGACTGAAACACATGCTCTCTTGTGGACTGCCTTATGAAAAAGAAAAAAAGAGTTCCCATAAAGCAAGCACTCATAGAAGGGTGCAAGGAGCCAGTCAGAGGGGTGGTAAACGGGCATGAGCAGGGATGGTCGAAGACATGCTGAACAGCCTAAAACAAATACAGCCAGCAAAACAAATGCATGTAATTAAGTTACAAAACACAAAGCCAATGGTAAGCAAAATGCTTACCCAGGGAAGCTTTTAGAGTGTCCACAAGAAGTCTTTCTCAACCAAATAGCTGTGCTGCCTGATAGGTTTCGATCTAAAAAGTGTCGTTTTGCATGATAATTCTCCTACAAAACATTTTTTCCAGGAAATTTCATCTTTAGGTGAAGTAGTGCTAGTTACCAAAATACTCAAGTTTCACACATTGGGAAAGCTGAAGTCACTGGTCAGCCCAAGAGTAGAAAACTCTATATTTACCCTGCAGCCAGTCAAATAGTAGAGAATCGAAATTTGCCAAGCATAATGAGGGTAAGTTCCAATTCTATTAAGGACACGGAGGTGAGGATTATGCTTTATCTCTCTTCGATTTATTAATATCCAAAATCCAAGCAGCCAGAAAGATATTCAACAAATTATCACAAACAGTAAAAAAAACAAAAAAAAAATACAACTTCCTACATGTTGGAGAGGACACAGCCTTGTGCGGTTTCTTGAGTGCTATCAAGAGTTGTCGTTCGCCCGGAGGGCGGAGTTCCTGGGTCAAGTCCTCATACGCCTTCAGGCAATCTACCACACATAATTTAGGGGTATCTCGAAAAGCCGGGTATGAGACTTAGTGCATCGTCTTATCGTGAAAACTACTCCTTCAGGAGAAAAAGTTCTTGCCGCAATGTCCAATGCTCGGACGTCTGAAACTCTCCTGCATGAGATTAAACACAATAGCATAGCCAGTTTAGAAGATAGTTCCTTCAAGAAAAGATATTTATTCGGCTGCTAAGATAAAAAGAGATTCAAAACTAAGTTGACGTCCCAAAGGTCCGAATATCGAGGTTCAGAAGGCAAAGACAACCGGATACCTTGCAAAAGCCTGCAGACCAACGGATGTTCCCCAACTGGGGCTCCATCTAGCGAAACATGACCAGCCGAAATCGCCAACCTGATCGCATCTATTGAACGATACGCCAACCCATCTGACACCAAGTCTGCCAGAAAATTCAAGATGTGAACGACACCTGTGACCACGGGATCCAAATCTCTTCGAAGACACCAACTAACCCATCTTGTCCAGGAGGACCGATAACACTTTGTGGTACTTTCTGCCCAAGCCTTAGACAAGAGGGTCTCAGACAGTCTCGAAAGGCCTGGCAGCGACCAACGTTGCCTGAAAGTCACCACATCATGAGGTGAAGCAGCCCCTGTGTGACAAGATGGTGCGGCATCCCATCCGGATTCCGAATTAGATGAGGACACAGGGGTAGTAGGATTGGAAAATTCCAAGAAAGTTCCAGAAGAACTGGAAACAAAACTTGAGACCTCCAACAGGGTGTTACCAAGATCACCTCCGCCTCTTGTCGGCGGATCTGGGCCGCCATTCTCGTTATCATGGAAAAGGGGGGAGACGCATAACCTCTCTCTGCGGTCCAGTCTTGAAGGAAGACGTCTGTGGCAAGCGCCATCGGATCCGGTCTCCACCTGAAGAGCCGAGGAATCTGATTGTCGAGGCAAGAGGCAAAGAGGTCTACTGAAAACGGTGCCCATAGAGAATTGATCCATTGGAAGATCTGGGGATCCAACTTCCAGAGACTGTAATCGTAAAGGTTTCTCGAGTGCCAATCCGCAATCTGATTGCTCTGGCCCGGAAGGTATTCCGCTGTAACCAAGATGTGATCATCCAGGCAGAAACCCCAAAAATCCTTTGCCAAATTTGCCAATACCCGGGAGCGGGCACCTCCCAATCGGTTGACATATCAAACCGTGGAGATGTTGTCCATTTTTAAAAGAACACAGGACTGCACCCTGTCCTTGGTCCAACATCAAACCACAAAGAAGCCTGCTAGAAGCTCTAGACATTTGATATGAAGGTTCTGCTCGTCTACAGACCACACTTCCGTCTGTTCCAAGCTTCCATGTGGGACAACCACCATGCAATCTCTTCCCTGGCCTCTGCCGAGAGGAGAACCAACTGGTCGTACAACTTCCCCCTCCTCAGATGGTACGCCTTGAGGCACTGGAGAGCCCGATAATGTAGGGGGCCCGGGAAGATCGCCTGAATTGACGATGAGAGAAGGCCCACCACTCAGGCCAGATGACGTAATGAGGTGTAAGGTCTGGAAAGCGTTTGCCGCAATTCGTGACGAATCTTTGCCATTTTTCGAGACGGGAGACTCAAAGTCAATTGATTGGAGTCTACAACAAACCCGAGAAAGGTTACCCTTTGAGAATGGTGGAGAACCGACTTGGCCTTGTTGATAATGAACCCTAGGCTCTGCAAAAGAGACACCATCTGTTGTAGCTGAGTGGACAGGGTCCGAGGGCACTGTGCCATCAGGAGCAGATCGTCCAAGTACACGATCATGCGAATGCCTTGAGCGCGGAGGAACTCCACTGCAGGATGCAGCACCTTGGTGAAACACTAAGGGGCTGAGGAAAGACCGAATGGAAAGGCGGTGAACTCCTACACCAGATCTCTCCAACAAAACTGTAGGAATCTTCGATGAGGCGGGTGGATGGGAACTACCAGGTAGGCATCCTTCAAGTCCAGACGCGCCATCCAATCAGACAGCAAGAGGACATCGCGGAGCAGATGGATCCCCTCCATCTTGAAATGGCGGTAAGCTAACCACCCGTTGAACTCCTTGAGATTGATGACTGGACGCCGACCTCCGTCGGTCTTGTCCACCAGAAAAATATTGCTGAGAAAACCGTGTGGGTGCAGAGTTGATCGGCAAATGGCTCCTTTGCAGAGTAGCTCGTAGACCTCCTCGTCGATCAACTGTGCTTCGAGAGAGCTGAACGATATCGGACGAGGAAGAACCTCCTGCTGGGGGTTTTCGTAAAACTCTATATGAAAACCTTGAACGGTCTGAAGGACCCATGCGTCTGAAGTAATGTCCGCCCACGCATTTCGAAAGGCCACTAGTCGACCCTCGATGCGAACTTGTGATGCTGGAAGCCCACTTACCGTTGGAATTCCTGCCGCCAGCATTGGCTTTGAAGCCCCCGTATCCTCTGAAGCGCTGTCCTCTTGTCGAATAGAAGTTTGTATAGTTTGCGGTAGTGTTATACTGCCCGTGACCAGAGCCTTGTCCCCTTGCGGGGTTTTGTTGTAAGCCGCGGCCGGGCGAGCGGCCCCTGCCTCTCCCAGCCCCACGGAAAACCCGCTGATTGAAAACCCTTTTAATACTGGACTGGGCCTTGTCCAGAGAAGTGAATGTTGCAACAAATTTTCCTAATTCTTTAACAAAGGGGTCGCCGAAAAGGCCCCCTTAGGCCACGGCTCCCGCCTCCAAGGAGGCCAAATCCCCAAGTTTAGGCTCAAGTTTAGTCAAAAGCGAGCGGCGACGCGCGGTGGACAGGGCACAATTAGCATTGCCCATGAAGATAATAGCTCACCGGGCCTAGTTGGAAAGGACTTCAGGGGAAATAGGGGACCCTGAGACTTTGGCCTCTTCTGCCATGTCCAATATTTTCGTCAGTGGTCCGATAGCGTCAAGGAGTTTATCTTGGCAGGACCTGTCAATGCCCTTCCTGGGATACTTCATGTATTTAGTCAGAAAGGTCGCCATTTTAGGATCCAACTGTGTGAGAGCAATTTTGTCGTCTAAAGAGAGTCTCGGACACTTCGCCCGTAAACAACCACGAGCCTCCTTTTCAAGGGGCCACCTTATCGCCGGAACCCAGGCCGCCGATTGTGGATGCATAATGTCGTTGGGGTTAATCATGTCAGAGTACTCAGGGACTGTAGAAGTGGAAGGGGTAGTTGTCGGGCGCCAAGGCAGTGACGACCCCGCCTCGTCATCCGTATCTCCTTGAGTGTCATCATTGTCCGTCCCAGGGGAAGGGGGCTCTAGGGGATCCTGAGGGGCATCTGTCGGTGGAGGTGAGGGGAAGGTCGGCGGCACCGAAGCCAGAAACGCAGACTTACGGTGCACAAAAGAGTCCACGTCCCCCCCTTCGGGCCATTGCTTCTTGGCAGGTAGACGGTTCTCACCAGACTGCTGGTTGGGATCCGCAGGGGCTCTGCACGCGCTGTTGCTAATTTAGCGCACTCTTGGACTATTTTATCAGAGAGGCCAACCACCTCGTTAACCACTCGATAGATTGAGGTGTCAACCGCCTCGTAAAAATCATCGTCCCAGGGTAAGTATCCCTGGACCTCCTGCTCATAATATTCAGATTGGGCCTCCATAGCTAAGGGGAAGGTATCACTGACCAAAGAAGACACAAATAATTAAATGAATAAATGTAGAAAAACCCTTTGTCTATACGTGCTGAGCACTATCAATTGCTAGATTGGAAAAAACCAAAACCAATGGGGGGCAGGCTGAAAGGCTGCACAGTTTTGGGTAACCCCAAGGGTCACGATAGGGCTGCACTCACCCAAAACGCACTATAGCCCTCCGTAAAACTTACCGGGCCTACTGCCTCCCAGCGCGTCTAATGCCCAATGCCTGTCAAAACGGAGCGTGTTTGCGAGCTGACCGTTACACGGTACCTTTGAATGGTGTGCACTACTCTGCTCGCGAGCGCATCAATTGCGGGGAAAAACCCGCTATACGGACCCCCGCCGTGGCGTAGAGACAAGAAAAATGCGGGGAATACAACCCGTTAAACCGGGAGTCACAGTGAGGCAGTCGGGGACAAGGCTCTAACACTCCTCCCTCTCACAGCGCGGCTCCTCGTCAGAGGAGCGGCGCCGCGAGAGCAACGAGTTGAGTGAGTCCCTTTAGCGGGCTACAGAAGCACTGCGCCAGCAGGGGGCCCGGCCGCGTAAGGAGCGGAAAAACGCTTCCGCGGCCGATTAAGTAATCTGAAATAAAAGCTTGCAACTGCATATACAAAGCAATTCAGTAGCACTATATATATATATCACCATAAACAGCAATAACCCAAAACCATGTCAATAAAGGAGAAGGGAAAAACCAACTTAACTGGCTGCGAAGCAGCGAAGAAAGAGGAAGGAGAGAGACAGACATGGGACTATGTACCAAGGATAGTGGAAATAATGGAAGGACTATGGATTTACATCGCTCCCTGGATGTAGGAAGTTGTAGTTTTTTTTTTTTTACTGTTTGTGATAATTTGTTGAATATCTTTCTGGCTGCTTGGACTTTGGATATTAATAAAGCGAAGAGAGATAAAGCTTAATCTGAAGCCTCCGGTCCTGACATAGAATCCTTACTGAGGAGTTGTCTGCCCAGCACAAATCTGAATTCTATGTGCCTGCCTGGTGACAGTATGGTATAGAGTTTGTTATTGTAGAAGGTACCCATGCTATCGTTACATTTCTTTGCGATTTGCCTGGAAGCCAGCTATTTAAGTACATAATCTCCACTACTTAGCCTACTGCCAAGTAAATAGTGGTGTTTGTATGCTATATATTTGGCCTGGTAATCTGGTATTCAGCCGACTGCTGGAATAGTGAGCGAAGTTTCTTACCTCCTTGCCCACCATTAGCCGTACTCTTTAATATTAAGGCGTTGGCAAACAAAACAGCAGAGAAATATCAATAGTAATCTGGTGACCAGGCAGATAGCCGCTACCATAACAGGCCTTGGCTAACCCATTAGGTCTCGCCGCTGGTACCTATTGGCTTTGCCAATGGTTTTAACAATATTGTCTTTACTAAGTATTGGGAAAGCCAAAAGGTCACAGCTGTAAAAGGCTTTTCCAATGCTTGTATAGGACATGTGAGCTAAGTCTTATTTAGTTGTCAGTGGACCAGATGTACGAAATTCAATGTTTGCATTTCCTTAATAGCAAACCCTAAGAAATCGTTATTTAGGAAATGCAAAATGAAATGTACAAAAATAGAGATTTCCTAATTGCGATTCCTAGTGAGTAGGAATGGCTATTGGTGAATTGCTATTTAGGAAATGCTAAACCATTGGTTCCTATGGCGCTGAAGGCCCATAGGTACGAATGGATTTGCATTTCCAAATTTGCGATATCCAGTAGGAAATCACAAATTTGGAAATGCAAAACCAAGAGTGCCTTTGGGATTAAGGCCGCCTCCAAAATGTGGTGCACATGTAAAGCGCTGTGCGTTTTATGACACTTTAAATAAATGCATGTTGGCATGCTTTTATTAAATTGCACATGGTTACCATCAACTTGGAGTCGATGGTATTAGGGTCTTTTATTAAGGCCCATTTCACTTTTAGGAAACAATTTGTACATGTGCTTCAGAAATCGCAAATAGGAAATCCCTAGTTGCAATTTCCTATTAGGGAATCACTAAATACAATTTCTACTGGGTAGAAATCGCATTTTGCGATTCCCTATCTGCCTTTGTACATATGAAAAAGCAATTTAACATTTCTTAACAGACCAAAATTGCGATTTGGTCCGTTAAGAAATGCTGAATCATTTCATAGATCTGGCCCAGGATGAGTTCTGCTTGTGTGAGGGAGTCCATGATGGGGCAGGAGTGAGAGCTCTGGAGCTGGGGATGTATGCTGTACAAATCAGTGAGCCATGAACAGTGTTCAGATTACATGCTCATCCAGTCCTTGGCCTCTCTCTAGTGTGCACATAGTAATATTCACATTTGTTCAATTTGTCATTGGAGATTATAATTACTTACAACAAAATAATTGTTGTTACTCATTTATATCAAACTGCCAACAAGCACTCACAAAACCAATAGGTCTGGCTTGTTTTAGGCTTACGTTTGTTATGCTGTGATATGTCTGGATGCAATAGCAGAAAACTCACAAAGAGGCCCCTAAATACTGGTCGGGCAGCCTGATCGGTAAAGCACAGGACTGTAGTTCACATGTATTAAGAAACACTCTAAGGGCCATATCTATCTATCAAAACGTCACCTTGCTGGGCTGCGCTGTGTTACAGGGAAAGGGCAGTAATGCACTGTATTTATCACAATATGGCACATGCCAACCTTTTCCCAGCACTGGTGCACAATGGGCTGCCTAGCGTTAACCCAGGCACCCTTGCACCATTGATTGTGCAGGGAGGGGTACATCCCTGTACAAAAACAATCCCCTGAGGCACTTTCCTCTTTCCGTGTGCGCTGCACATTGCAGCACACATAGAAAGAGGAAGTAAGAAGGAGAAATGAAGACGTTTCTCCTTGTTCCGCCTCTTCTGGGAGGGCGTAGCATGTTGGCGCATTCCCAGGTCTCCCAGTAATGGTAAATCTGGGAATGCATCAAAATCCATGAGCGATGGATGTTGGGTGGGAACACCTCCCTGGGGCGGACGAACGCAACACAACACAGCAGTTTGCGCTGCATTGGGTTAATCTGGATTAATGAAGCCACTCAGGGCTGTGCAAGGTGGCCTTCCGTGGCTCGATACATCACACTAAGTAACTGTGTCGTGTATGCACCCCATTGTGTGGTGCAAGTGCTACACAACTACTTGATAAATAGGACCTAAATGATTTAGACAGTGCCCCCCTTAGAGACCCCTACCTTTTTGAGCTAATGTAAAGCACTGTGGTCCACTCAGACGTTGCCTACAGACAGCTAAAAGCGGACATGCAGGTGAGACCTAAAACTTGTGATGTAAATAAATGGAGTTCCTGGAGTTGAATCTAAAACCTGTGTAGTAGCAAGGAGAGATGCTTTGCTCCTCTGAGGCACTCACTCTGCTTGTCTCTGTGCGACAGTCAGTGAAATAAAGCCAAGGGACTGACCTCCTCTATTGCGAAACCCTGGGACGTAAATATAGGCCCTGGTGCTCTTGGTGTCGCCGCGCCCCATTAGAAATGGCGCTGCAGTAGTTGTGTCATGTTCCTATTGCCATGTTATCAGAATGTTGAGGTGGATCCCTGTGGGGGTTCCATGCGGGGGGTTCGGAGGTTCGGCGCTTGAAGCTGGGACCTCGGGAGCTGTGGGCTGGATCGTCGGGAGCTCGTTTTGCTGTTTCAAGTAAAGGCTGCTTCAATCACTACGACGTGTCCATTCGCATTTCTTCTGTTCAGAAAAACCCACAACAATTTGTTTGGTCCCTGGCAAAGTTGATCCACAAGCCATGCAGGCCATTTGCTCCCCAACGAAGCAGATCAAAATATCCTCACCTCTCTGGGAGTCAAGTGCAAAGGGAGAGACACGGGCAGGAGTCAGCAACGTGGAGTGCACGAAGGGGGAGGGGGGGGGATCAATATGGAGCGTGTGGGGGCATAATCGATGAGGATAGGAGTGGGGTATAAAGCAACAGAGTGGCAGGAGGGAAGCAACACAGACGGAGTTGAATCAACGTGGGCGTGCAGATCGGTGGAAACAACATGGAGTACAGAGAGGGGGGAGATAATTAACAGGGAGAGAAAGCAATGTACAGCATGGGGGAGGAAAAGTTAATGGGAGAGAGAGAGCAATAGCCAGGAGAGAAAATCACAGAGGCAAGAGAGAAAGCCAACACTGAGTGTGGAGGGGAAAGAGAAGCACACTAGGGAGACAGCTGGAAAACACATGGACTCTTGTGGAGTGCTTAAAAAAAGAAAAAAAGTAGCAGCTGAAAAATGAATAGCTGAAGGACACAAGTAAGAGTCCATGCTCCAGGATAGGGACAAAAACAGGAACAGGAAGGAAGGCCCACAAATGCTAATGAATAGGAAGCAAGCAAGTGAGAGTGACAAAGTAGCCAGCCAATGGTAAGTAATGCACAGACTCCAAGCCCATTGTAAGCTAAGAATACGCCTCTCAACAGACAGTACTGTCGAAAAGAAAACACCTAACAAGCATTAGCAAAGCCAATTGATCTCGCCTTTCAAACCTATTGGCTTTGACAATGGGTTTTAACCATGCTGTACAGCATCCCTGACTCTGTGCAGAATGCCTACATATTTTGTTTTAAACTTTTGATGCAGATGATCATGTAATTTTGCAGGGGAGCGCACCACACATGCTCTTGCCTACATCATTACACAGGAGTTTTTAGGTCTCGCCGAGCCAAAGGCTCGAAGAGACATTTTATATGTGGGATTTTCAAAGTGCTACCCACAGTTTTGGCTGGCCTAAACCTTGAGTGCACGATCACATGCACGTGCACAGCTGCTCCCACTCCCCCCTCCCTTCTCTATAGCTTTCTTTCACTTTAGCTGCTTTGACCCTTGCATTCCCCCCTCCCTTCTCACCCAGCCCTTTGATGCTCTGCTTGATTACTTTCACTTTCGCCGCTACAAACTTTTCAAGCCTTTTACCGCCTTTGATTTTCTTTTATTTTGCTGAGCCTTGATTCATACGCGCTTGTTCCGATTTCAAGGGAAGTCTTACCCATCTTCAACTAACAGCATGCAGCCAAGCGTGAAGGATTATCGCTTGTACTTTCATTTCATATCATCTACAGCGCGTGTCCTCTAACGCATGTAAATAAATGTAAAGGCACGATCAGACAAACGGTAAGGATAATCGCTTGTGCTTCCATTCAACTTTGTCTTCAGCACGTGTGTTTGTCAGCGCGCAGCAGATTTTCATGTTTCCTCGCTCATGACTATACATCGACGCTTGCATCATGTTTCTCCATCTCTCCCTTCCTCCTATGTTGTCCTTAGTTAACTTTACATCACTCTCTGCTCCTTTGCCACACACTCATTTGTCCTCAGTGTATCGCCTTCACGCTTTGCTTCCACTGATCTCGCTATTCCGTCTTCTTCTCTCACTCATCCGCAGACAGCCTTTCTCACTGCCTCCCGTTCAAGCTCATTGCTTTCAATTCTATCTCCTCGCTCTCGCCCACTGCCAGTTTGTGTCGCAATCACCCTTCCAGTTCCTCTGACTCTGCTTTCCTCTGATTCTCTCCTTGCGCCGGCTCCCTCTTTATCTCGCCTCTTTTTCTTTATCTCTCTGCCCTCTCCTGCTTCACCCCATCCTGCTCTCTCACAGCTGTTCTTTCCTCATTCTCCCCGTCCTGTAGCCCCGCTGCCCCGCTTCCCCCACCCCCCCGAACGCAGCGTTTTTAGACGTCCTTGCCTTTCACTTTCCGACTTGGCTGTTCTTATTTCCCTTCCGTCCCCACACTCTGCCTTGCACCCCTCTCCCTCCCTTGCAATCCGTCGGCACCGAGGCCCTTTTCCCTCGTGCTCCTCCTTCCTGTTTCTCTCTGATGCTCTCCTCTGGCTCGTGCCCCTGCCTTATTTATCAGCCTTCCACTCTTCCTCTGCCGCACTTCCCTTTTCTTCTGTGCTTCTAGGTCATTGTTTGTCCTGTTCGTGTCTCTTACTCCCTTCTCCTGTAGTTTCCCTATTCCCTTTCCTCATTGCTGGTCTCCCTCCAGCACCTCTATTTAACAGCTCTAAAACAAGAACACATCATGGGGGATGATCACAGGACTCGTGATGTGCGGAAGATGCATTCATTTTTTATCTCCGATTTCAGAACATTTCACAGCCTTGTTTTAAAGTGTTACCAATTTGGATTATTTTGTTATTTCAAAAGAATAAAAAAACACCTCGAATGACACACAGATTCAGTGTAGTTAAACACCTTCCCAAAGTCTAAATGCTCACGTATTTCCTACACGCACGAACATCTCTAGCAGATGATTCTCTGTAATAAATAAACTAATACCTTGAATTTGGAGATCGTGATTCCGCCGCAGCAGGATAACCCGCTGTGCTGCTCAGATACTGGGAGCCAAATAATTACCAGAGGCATTCCAAACAAGAGAGAAGCAGCACTCGTCTCAGACTGCACAAGTGCCCGGACCTACAAGATCACCACCAAGACCTTCACCCCCCTCCCCCCAATACCCGACGAGTATCCGGCCGACGAGCGGCATACTGCTAATAGCGCCTGCATTAATAAATGCCAACCTGAATATAATTGTTATTAGAGTTTCCTGGCCAGATAATGTGATAGCTGCCTATCGATATGCTCGCGAACAGTTTGTGCTAATTTTGACCAGTCTCTTGTGAAATTCACGATGCGCGATGCACTGTGGTATCAGATGCGCAAATGTATTCTACTTCGCACGCACTTCGCCCTCCCAGCTCTGAGTCATGCGGAAAAATGCCTGCACTTGTGTGGTCTGAGTACAGATTCATTTTTGTAATCCTACGCAATGCGCGGTTCGTCTAAAATTAACCATGCACTAGTCTCCGGAGGTGACGCGCAGCAGAATTTTATAGCGCTTAACAGTTTTTCCCAGTTTTTATTTAGCGCGAATTCGAACCGAGGGTATTGGAGCGCGTTACATGAGCATCAGTTATATTACACAAGGAGACATTCATTTTTTTTGTAGGCACAGGGAGAGGAAGTGATTTGCCGAGAATCACAAGATTCTATCCGCCGCCGAGATTTGAACCGAATTTCCCAGTTCCGAAGTCAGCGCCGCTGGAGTATCCCAACGAATCCTAGTTAGATGTGGCAGAGATTTGTTTTTTTTGTCAGTGTTGTGGTCTTTTCGAGGGGTTGCGAAAATGTGTGTGCACATTTAAGCCCTTCTAATGTGCAGTTCTTTATTTTTTGCAAATGGGTGACAATTATGGCAATCAAAAAGTCGTTTGCAAACATTTCATTGTATTATTTCTCAAGTGTACACGACTCTGCTCTGAAAACAACTCACGTGATTACGTTCACGCAGATAGCCCAACCAGAGAAGATAAGCGCATTTACAAAGATAACACAACGCTGGAAGCCGGGGCTCCGCGGGGAAGAGCCCTCCCTGGTTTGTGATTGGTGAAACAGAGTGAAGGTGTGAAAGGTGCGCGCAGTACAGCTCGGCGTCACCTTCAGGATGACCCGCGACACTTATTTCGTGATTGGCCGGCAAACGCCTGTTAGTTCTGGGAGTTTTTTAGGCTCCCTTCATTGTTTGTCACTTGTGAGAGCGGCGTGGTTGATTGTGGCTTTGCAGCCTGCGTGATCTTTTCACGGCCGCTTTGATGTTCTCAGTCAGCCTGAATGTCTCCACCTCCCCTCCCCCCCCCTGTGTCTCTTCACGAGCTGGAAAGGTCAGGCTTAAAGACTGCCTTTTTTAAAGCACCGTTCCTGAATGGAGGTACATAATATATTCTGCATATTATAGCGCTGCATAGTACAGCACAGAATAGCAGCACCTCAGCACTATATTATTTTCTTTGGTACGGCGTAAGAATTACTCAGATGTGGAGCTGCAAATGGATTGCCCCTTCAACAAGCATTTGCAATGCAATAGGTCTCGCATTTACACGAGTTTAAGCAATTGGCAATGTAAATGGCAATGCCTTTTGTTTATGTTCAAAAATCCAAAATAAAAGGCATTGTCATTTGAAATGTGAATAGCTCAAACTCGCGTAAATGAGAGACCTATTGCATTGCAAATGCTTGTTTCAAATGTTTGTTAGTTACCTATACAAGTTGGATCAGCAACTAAAAAGAAAAATGTGTGGGGGAGGGGCTGGAAAAAAAATGTGTGACGGCAGGCGGGGAAGAAAACTAAGGGATGGAAACAACACAGGAGGGGTAGAGATGCTTATGACGAGACAAAGCAACATGGGGGGGCACAGAAGCACGGGGAGACAGAGCAATACAGAGATGGAGGAGCACAAAAGCACACCGCAAGGCAGAGCAACACGGGGATGGTGGAACCAACTTAGGGGACGGATATAACACGGGAGGGGCAGAGAAGCATACAATAAGACAGAGCAAGATTGAGGAGACCAGGAGGGTGACGGAAGGGTGACGGAAGGGAAGCACATGGTGAGACAGAACAACATGGGGACAGGGGGAGCATAGAAGCACATGGCGAGACAGAACAACACGGAGACAGGGGCAGAGAAGCACACAGCAAGAGTGAGAGATGCAGGCGGGGCAGAGAAGCACATGAGGGAGACAGCTGGAAAGCACACTACCTCACATATAGGGCTTAACTAAAAAGAAAAAAGTAACACCACAGAAATGAGCACTGTAAGGACACAAATATATCCCTGCTCCAGAGGAGGTACAAACCCATGACAAGGAAGTAAAGCCCACACAAGCCATCAAATAAAAAACAAGCAAATGAGAGTGACAATGAGGCCAACCAATGGTAAACAATAGGTGGGCCCCAGGCCCGCTGTAAGTTAACAAAATGTCTTGCAGCAGACAGCACATGCGCTGTCTGAGGCACGACTTAGAAATGTTCCTGGGAGAACTGTGCTTCTTCTAGGTTGAGGTGTAGCACGCCCAGGCTGGACAGGTACAATATTATCTTGAATATTTGAAACTGCCAAAGCAAATTAAGAGACAGGGTTGACTTCAGCAGAGGGAGGATCTGTGAAAATCAGAAAATAAACAGATCTGATAATTGGCCACTCTGCGGCTGGCCTTCTGTTGGATTAAGACGCTGGGCTGCACGGTCTCACGCCCACGTGTCTGAGAGGGAGCTGATCAAAGGTGACGAAAAACAGAAACAAGGCAAACTGAACGAGCACACACAGGCAACCCGGACTGGCCATACTGGGCACTGGGCATTTTCCAAGTGGGCTGGCAGGATGCGAGACTGTTTTACTGCTGGTGGCGGCTGGTTTTGTTGCTTGGGGTGGCTTTTTTGCCTGCAGTGCTCCAGCACTTTGCACAACAAATGGATGTAAAGCATGCCAGCCAGAGCAGGCTCACTTCAGAACCATATGTTTTTGCATTTGGTTGGTTCCTGTCTCCTGCAGGATCACCACAAGCAGGGCTGACCCTCAGGATGAAGGGTAGGTGAGGGGTCTGCTGCTGCTTAGCTCAGAGATAAGGACTCTTCAAAATTAAAAACAGCATATTTCTTTATTATGTGACGTTGTAACACATTTCACTTTATTGAAATAAGTTCTACCATTGCATTGAGAGACAATTGTTAGAAGTGATTATAATCATGGACTTAGAAACATTTATGCCTCCACGACCACTGCCTTGACTAATGCTATTAGTTAACCAAGAGGTAAGTCAGTTAGTTGTCTTTAGCTATCTATATGTGGTGCCTAGGGTGTCACTGCAGAGTGGGTAACATTATAGTCTTTTATTTTTGGGCAGCAAACACCCGGAAGTGATGTACTTCAAGGAGCTCTCATGTGACGATGAAGGAAAAAGAGGCACTTGTGAAAAATAGTAATCACCTAGGATCACACAATGGGGTCAAGTGAAAGCCGGGATTGATGGACGCTGTGCAATTTGGACACTACATGGTGATCTCTTTCTTCCTCCCATTTGAGACCAAAGTCTAATGCTTTGTGTTTAGTTCTTCGAGGAGCTAAATCAGAGCAGTGTGTTAGATACATCCGGACAATGCATGTTTCACAAGGGTTGAGGGCAGTAATGTTTGGGGAGGGTGATGTTTTAATGTGGAAGCTAAAATGAAAATTAGAGCACCCACCCGCGGTCAGTGTATTGAGACCATTTGCTCCCCTTAACTAAAAGTATATTAGTCATTGTCATCCATTCTTGAATTAGTTATCCCACCTCACACTATTCATTCATTCATTCATTCTTAGAGCCACTCAGCCCTGTCTCCAATCTCCACCCATCCATACAATGATGGGAGAAAGTTTCATAAAGGAAAATACGTTGTACAACACACCATGTTTGTAATTTGCTTAAAAAATATATTGGGGGTAGAACCCCCACCCCAAATCCCCTTGCAGCGGTCCGCCTAGCACGCTACGTGCAGTATGAGGGCTGGTCTGACAACATTTGCCAGGGCTGCGTTTGGATCCCAGTCCAGCCCTGCACACAGGCAGTTCGGTTTTGATTCAGTGCCACATCCCTCTATGGACGGATTTCCTTTAAGGCAGATCCAAGCTGCAGGAAAATAAAAATAGGAAAGCACTTAAAAAAGCATCTGAGGTTTTCCCTGATACTGGCACAGCTGCATGATGTTGTAAATTTTTAAAAAAATATGAACACTGGTTGTTAAAACTCCTGTTAAACGACAAAAAAACAGCGCAGGCATGCTGTGGTTCTTTCCAAACTCAGATATGTCCTCCCCCCCAGAGTACACCCTGATCTGCGCCTGCGCAGGACGAACATCTGCCTGCCACATGGTGTAGTCTACAAGAAGCAAGAGTCTTTGGGCCAGGTGTCTCTGCCCTGCTGAGGGCTTCCACCAGCTGGCACCTAAAGTGTCAGTGAGGTGCAGAGCCAGCCTTTGAGGCATGCAAGTGGGCAACAACCGGAAGGACAAACACATCGGCAACAGTCAGTCTATACCTCTGAGACTTTATAGTGTGATGAGGGGCTGTTGTCTCTCTGACTCTTAGAAAGAGATGTGGCCCCATATAACTGGACCAGGACACACAAACGCACTACGCAACCATGCCACTGTGTCAAGCCCGAGGCCACCATGGCACACAGTCTATCTGCCCACATCTCAGTGTGCTGATTGATGTGTGCGCTGCAGTCTTTGCTGGGCTTCCAAGCTCTGTCCTAAATATAATAGGCGGTGAGTGAAATCAGGGGTTATTATGCTTGCCATGATGCATTGATGATCCAGTCAGGGCCACCTCAAATGGCTCTGATTATCCCACTCCTTTTGTTTGACCCACATATAGCGCCCTCCCCCATCATGCTGCAGTGGACGTTGCAGATGGCCATGGTGCCACAGTGGAAGTTGAGGATGCCCATTATGCAGCAGTGGATGTTGTGGACAGCCATGATGCTACGGTGGAAGTTGTGGACAGCCATGATGCTATGGGGGGCTATTATGCCTCAGTGGACGTTGTGGATGGCTGTCATGCTGCAGTGAAAGTTCTGAATTGACATGATCCTGCAGTGGAAGTTGTGGATGGCTATCATGCCGCAGTGGAAGTTGTGAATGGCTATCATGCTTCATTGGAAGTTCTGGGTGGCCATGATCCCGCAGTGTAAGTGCTGGATGGCTATCATGCCCCAGTGAGGGTTCTTGGTGGCCAGGATCCTGCAGTGGAAGTTGTGGATGGCTATCATGCCCCAGTGAGGGTTCTTGGTGGCCAGGATCCTGCAGTGGAAGTTGTGGATGGCTATCATGCCCCAGTGAGGGTTCTTGGTGGCCAGGATCCTGCAGTGGAAGTTGTGGATGGCTATCATGCCGTAGTGGAAGTTCTGGGTGGCCATGATTCCACAGTGGCATTGTGGATGGCTATTCAGTCACAGTGGAAGTTCTGGGTGGCCATGATTCCACAGTGGCATTGTGGATGGCTATCATGCCGCAGTGGAAGTTGTGGATGAACATGATCACGAAGTGGAAGTTGTGTATGGCTATCATGCCCCAGTAAGAGCTCTTGGTGGCCATGATCCTGCAGTGGAAGTTGTGGATGGCTATCATGCCCCAGTAAGACTTCTTGGTGGCCATGATCCTGCAGTGGAAGTTGTGGATGGCTATCATGCCGCAGTGGAAGTTGTGGATGAATATGATCACGAAATGGAAGTTGTGGATGGCTATCATGCCCCAGTAAGAGTTCTGGATGGCCATGATCCCGCAGTGGAAGTTGAGGATGGCTATCATGCTGCAGTGGAAGTTCTGGGTGGCCATGATCCTGCAGTGGAAGTTGTGGATGGCTATTAAGCCACATGGGTAATTCTGGATGGCCATGATCCCGCAGTGGAAGTTGTGGATGGCTATCATGCAGTAGTGGAAGTTGTGGATGGCCATGGTCCCACAGTGGAAGTTGTGCATGACTATCATGCTGCAGTGAGAGTTCTTGGTGGCCATAATCCTTCAGTGGAAGTTGTGGATGACTATCATGCTGCAGTAAGAGTTCTTGATGGCCATAATCCTTCAGTGGAAGTTGTGGATGGCTATCATGCTGCAGTGGAAGTTC
Source organism: Triturus cristatus (assembly GCF_964204655.1). Taxonomy (NCBI): domain Eukaryota; kingdom Metazoa; phylum Chordata; class Amphibia; order Caudata; family Salamandridae; genus Triturus; species Triturus cristatus. The sequence continues at coordinate 42,983,152 of NC_140589.1, forward strand.
TGGGTGGCCATGATCCTGCAGTGGAAGTTGTGGATGGCTATCATGCTGCAGTGAGAGTTCTTGGTGGCCATAATCCTCCAGTTGAAGTTGTGGATGGCTATCATGCGGCATTGAGAGTTCTTGGTGGCCATAATCCTTCAGTGGAAGTTGTGGATGGCTATCATGCTTCAGTGAAAGTTCTGGGTGGCCATGATCCTGCAGTGGAAGTTGTGGATGCTTTCACGCTGCAGTGGAGGTTCTGGATAGCCATGATTCCACAGTGGATGTTGTGGATGGCTTTCACGCCGCAGTGGAGGTTCTGGATAGCCATGATACCGCAGTGGAAGTTGAGGATGGCTATCATGCTGCAGTGGAAGTTCTGGGTGGCCATTATCCTGCAGTGGAAGTTGTGGATGGCTATTAAGCCACATGGGAAATTCTGGATGGCCATGATCCCGCAGTGGAAGTTCTGGATGGCTATCATCCAGCAGTGGAAGTTGTGGATGGCCATGGTCACACAGTGGAAGTTGTGCATGGCTATCATGCTACAGTGAGAGTTCTTGGTGGCCATAATCCTTCAGTGGAAGTTGTGGATGGCTATCATGCCGCAGTGGAGGTTCTGGATGACTATGATCCTGCAGTGTGAGTTGAGGATGGCTATCATGCTGCAGTGGAAGTTCTGGGTGGCCACGATTCCACAGTGGAAGTTGTGGATGGCAATCATGCCACAGTGAGAGTTCTGGATTTCCATGATTCCGCAGTGAAAGTTCTGGATGGCCATGATCCCACAGTGGAAGTTGTGGATGGCTATCATGCCATAGTGGAAGTTGTGGCTGGCCATGATCCCCCAGTGGATGTGGTGTATGGCTATCATACCACAGTGAGAGTTCTGAGTGGCCATGATCTCTCAGTGGAAGTTGTGGATGGCTATCATGCCGCAGTGGAGGTTCTGGATGGCCATGATCCCGCAGTGGAAGTTGTGGATGGCTATTAAGCCACAGTGGAAGTTCTGGATAGCCATGATCCCGCAGTGGATGTGGTGTATGGCTATCATACCACAGTGAGAGTTCTGAGTGGCCATGATCTCGCAGTGGAAGTTATGGATGGCTATGATGCCATAGTGGAAGTTCTGGGTGGTCATGATGCTGTTGTGGAAGTTTTAGAAGGCCATAGTGTCGCAGTGGAAGGTGTGGGTGGTCAGCCTGACCAAGGAAGTCAAGGCTACCATGGAGGCAGTGCAAAAGCAAACCAGTTACCTTGAGGTGAGGAGGTGCGCCGACTCTTTTTAAGACTGATGTACATAGGTGTAGCGGAGGACTATAATGTCTTGGCAGGAGCTCTCAATGAAGGCTTTGGGCATTGAGAGAATGCTGACCACAAGAGCTTCAATCTGCACCAGGCAAGACGAGCAGAAGGAAAGTCAAGTTAGCTGGTGAGCCCATATGTGTTGTCTACCCGGACGATGAGGTATATGAATATGTGATCTAGGGGTGCCAATCAGCAATACTGCAGAACCTCATACTGTGCGAGCCAGATATGGTCAGGAGTCTAGCAAGTTTGGGTCATGGCAAGGTAACAGCGGGTATGAATGAGTTTAGAACAAGACTGGACAAGGGTGTGTTTGCTCTCTGCAGGGAAAGGGCTTTCCAGAAGAGGGGTAAACAAATACAAGCAAATACCTGAGAACTGGAAAGGAAGAAACGATGGAAGCTGAGGATTGGAACAGGATGGGAGGCTTGTGAAGAAAACTGAAATCCTGCAAAGGGAAAACTTTAAGATAAAACTAATACTACAACAAAGGGGTCCAAGAGATACAAATGATCATGAATGGTAGTTTGTATGCTCCTTGGATCGTTATCTGTGAGATGAACAGATCTCACAAGAGAGCAAGAAGAAAATTAATTTCACGGAGTTTGGGGAGACACCCAGCAGCAGCACATATGGAGCAGCAGGAGCACTGGGAGGCTCTCTGTGCCAAAGGCAAGCGCCTTTGAGTCTAACTGGCAACCTTGGAAACAATGAAAATAAGGATAATAATGTAAATACAAATGACGACAAATGGGAACAGTGGAAGTTGCACAGGAACCGGGTTCAGGGAAAAGCTGGACTGGAATAAGGATCAAGGTTAGGACTGGAATACACAGAACTGTGAATACTGGGAATCTGCAAATGAAGTAGGACAAGAAAATGCAGACAGAATAGAAATATGTATTACAAAACCTAGTAACCAGCATATGGATGTGCGCAGTCAGAACTAGGAACAAGGCAACCACAGGTACCAAGAGGCAGGATAAACAAGAGGCAAACAACAGAGACATATAACTGATCAGAACAGGACCATGGATTCAAACAACAATGAAAGCAGAAATCAAAAGGCAAGCCTGGGATATTGTAGCAGGATCAAACAGAGCACAAGGAGACTCAGCAGCAAGGTCTGTTGCGAGCAGCTACAATCTGGGCTCACCAGGCAGAAATAGGCAGAAATAGCAGGAGGCTCAGAGCAGGAGCACAGGTGCAGGGAGAGAGCTGGGTGCAAGGGATCAATCAATCAATCAATCAATCAGGGGGCTTATATAGCGTGCTACTCACCCGGGAGGGTCTCAAGGCACTGGAAGTGGGGGGGGCAGCAGCTCCGGATCAGTCGAAGAGCCAGGTCTTGAGGTCCTTCCTGAACGTGTGCAGGGTCGGGGAGCGTCTGATGTTCACAGGTAGCTCGTTCCAGGTCTTTGCTGCGGTGTAGGAGAAGGCTCTCCTGCCTGTTCTGTTTCTGTGGATGCGGGGGACCTCTGCTAGGGAGAGGTCGGCGGAGCAGAGGTTCCTCCTGGGTACGTGAAAGGATACTCTCTTGTTGAGGTATTTGGATCCGATGTTGTGGAGGCATTTGTAGGCGTGGGTAAGGAGTTTGAAGGTGACCCTCTTCTCAACGGGGAGCCAGTGGAGGTCTCGTAAGTGTTGGGTCATGTGTTTGTGACGCGGTTTCCCGAGGACGAGCCTGGCTGCGGCGTTCTGGATGGTTTGGAGTTTGTGAAGAAGAGTTCTGTTGATTCCGGCGTATAGGGCGTTGCCATAGTCCAGTCTGCTGGTTATGAGTGCGTGAGTGATGGTCCTTCTGAAGTCGGGGGGGATCCATTTGAAGGTCTTGCGGAGGATGCGCAGGCAGTTGAAACTTATGGAAGCAACGGCGTTGATCTGGCGGTTCATGGAGAGGGAAGAGTCGAGGATGATGCCGAGGTTTCGTGCTTGGTCTGTAGGGGTGGGTGGATTCCCGATGGCGGAGGGCCACCAGGTGTTGTCCCAGGCGAAGGTGCAGGGTCGGAGGATGAGGACCTCGGTCTTCTCTGAGTTGAGCTTCAAGTAGCTGTCTTTCATCCAGGCTGCCACGTTCTTCATTTCTTCCTGGAAGCAGAGTCTGGTGTCTTCGGGATTCTTCGTGAGTGAGAGGATGAGCTGGGTGTCTTCGGCGTAGGATACGATGCTGAGCCCATGCTTTCTGACGATGGCAACGAGGGGGACCATGTAGATGTTGAAAAGCGTGGGGCTGAGCGATGAGCTTTGGGGTACTCTGCAGTTGATATCGATGGGTTCTGCCGGGGAGAAAGGATTGGATCCAGTTGAGGGCGGCTCCTTGTATCCCTGCGTCGTGAAGTCTGACTGTGAGCGTGTGATGTGAAACGGTGTCGAAGGCTATGGAGAGGTCTAGAAGGAAGAAGGCTGCAGTGTGTCCGTGGTTGAGTAGCATGCGGATGTCGTCAGTGGCGGCAAGGAGGGCGGTCTCGGTGCTGTGGTTGCTGCGGAACCCAAACTGGGAGGCGTCTCGGATGGAGTTCTCTTCGATGAAGGCGGTCAGCTGGGAGTTCACGAGTCTTTCGGTGACTTTGGCCTCGAAGGGGAGGAGAGAGACGGGCTGGTTCAAGGAACCACCAATGAAGGGAAGGCTGTACTGGAACACGGAAAGAGAAGTGCAACAAAAATCATAGGCAAAAGAAAGAACTCAGGAAAGCTAGGATCAGAGTATGGGTCAGAACCAAGAGAAAAAGTCTAGAAGACTGGTATGAAAGGGTCAGAAAGGCTGGGGGATCCAGGAATCAAGAGAGTGGATAGAGCGCTACCATCAGGGTGTGATCGAGGCAGGGTTCGGAGACAGAAAGGAGTACAGCGGCCAAGATGTATCAGGAAGGTGGTGTGGAACCCTGGACTGGAATATGAAGTGGAACTGAGAATGCAAGGTGTAAAAGTGTATATAATCCTATTCAGGGAAAAAGGCAAGGACCCTAGAGGCCCTTCGCGAGCGCCACCTAGTGGACGGATGCAAAATCGTAACAGATGTGTTCCTGATGCCTGCTCTGGTCCTAAGCAGATACTGTGAAGTACGGCACACCAGGGTGTCACATAGGATACAATGCTCCCATAGGGGCACTTGTAAAAGCACTGCCCCCTGGACACCTAACAGTTTGATGGCCATGACCAGCATGTGTTCAATTCTTGGCAAAATATTTCAGTGAACTGTGCCTTCACGTTGGTTGTGGCCAGCGAAAGGCTAGAAGTACAAGCTGAATTAATATGGCAACATCTGCAGAGTTTAAGGTGGACGGTGTGCATCTGATGGTACATGCAGACCCTCAACGGAGGTGAAAAGATCGTGCCTCCAAGGCAATGATGAAGGCGAGACAAATACGTTTCTGATACTCACACCAGCAGAGACAGAAGGAAATGTTACCAATCCCACCCAAAATCCAGGATGGATTTTGTTGGAATGCCTATTGAAGTACTCTAATACACATCATGTTGCAGCTGAATCAGGTAGGCTAAAAGCAAATAAATGGTTCTGCCCAACAAATGTGTATTTTCATATAAAAGAGTGCTGCCCTAAGTGACACATTCATAGCTTATGTGTGCCGAGGGAAATTCTAAGTAAATTCCAACACCTTTGCGACTGATATGGGCACTCTCAGATATGGCACCGCTGAAGCCCCGCAGACCACCTGCTTTGCACTAAAAGCACACACTTGAGGCGATTATAAAAGAAAACAGGGGGACCTGAGAAGTGATTGGTTGCCTATTGATCCAATGTGACAGACCATTGCCCTGGATCCCCTTTGACTATCATTCCTGATACATTACACACAGAAAAGGAATTAGGAAAACTGATGGCTGCGGGCACCATTTCAAGGATGATTCGGTAAACTCCACAGGTTCCACCAATACTGCTCATCAGAAAGCCCAGGCATCTAAACTTGCTGAGAAACTATATGGACATCAGGCAGACCAGGAAGAAGGTCCAAGTTACGCCCAACATTGATGCCACTGTGGTCAAATGCAAAAGGGTTTGCTGGTTCACAACATAACATAACATGTGTATTTGTAAAGCGCACGTTCACCACTACAGGTATCTTGGCGCTGAATAACAGATGTTTATTGTTACCCAACTCAATGGTACTCATTTTATCGACCTCAGATGGATGAAAGGCTGAGTGGACCCGCCGGGATTTGAACCTGTGACCATGAGGTCGAACACAGGCCCCTGCAGCAGACGCATTAGTCCACTGAGCCACCAGACCCGGCTTCACTACCCTTTATCGCAATGCCAGTGGTGGCCAGCTGCAGCTCCATCAAGAGTCCTGAAGCATTCATCACCTTCTTTGTCCCTCTTTAGTCTCTAAAGGTGTCGAAGGCTAAACGAGGGGTGTCATCTGCAGTGGCAGCAGCGTGCCAGAATAGGATAAGGGAGGCATTGTCTGGACTACATGCTGTGACCAACGTTAGCAGCAAGATCCTGATCCAATCTATGTCACATCTGCAGAGGCGACATGAGCGTGGCCTCATTCTCAAAAATGAAAAATGTGAATCATTAAAGAGCCGGTTGTGGTCCTTTGAGCAAGACTTCACAACCGGGTTCCAGCAATCCTATGGAAGGTTCATACAAGCCTCACCACTCTCACCAAACCAGTGTGGGAGCTGTCACAAGACATCTAAGCATGGGCATGGACTGGGAGACACCAGGAGGCCTCCCAGACCATCAAAGAAATGCTACTGTGGCTTGTTCCAGTCCTCAAAAATCAAGTTGGTCTGAACGCTAGTCTCAGTAGATTTGGGGAAGCTCTGTGTTAAAAATGGGGGTCTCTAGTTGGCAAGGGCTTTCACCTTTGTCCAAGTAGGGACCCTTCTTCCTAGTCAGGATAAGGGAGTTACACTCCTAAAATTACCCCTGCTCACCCCCTTGGTAGCTTGGTACGAGCAGTCAGGCTTATCTTAGAGGCAGTGTGTAAAGGATTTGCACATAGCCGACAGTAATACAGTGTAAGCACTACAAAAGGACACCACAAGAGTTTAGAAAAATAGCCAATATTTTTAAATAAAAGACCAAAAACGAGAAGAATCCACAATACAATACTTAAAAATCTACAGTTATCAAAATATGCTTTAAAAACAGTTCCTTGATGTTGATAGCTCTGTCCGGGGCTATCAGGGCGTCGTGAGCAAACAAATCCAAACAGTTCAGGCTGGTCGCGGCATCGCGAACCAGCTATGGTGTCGGGAAGACCCACAAACAGAGATGCAGAGTGCAGAGGCCCTTGAAGTCAATTGCGTTGCAGGTCGAGCTCCTTTCTGTTCGGATCAGGAGCGCTGGCGTCAGCAGGAGTTGTGTGCTGCGGTGTGAAGTGCAGCGGTGTGGCGTGCGGTGCCCTCAGGTCGCGTTGCGAGCAGCGGCTCAGTGGCGGCGTCAGATGGCGTCATCAGTGAGACCAGGGTCGCAGTGTGAGGTGAAGGCGGTGTTCGTCACGGTACTGGCAGGTCACGGTACAAGCAGCGGCGTCGTTGAAACCAGGGTCGCAGTGCCGCATTGCGGCAGTGCCCTCTGCGGTGCCTTCAGGACACGGAGTTGGCAGCGGCGTCGTAGACGTCATCGAGTTGCTTTTCTTCTGTCGCAGCACAAAATGCACAGTCCCTAGTGCTGAGGGCAGAAGAGCTTGAAGTCTTTGCTGTTCCTGAGACTTCTTGAACAGGGGGAAGGCTCTAGCTCCAGCCCTTGGAGAAACTCACAAAAGTAGATTGCAGAAAGTTCAGTCCAGTTCTTTCTCTGCCTAAGACAGAAGCAGCCACTGTAGGCCAACACAGCAAAACACACAGCAAAGTGGTAGTCCCTCCTCACAGCTTCTCCATCTCTTCTTCTTGGCAGTCTTCTTGATCCAAAAGAGTTCTAAAGTTCAAGGGTCTGGGCCCCAGTATTTGTATCCAAAAATCATTTGATCCTCTAGGCAGAGGGTGTCTGTGCCCAACCAGAACCAGTTCTGCCTTCTCTGGTGTGATTTCCCGGCAGGGGGTGGAGACGGCATTGTCAGAGGCAGACCAGACCCTTTGAGGTTCAAGGAAATCTCCTCCCTCTTCCTCCATTGCAGCCCAGGTCTATTCAGCCCTTTCCTGACCTACCTAGACTATCGGGAGCCACCCTTGCTTCCTAGCCATCTGTCGTCCAAAGCCCAGACAGGCAATCCACATTCCAGCAGAGGCACACGGGATGACTGAGCAAGAAAATACCTACTTCCTAAAAGTGCTATTTTCAAACACAGAATGTAAAAATCACCTTTATTAAAAGATGCATCGTTAGATCCTAAATTCAGGCATACTAAATTTTATTTTCCCACCTAGTTCTCAGGGCTAGTTATGTTTATAAGATGTTATAAACAAACTTCCCATTCTGTCCTATGGGGAACAGGTAGCCTTGCAATAGTGAAAAAACGAAGTGGGCTGTAATTCACTATCAGGACATGCCACACACACTAGGACCTTTTCCATACACTGCACCCTGCCCACAGGGGTATTTTGGGCCTATCTTAGGGGTACTTGACATGTAAGAAAAGGGAAGGTTAGGGACTGGCCAGTGTGTGCACAGGCCAAGTCGACATGAAAGTTACAAATTGTGCGCAGACTCTGCAATGGCAGGTCTAAAGTACCTTTTCCAGGCTACTCATGTGGGTGGCACAATCTGTGCTGCAGGCCCACGCATAGCATTTGGTCCCTCGGCCCTGGCACACTCAGTGCACTTTAGTAGGGGCTGACAAGAAAACCAAAGAGCCAATCATGGAAACACCAATCCATAACACACTTTACCACATGAGCACTTGCACTTTACCACTGATCAGCAGTGCGAAAAGTGCACAGAAACACTACGCCAGTGCAAACAGAGTCAAAACCGGGAGGGCAGAAAGCAAAAACTCAGGGGAAACATGCCAAAAGATGCCAAATCTAACACTCTGGTTCAGGAAGGACACCTGGATGGTGTTCCCAAATACTGATGTGGCAGACTGCTGACATGCACATAGCAACATAATTCACAGATTGAGAAGGAAGCTATTACAATTCTGTGAAATGAAACTCATCACATTTTGAAACTGCAGGTATGAAGCTGATGTTCCATACAAGCGAATCGGCACTTGATACTCCTCAGCATTGTTACGAAGGCTGCAGCCTCTTGTTGCCAGTTTGTGAGTCAAAGGCTTGATGTATGGATTAAAAGGATGCGGGGGTAAGGCTGAATCCTGGGGAACCCCAGCATCCAGAGCGGTTGCAGTTGCATTAAAATTTGCTGGGTGTTAGGCCCGAATACAATGGGAGAGAAAGGATGTAAAACAACTTACGGAGCACCCTTGAATACCTGCCTCTTTTACACCGTCAATCAGGATCTGATGGCCGACCACGTACAATGCGGCTGACGAGTCTAGCAGGACCAGGGCAGCAGGCAAGCCTTGGGTGTCATCCCACCTTAAGTCGCCTGCCACAGGTAGGACCAATGACTCCATACTAAGCAGTGGGCAATAGACCGCTTGCAGAGGGTGTGAAACATCTGATGACTGGATGTGCTCACATTTCTTTTGCAACATGTGATTCAAGGTTTATTGGAAGGTAGAGCAGTACTGAGATCGGCCTTCAGAGCTTAAGAGTTCCTGGATCATCACCCTGTGTTTTTAATAAGGGTAATTAAATAGCATTTTTAAGGGGCGTGGAGACTAAGGCCTGTTCAGGAGATTTGTTTAAAAGCATTGTTGGAGGATTAATGACTACAGAGGACATTGATTTTAATATGTCTGGTGGACAAGGATCTGCCAGAGAACCTGATTTAACTTTCATCATAAGGTCGAGCATCCTTCCCTCACTCAGGGGGCGTATATTATCAAGAAACAGCGTTAAAATTATCGCCGCTTTAGCGGCGGAAAACTGCAGCTAAAGCGGCAATAATGGGCTTGATGATATGCCGCAGAGAATTCCAATAGAAGCCCATGTTCTGGTGTCAACATGGGCTTCTATTGGAATTCTCTGCGGCATATTATCATGCCCATTATCGCCGCTTTGGCGGCAGTTTTCTGCCACTAAAGCAGCAATAATTTTAACGCTGTTTCTTGATAATATGCCCAGACATTCTTCCTTTGGTAGGACTTGAGTTGAGCTCCAGAGGAGAAGATGGTTGTGAAAAAGATGTCAGGCTTTCTGAGGTTCTAACTTTCCTCATAAATGTCTTTTGAGAACCAAGTTAGAGTAGGGTTGGGTTGGTTCTGCTGCACTTGCTCTTGAGAGGGGCAAATTTATCTCTCAAAGTTTCCAAGCAGTTATTACATTTTCCAGCGACATCATTGACGTCAAGTCGAGGAATTAGGGAGGCTAGATTTGGATCAGCCTTGTTTGCGAGAGTCTTAATATCGATGTTTCTTGTGTCCGAAAAGCTAGATTTCCTCTTTATTTTGGTGCCACAGAGGTTTTAATGCAGGTAAAGCTCACCGTAACCTTGGTTAGACCAATCTGCTGGGATAGGATCATCGGCTGTCAGGTGAGGAAGTTTAGATGTGATCAGATCCATAGTGCAGTCAGTGAAGATTGAAGTCACCCAGGAAGATGATGTTTTCAGAGCTAATTAATTGGGATGTGGTGAAGTCAATCCATTCTTGAATAAAGTGTTAACTTCGCCCAGACGGTGATAAATGGAGTTCCCTCTGGGATAGGAAGCAGGCGGAAGGAGATTTTCAAGTACTCTAGGGTCATAGCAATTTAAGGGAAGGAGCCTGAAAATTAACAAGCTTTTGTGAATGACCACTAAACCCCCACCGTGCCTGTCTCAGAGAAGAATGGAGTACAGTGGAGGCAAAAGGCGGTCCACTGTGTTGTTTGCAGCATCCTTGAGCCGAGTTTCAATGAGAAACATGGGGGCCTGATCCCAAACAGCATTTTGTAGTACTTTAGTAGTAGTACAACAGCTCTACTAAAGTACTGCAACACGCTATTCACACATCTACGAGTATAAACCTCCGCCTCCACCTCTTCTCTCTTTTCTATGGGGAGATCCTCACACACGTAAGCTTACTACTTAGTGGTAATTGTGGGCGGGGCCAGGGGGAGTGGCTGGAAAAAAGGGCATGCTCTCTATTAAACGGGAGGGGTTCAGAGAGTAGTGAGAAGGGGTTCAAGGGGGGTTAGAGAGAGAGCTTTAGGGAGCGACATGCACACACCCACAAAAAAGTAAGTCCATTGATATTCACAAACCGCACTTTTAAATTTACTACAGCCTCAAAGGGACCTAAAACAGTAGTAAATTACTCCAACTCGGAGCTGGAGTAAGTGCAGCACCACACATAGCCAACCACTGGTACTGCAAAACCCTCCAATAGTAAATAATATAGGTAGAGACTTAAAATAAAATCCTATATGGAATAGTGTTCAATTAAATTTAAAATAGTTACAAATATATACGGCTATAATTTAATGTTTTTAAAAAATCCCAAAATGAAACATTTATCTATTTTTTTAATTTCTAAATTAACGTAACAATAATTGATATTAAAGCAAAGAAGTGCATATAATGGAGGTCTGACCCTCCCAGACATCAGGGCATACTACAGGGCATCCCACCTTATTGTTATTAACGAGTGGATCCATATACAAGGGGATCACTCGACATATAAGCTGGAACGACAACAATTTAGAAATTATACATATCTCCATTATATATATGGTGGGAAGGGCAGTAGCCAACTACTTCAGGCAACCCAGACATTGGAGGCTTGGAAACACGCTGAGAGGCAAATGCATTGGGACAAGAAATGTACCAGGGAGACCCGCTATGGGAAGGGAATAAACTGTCCGAAATAGGGTAGCTTAGTGGTTTTAAAAATGGGACCTAATTGACATTTCCAAGATAGGGGACCTTCTAGAAAGGGGGGTGTTGGCCTTGTTTGAGACACTTAAAGACAGATACCAACTTCATGCTACACATATTTATGCGCATATCTTCGTTTAAAACATGCATGGATGGCGGAGGGATCAGAGGGGGAGGCATTACCAGAGTATGTCCCACTAGAGGGTCGCCTACTGCAAGAAGAGATTCCGGCTAAAGCTGTTTCCTACACATATAAAACCTTACTCAATAATATGCCGGATAAGCTTGGTCCACTTCGAACCAAATGGGAGGAGACTACCGGAACATTGGAAGACATAGACTAGGAGGCCGCTCTCATGCACCCACGGGAGGTGGCAATCAAGCTTCGATTACGCCTCATTCAATAAAAAATTATCCATAGAACATATGTTGACAGAGCCCGACTTCACAAAATAGGGAGAGCGGATAGTCCAAAATGCCTTAGATGTCATGGGATGGATGGGACTTTCATACATACCCTATGGGAGTGTAGGGAAATCCAGGAATACTGGGGAAAGATCGTGGATGAGCTTCATAGCATACTTGAGGTCCAGATAGAAATGGAGCCGAAGTTCCTTCTTTTGGGTATTTCCACTGAGGTAGATATCCCACGACGAAAATTACTACTAGCTAACCTGGGACTAGTGGTGGCCAAGCGTGACATAGCGGAATATTGGGGTGTGCAACAAATACCCACACTAAAGGAATGGAGGACATGTTCGGACCTATACATGGTTGCAGAATAGGTGACATACAAAGCTAGGGGCTGCCCGCGGAAATTTAAGAAGATATGGACACCATGGATGAAATATTATGGCCTAGAGTTGGATGGGGAATCGGAGAGTGAGGGTTCATTGTCCGGGAGGCTGTGGGAAGGACCCTGAATGAGGTATATTATGACCCACTTGGCGCTGAACAGGAAATGTGTAATTTTGATGTCATGATTTATATACAATTGGATCTTTCATGTCCCTCACTGTGTAGCCGTGTAGTGGATATTCATAATGAACACTGGCCGGCCGAAATTGCTCTACAACCAATCGTGTCAAGTATTCATAGTATGTTCTATATGTTATTTTATTGTCAAAACAAAATAAAAATATTTCTGCGCTTATTTCTGTTCTGCTCACAGGACCCGTCCTGAGGTCGCAACTCTCACGGAATCCAACCTCCGTGTTCATGGTAGAGAGAGAAGACTGCGGATGCATGGACTCCTCTATTCCCTGGTAAGCACGCTTTTGAACACTGTGCGAGACGCCGCCATCTACTCCTTCCTGTTTATGAACGACGCTGCACTCTCGCTACTCCCGATACTTTGACTCATGTCCTTAGAGGTGTAGCCCTGATTGCCAAACGCTACCTGCTAATCTGCTCCAAGCCCCGTTACCTTAACAAGAAAAGTAACCTGTTCGCTGCCGGTGCGTGTCTCTCTTTGAAATACTTTCTCCTGGACTGCCACATGAGAGGAGACACGTCTACGCGGTTGGGAATACCCCTTTCATTGTCTTCCGAGGCTGTTTGACAAATTTGAGCAACGCGGATAAAAACTTTGAACTATCACCCTGGGTAGTAATCCGGTGTTATTAAGCTTCCATCAGCCTTTTTGTGTGTTATATTGGAAATACTGCTCCTGCGTCCACGCCTTACCAATATTCCCGAAGTTGACGGATGGCTCATTCAAGGCTCTGCACTCCCTAGATATATCGTTCTCCACCTGTGGTATCCTAGTGACAGACGAGAGCGGTGTCTCTGGAGGAGAGTATAGACATTAGCTTCGCTCCCGTGGATATTGGCCTCTCTGGACCTGAAGCCTTAAGCCTTCACAGGTTGATACAGTAGACAGGGGGGAGCAGCCTAACCACGAACTTACCTGCGGAGCCACGCCACGCTACGCCACTGCCGCTATTGCCGCCACCGCCAAGGGTCTAACGGTCACCAGCATCTTCCGCGTCGCCGCCCCGGGACTGCAATTCCCGGCAGCCTCAGCGGCGGCGCGACGTGTTGACGCGGAGCAAGCGCCAGGAGGCGCATAAAATCACAGAGGGACCCGCTTCGCGGGACGCGCCGGGCTAAGCCCGGGCAAAGGGCGGGCCGTCTGTGGCCGTCAGGGGCCAAAGGAGGCCGGGCCGGGCCATACCCCTTTCTTCCTAAACACAATCAGTCCAGGAGGATGCCCTCTCCAGGACCCTGCAAATCTACTGCCAGGGAAGGGGGCTGCAACGCAGGGACGTTGGACAAGTACTTCAAACCTACCAAAGAAGATGTAGGTAAGGAAAACTCATTGGAGAAACGCAGGGCCGAGCGGCGGCGCTCCATTGATTCCATGAAGAATACGCCCCTGCCAGAGATCATCCCGTATCCCATTACCCAAGAGGATGGCACGCCCCCACTTAGTCCAAAACCTCTGACCCCTGAGGATTTCCCTCTCTTATTACGGGACATCCCCACTTCCCCTGAGTTGGTCCCTGGAAAACCTCTAGATATAACCCCTTCTGGGACTTGTCCTACTCCTGTTAATCTGGTTACTCAAACCCCACCTCCGCGTGCAGCTAAGAAAAGCAAGCCTAAACAAAGAGTTGAGGTAGAGTTGCACAGGCCCCCACCGAGTAAACGCAGTAAAAAGTCAATGGGGGGCAGGGGGAAAGCCAAACCGTCACATCTAGATTTCGGCAAAAAACACACACTTGCACCCCAACCTGGGAGGGATAATATGATTGTCCCCACTGCTCTTCTCTCAAAGGCCCCTAGTCCAACTAGAGCTACTATTCTAAACGTCCCAGTGGCTGACACACTTAACCCTTTTACAGCTATAGGGAGCCTAGAATCGCTACTGCGTTCTCTTCTACAGCCCATTAGCGATAGTTTGATAAAAGTAGAGAGCAGGCTCACTTTATTGGAAACATCTCTTACTAATCTGAACACCTTAGTTAGTAAGCAATCCAGTAACATGGGACCTTATCCCTCCGCAGGAAAACTTACTAAAAAAGGAATTACGAAGGGCAATAAGAAAGTCTCCCCCCAGAGTGCGACTACTGCCCCTCCTTTGCAACCATTAATGGCTGTCTTAGACCAGGCACCGCGCTGCAATGCATCTAATAGGCCCAGAGAGACAAGGTACTCGGCCCCTCAAAGTTCCCATTCGGGGACTATTGACGGCAATCTAGAAGTTGGTGGTACCCCTCTACCCTCCCCGGGTCGGCCGGCTCCAAGTCCACGGAGACCAGACTTGCCGCCAGAGGATAATAGCCTAACGGTGGTCCTAGCAGGCGTCCCCCGCTTAAGACTAGGGGAGAATGAAGATTACCAATCACTAAAATACAAGGTCATTAAATGGCTAAATTGGAATCGACCCTTACCGTCCCATTTTAACAATGAGATTATTATGGTAAGAAGGGTCCCCTGGTTAGGTAAAACTAGGAAATCAATAATAGGGGACTGTATCCTGACAAGCTTTAAGGACCCGGGCACTGTGCGGCACATTTGCAAAGGAACAAACAGGTCACTGGATTCTACTATCCAGACCATGCCAGTATCCTTTTTTTTCCCCCCTACCCATATGCATCACATTCCGACACAAGATGAGTGGGTGAGGGTGGATCAGAGACATAGACACAAGGATCATGTACAACGTCCAAGTCTTCAAGTGCAGGACAGGCCCTACTTCCATTTTAATCGTTTTAATTGCCTGAACAGTTTGGATGGGGTTGATTGACTCTCTAGTCACAAGCCAATGGCTTTGGATTGCGGTGTTTGCAGTTCTCCCAAGCTACCTGCCTCGACTGATGTTAAGTTGGATGGGCCACTGAACAATCTGGCGGTCTTGGACAATTCATTGGCCCATAATGTTCCCAATGCCTTTGGAACTCCGATTGACCCATCACTGGTGGAGAATGACCACAGTAGACCTTTTGATTTACCGGCCCCTACTGCTAGTAGTACGTTAGAACCCCAAATTTTAGTGGAACCCGGAATTACACTTCTTAATTCTCCTGGTCCGGCACCCAACACCCCTGGATTTTTGAGGCTAATCTGTTGGAATATCGCTGGCCTCGCTAACAAACTGGAGGACTCGGACTGGGCAAATTACATCGAGTCGGGGGACATATGTATGTTCCAGGAGACCTGGGCCAGAGAGGAAGATGGCCATCAAGGCTACATGTCATTCTCCATTCCAGCGAGATGGGAGGGCAAAGGCCGGCCGTCAGGAGGACTCACGACTTGGGTTGCATCCCATCTGGGTTGTGTGGCAACTCGGATGCCGACCAACTCTGAGGACATCCTTGCAATTTCTCTATTATGGCCCAACCAAGTTAAACTGGTGTTTATTAACATTTATTCCAGGCCAATGGGGAATGCAAAGGAATCGCCGACCATAGATGAACTCTCCAATTTTCTAACTGACCTATCGAGTGACTCATATTATGTCGTGGGAGGGGATTTTAATTCTCACTTTGAGCCACTCCCTGGTCTATTGGATGGGTTATCATCTGATGAAGAAGTTAAATGGGCAGTTCCTATGGTGGAAGCCCCACCTCCAAAGGCATGGACCCCTTTAGCGGTGCAAATCACAGCCCTCACCCTGAAGTTTGGACTCAGAGCTTGTAATGGGCGAATAAAATCTGACATACCCAGTAAAACCACCTACAACAGGCTGGGAAGAGAGTCCCGCCTGGATTATGTCTTGGCTCAAATAGTGAAGTGGCCGACAATCCAGGACTTCAGGGTGATGGAAAGGTCTGATAGTGACCATAATGCACTTGAGCTCGACCTTGTCCATCCTGGCCCCCAAGCTCCTCTGAATAATGTGGTAGAAAATACCCCTGCACTTCTCCTTGACAACAACCGCAGAAGGATCAGGTGGGAGCACTTGGCCACGAGCAAGAATAAACTCCCTAGGCTCTATGATGGGATAATTCCCATTTTGGAAACTGTGGGTTGCTTGGACGTCGAACCATTTAACAAAGACACCCAGGGTAAATTATTCAAAGCCCATGAGGATCTTATAAAAGCTGCGGCACCCCATCTCACTTGTAGCCCGCGAATGGCAAAAGGGGGGCGTCCAGGAAAAACACTATGGTACAACCTGGCCTGCAGAAGGGCAAAAACAGAGCTCCTCAAATTAATCAAGGAGGGTCTTGGTGGGGATACCCTAAAACAAAGCAGGCGAGCTTATAAGAAACTCACTGCCCACGCTAAGGCAGAATGGGAGGAAGAACAGTGGGAAAAACTCACTAAGGCACTAGCAACCCAAGACCATAGGTTGTTCTGGAGGATTGTGAATGGGGGGTCGGGGAACTTAAAGTCGGCACTAGAGCCCAATATTGCTCCTGGGGTATGGCAGGCTCACTTCCAGACTCTATATAGCCCTGACTCGGAAGAATCCCCTGTTGCTGATGCGGTAGGCCTCCCGGACTACGAAGGGGAGCTGATAACGCTTGGTGAAGTGATTGCTGCCATTTCAGGACTTGCCCCTGGAAAGGCGCCGGGACTGGACGGACTACCAGGGGATATGTTTAAGCAGGAACCTGTTGTATGGGCCCCTTATCTTACCGCCCTCTTCAATGGAGTTATTGGTGGTATGGAGATCCCTAGTACTTGGCTGGGGGCTGAGGTGGTCCCCATCTTTAAAAAGGGCTCACCTCTCCTCCCAGCCAACTATAGACCAATCAGCTTGATCGACGTGACGCAGAAGCTGTTTGGTAGGGTGATGTTGAATAGGCTACAGGACTGGATTGAGGAGGTGGGAGCCCTTAGCCCTTACCAGGCGCGATTCAGGAGGGGGGTATCCACAGTGGACCAGGTTTTTAGATTGAATCTGGTCTACTGGCGGGTAGCGAAAATCGAGGGCGGTAGTTTGTACACAATTTTTGTGGACTTACGTGCCGCTTTTGATTTGGTGCCCCGGGGGAAACTTTGGAGCATCTTGGCAGAGATGGGCGTCCCCCCGGACATCCTCTTGATCTTACAGAGATTGCATCACAACAACTATGCCCGAGTGAGGTGTGGGAGGGCGGGGGAACTGACCGACAGATTCCCCGTTGACCGGGGGGTAAGGCAGGGCTGTGTATTGGCACCGACCCTGTTCTGCCTCTTTGTCAACGGGGTAATCACCCATTTGAATGCCACTGAATACACTGACGCCCCGAAATTGAATGGCAGCAGGGTGCCCGCAATTATGTTTGCGGACGACACCCTGCTGCTGTCCAAAACCCCCATGGGTATTCAGAGGATTCTTGACTCCTTCGTGGCCTTCTGTAGCGATAGGGGGCTCGAAATTAACGCGGCAAAAACCAAATATATGGTTCTGAACCCGAGGCAAAAACTTCGCCCAAACCCGCAATTGGGAGTTGGACGGCTGGAGAGAGTGACTACTTTTGAATACCTTGGTGTGACCATCAACGAGACCATGACTTGGGGATCCCACCAGAGCAGGGCAAGCCTCAAACTCACGCAGATCACTGGGGGTATTGCTCGTATGATGAAGGGTTCATCATATCGTCCATTGTGGGCATTGATCCAGATATACAAAGCCCAGGCTCGGGGAGCAATAATGTATGGGGCGGAAATATGGGGCCACACATCTTGTAAGAGTCTGTCATTAGTGGAAAACAAGTTTTTTAGACAGATAGCCGCACTCCCTCCCAGTACTCCGCTCCTCCCCTTGAGGCTAGATCTGGGCCTACGACCATTAGCTGACGAAATAGGCCTGAGACCTTTAGCATTTTGGCGTAGGCTGTGGAGCAGTATTGATCTCGTAGAATATAGGGCGGAATTGGCTGAACTTTTGAAAGAACCAATGGCGCTCAGTATTCCCTGGGTCAAAAACATCCAAGCCATTTGTGTGGGAATAGGGCTCCCTGACCTATGGAATGACCCGGCGAGAGCCGCACCGAAAATATCCAAAAGGTCCCTGGCTAAGGTTTACCATGAATATAAAATAGACAGGGCTCAAGCTACCCAGACAGAAGGGTCCCTAGCTTCTGTGTTCATGCAGAGCAAGGATGTCTATAGACTGGAGAGGGTGCTGGATTCCATCTCCCCCGCACTCACCAGGAAGCTGTTCCTCCAATGGAGATACGGCACATTGCCGTTCAGATTTTTTACAAGTACCTGGTCATCGGATTCCACCCAAAAGCAGTGCCCGGCTTGTGACGCCATGGAAGAAACTGATTTGCACGTGGTTTTCTTCTGCCCTGCATATAAAACAGCACGAAAATACTGGCTCCTCCCGTTGATAAGGAACATGGGTTGTAGGGAATACGCACCAATGTACAGAATCTTAAAAACTGACCTCTCTGGCCCAATTGTTTTCGCAGTAGCAAAATTTTTGACCAATGTTTGGCACACGCGCAACCGGATTTTAAAGGCGTTAGGACCCCTATAAATGTTTTTACTTCTTACTAGAGATCGAATATGTATATTGTACTCTTGATTGTTTTCACTTTGATAACTGTTGTTTAATAACTTTTTATCTTAAATTCTGAATTATTTATGTATTTTATGCTTGTATATATTTTACCTGTGCTTTTATGGTCATCTGACCGAAATAAAGCTATCAAAGAAGAAGAATTAAGCTATATCAATTTGATTCTATACATTACTTGTAATAATAATGCACAATAAAACATGTAATGGTTTACTTTAGGTAGCAATTTACTTTTTTATTTAAACTGCAGGAAAATAATTTGTATTTAATTTCATGTATTTAAATTAATTAGATATTCATTCAAAATTAAGTTTAAAGTGCTCTGGCATTGTTTTTGTATTTTTTTTTCATTTGAAATCTTACTAAATGAATTTACATGTATATTTATTATAAAAATATTTTAATTTTTTTCAGTTAAATAAACTTTGTTACTTTTCCTTATACATTACTATAGGGCAGGGGTCTCCAACCGGTCGATCGCGAGCTACCGGTAGCTCGCCGAGACCCTGTGAGTAGCTCGCGCCGAGTGCTCCTTAATTTAGTAGCCCATTAGTGTTGTTTGGGCTATTTAGGCTTTTTTCAGTGTCCACTGCCCGCCCTCACCCAAAGCAGCAGCTCCGATTGGCTTGAGCTTAGCTGGGGTGGGGCGGGCCGAAGAGGATGATGTTCCTCTCCTGCAGAGTCTCGTGACAGGGCGCGCGCAGTCTCGTGACTACGTTTTACGCGCCCCCTGCCTTTTCCACTGGCTCCGCACTGTCCATTGTGCGAGTGCGACGTGCGGAGCTCAAGCTGGCGTGGCAGGGCAGAGCATTGTGGAGCAGTTTGCAGGCCGAAAGAACTGCCGCATCCGCGCGTACAGCCTTGCACCAGACTCGCAGCAGGTAAGCCACAAAACTCTTAGTTTAGGACAGTCCCCCGGTAAAAAGTAATGTAAAAGAGTAAAGTTAGGCCATGTTCAGAGCGAGGGAGAAGGAAACGACCCACTGCCAGGACCCTCATGAGGCCCTTTTGGGTTTTTTACTGACGGGAAACCTGGAGGTGCCCCTACCCTTCCAATGCGATATTACACTTTGTGAAACATTGTTGAGGCACTGTACTTGTCTGACTTAAAGTTAAACCATTTAAGCCTAAACTTTCTGCAGGCACCGGCACATTTAAAAGTCAAATCTAGTGGCAGCAGCCATACAACTTGCCAATAAATAATTGATGATGTTTAACAGTGTAGCCTGAGATGACACAGAATCTTCCTTTTTCATTCAAATAGGTGAGTAAGGCTCCAGCACTTACCACCTTTGTTGTGCGTTGTGAGGGCCCCGTTCAGCGGCCTTCTAATTCTTCTCTCTGCCTCCGTCTTATGGTTATTTTCTCCCCAATCCTGGTATGAGCCAATACAGTTTGCTAGGAAGAAGTGCAGGGGCCGGGATTGAGCCGATATCCAGGGTCTTTTAAACAGTGATTAACTTTCATCTTTGTTAACTGCCACCAGCAATTCCAAAATGCATGCCTGAATGCCGTCGCCGAAGGATTCAGTATCCACCTCTCAGCTGTGTTTTTGGCATTTCGACATCTCTCTGGCTCACCAGCAGCAGCGCGTAGCCCCGAAACGGACGATGGGGGAGGAGCGGAGCGATCACGCTAGCTAGCAGCACAACATGCGGGAGTCGCCTGCCGCCAGTGCCCCTCAATGAGACTTAAGTGCTCGGGTGCGGCTGTGTGTGTGCCCAGGAAGCTGTCTCATCCAGGGCTGCCACACACGACGGGGGGGGGGGCTGAAGCCCTTTGAGTCCAATGGGTGTTGCGTGTCTGAACTAAAGGGTTAAGTGCAGAAGAGCAGGAATGTGACAGCAGAACTACGCCTGCGTGTCACTCTCTATCCATTATAGATGGCAAAATAGACTTTAATAGCAATATGGTTGCATTGAACTGCAAACATGTTTTTATCCGTAGAGTTTCTCCATTTTTCACACGTGTTTAACTAGAAATCAAATTTTGTTTTATCTGAAGAGGCAAGTGGCGAAAGATTGCATCGGGAATAGGGGTAAATAGCTATTTTGATAATGTATTTATTATAAAGGGCTGCATTTTGTTTGGCTCCTAGCCAGTCAATATCTAACAGAGAAATTAATCTCCAATGAACTGGGGCTCATTTTGGGCACAACCCATATACCATTATGTTTCCTTTCGATAATATCTATCTCTGAAATTCGATTATACACATTTTGTACAAACTTAGCTCACAGAGGGCCTCATGTAGGAAGCCAAATACCGGTCGGTAACGGCCGTTTTTCGGTAATTATACCGTTACCGACCGATATTTTGGCTTTTGAGATTTAGGGGGAGAATTTCATGATTCGGTATTTACCGAATCGGTAAAATTACCAAATCGGTAAAATTACCAATTCGGTAATATTACCGATTCGGTAAATACCGAATCATGAAATGAGATGTAGGGGGAGTGTGTGGTGGGTGTGGGGATTCGTTATTTACCACCAACTAAAGGTTGGTGATAAATGACGAATATGTGTAAAAAAGCATTTTTGTGCACGTTTAAGTGTGTAATGTGGCAGACATACATGCCCTTAGGGCATGTATGTGCGCCACATGTGCACACATGGCCGAATCAGGGGTGCAACAGGGTGTCAATGTGACACCCTGCCACCCTTGCATGTGCTCCCCCATTACCGAATCGGTATTTACCGATTCGGTAATGAGGCATACCTTCCCATCAATGGGAAGGTATGCCTCATTACCGAATCGGTAAATACCGATTCGGTAATTACCGAATTTTTCCAAGTCGGTAATATTTACCGACTCATTACCTACATTGCATTTACCACTTCATAAATACCGAATCGGTATGATTCGGTATTTATGAAGTGGTAAATGCCAGCCCACCTACAGAAGGCCCAGAGTGTGACAACAGCTTCAGATCGATTTTTTTTAACTCTCTAATGCGGTATAAGGCACAGATACAACCCTTGAGCATATTCACAGGTTGGAGAAAGAAAGAAATTGAATTGATACACGAAATATCAGACAATCAGGCTTAAGTCGATATGAAAGCGGCATTGAATTCATGACAAAAATTAATCGATTATTTCAGAAACATTGGCCAACATTGCTGTTAGACCTGGCACCATTGGCGTGGGTCTCCCTTCCATTTTTCGCTGTTGTCTCCTCTGTTTTTGCTTGTAATAGATGCTCTGGACGCCGTGCCACTGCCATTCAGTGCCACAGCGCGAATGCTCCCTGTGTAAAGATGACATGTGAATTGCTATATCCATGATTGGCTTATTTGGTTTACCTGTTAGTCCCTAGTAGCGTGGACTGTGTGTGCCCAGGGCCGGTAAACCAAATGCTGCTGGTGGGCCTGCAGCGCTGGTTTGCGCCACCCACAGAAGCAGCTTGTAAACTGTAAAGTGTGTCTCAGACCTGCCACTGCAGTGTCTGTGTGCAGTCTAGAACTGCCACCTTGGCTGTGAAGTGCACCCACTTCCCAGCCCCTGAACCTTCCCTTGGCATCATGTAAGCCACCCCTATGGCAGGGTACATTGTAAAAGAGAAAAAGTCAGAGAGAGAATGAAAAAAATTTAGAAAAGAGAGGGAAATCAAAGAGAAGCGAATGAGAGAAAGAAGTAGGAAAGTGGAGGAGAAAAGAAAGCGAAGGAGAAACTCAGAAGTGAGAGGATGGAAACCAAGACGAGAGGCGGGTAGGACAGCCCTGCAGTGAGTCAGTGATGCCGCTGCTCGGAGTCTGCTGGCTGAGGCGGGCGGAGGCTTCACACCAGGAAGGCTCTTTGAGCAGCTGAGGGGACAGGTGGGCACAAAGTACAACATGTCTAAGTTTAAAACTTATTTTGCAAATGCGGGCCACTTTTTTTAACCTATTTGATTTGCCTGCCCTATATTAACAACATAACAGGTCTATTTGTAAAGCGCACGATTACCCGAAGGTGTCCTGGCACTGAATAACAGATGTTTATTGTTTCCCAACTCAATGGTACTCATTTTATCGACATCAAATGGATGAAAGGCTGAGTGGACCCGCTGGGATATAAACCTGTGACCATGAGGTCGGACACAGGCCCCTTCCTAGGCTGCTTTAGTGCACTGAGCCACCAGACCCGGCTTATGGGGCTACTTCTAATTTGGTGCAAGGGCTTCTTTCCTGTCCCATTCCGACAAGCATTGGCCTCCGCTTGCACGGCTTGTGCTTTTGTTGTGTCACTGTTGTGGCTTGTGCTTTAGTTTTTTGTCTCACTGTTGTGGCAGTGAATGTACAGCATTTAAATTTTAACATAATATGATGCATTCCTATTCTTTCCCTGCACTGGCACACAAACTGCTGCCCCCTAGTGCCAACACAGGCACCCCTGTGCCATGGTGCAAGGGTGCCTGTGTTGCAGACAGATTTGTTTTTACACAGGAAGAGCCACCCATGCTCCACTCACGGAACGCCTCGCAGGGGTACAGTAACGCGGCACATCGATCTGCACTGCCTTGCCTCCATATCTATGAGGCTATTAAAGGCCACACAGGGTGGCTTTGTGTGGCCTCATAGATTTTGTACAGTGTACCTTCAACATATGCATTTCAAGGTGCTGTCATGTGTGATGATGAAGAAAGGGGAGGCATTGTGTTGCAGTATTATTAGCATAGGTAGGGCACACGTACTCAACATTTTTACTCTTGCTTACAACCTTAACAGCTAATCGTGGATGAAGAGCCAGGTCCCTCCAAAAGGGTAAAGAGCAAGACTTACTACTTCCATCAAGAGTGGGAGAACGAATTTTTATTTACACAAATTAAAGACAACTGTGTATGTTTAATCTGTGGAGCAAAAGTTGCAGTCGGAAAAAAGGGCAATGTTGAGTGGCATTTTTCAACCAAGCACATGCATTTTGAGAGGAAGTTCCCTAAAGGAAGCAGCCTGAGGTCACAAAAAGTAAACGAACTGAAATCTGCATTGCAGACACAGCAATCTTTTTTTACGAAGCCCACGAAGAAAGCCACTGCGGCTACTGAAGCATCCTTTGCAGTTACTCATCACTTGATTAAGCACAATGCAACATTTTCAGATGGAGCCGTTGTGAAGGAAGCAATGCTTCTAATGGCCAACTCCTTATTCAAAGACTTTAAAAATAGCCCTGAAATTATGTCTGCCATTTCATATGTGCAGTTAGGGCAAACACTGTGGCAAGAAGGGTATCTGCATTATCGACCAACATGATAGAGCAGTTAGAGCGCGATTTAAAGATATGCAAATATTTTTCTCTTCAATGTGATGAATCTGTTGATGCAAGCGATATTGCACAGTTGGCAATGTTCGTTAGAATGGTTTTTGAAGATTTTACTGATAAAAAGGAATTTTTAACCTTGTTGCCTTTGAAAACAAACCACAACCAGAGGATCTGACATTCACAAAGAGGTGACAAATTATTTTGTGAAACAAAATGTCCCTTTTAAAAAGTTAGTGGCGATAACCACTGATGGTGCACCCGCAATGATAGGGCGTCATTCTGGCTTCATTGCCAATTGTAAAGCAGATCCAGATTTCCCTCCGTTATTGATCTACCATTGCATTATACATCGACAGGCAATATGCGCCAAGGTAATGGGGTTTGATCATGTCATGACTCCTGTTGTTAAAATTATTAATTCAATTCGCGCAAAGGCCAAGCAGCACCGAACCTTCAAATTGTTCCTTGAAGAACTATCAGCCGAGTATGGTGACCTTCGCTATTGCCAGAAGTCAAAGCTTTTATGGAGTCTAGAAATGAAGATACCACACTGTTATCAAACACTCAATGGTTGCTCGATTTAGCTTTTTTGACAGATGTGACAGAAAAATTAAATGTATTGAACTACGAGTTGCAGGGCAAAAACAAGACTATAACCAACATGGTAAGTTCTGTGAAAAGTTTCAAATCAAAACTTAGGGCCCGATTCACAGAACTAACTTAAGACAAAATCCTAAACTTACTACTTTTGGTATTCACAGAAGTTAGGATTTTGTCTTAAGACAGACTTAAGTGAGGATTTTGTCTTAAGTCTGTCTTAAGTCTGTCTTAAGTTTGTCTTAAGACAAACTTAAGACAAAATCCTAACTTCTGTGAATACCAAAAGTAGTACGTTTAGGATTTTGTCTTAAGTTAGTTCTGTGAATCGGCCCCAAAACCTTTTCATACAGCATGTGCAGAAAAGAAAGATGCAGCACTTTCCCTCTGTGCTCCAAATCCTTTCAGAAAACAAAGCTGAGGCTGAGGTCCTGGACATAGAAAAATACAGCAGCCTCCTCCTGAGGCTTAATCAAGAGTTCAGTGACAGATTTAGTGATTTTGAGCAACTGGAGCCCTGTGTGATGTTTACTTCAAACCCCTTCATGGAAGTGGATGTTAGTGACATTTCAGAGAAAATGAGTGTGCTTTTGAACCTTGACTCTGCCACAATGGAAATGGAGATTGTCACACTTCAAAATGACATTGAATTGAAATCAAGGCAATCTGACATTAATTTCTGGAGTCTTGTGGATGCTGAAAAGTTTAAGAACATCCACACAGCTGCATTGAAACTGTTTTCCCTATTTGGCTCAACCTATCTTTGTGAATCAGCATTTTCGGATATGAACTTCATAAAATCTAAGTTTCGCACACGTCTAACTGATGAACATTTAAATGACTCCATAAGAGTTGCCCTCTCAAGCTACACCCCAGATTACAAGGGATTAGTGGACACCATGCAGTGTCAAGTCTCTCACTGAAATATTGTGAATGCATTCGCAATCAATACTTGTTCAATGACAGTTCCTGGTGAAATCCCAAACCTAGGTATCTGTGTCATTACGAACACCAAGATTAAAGTTGCTGCAGAGAAGAATCTTCAGCCCCCAGTTTTTTTTTATTAATTGAACAAAAACAAAGGAACTTGTACTGCAGGCCTGTTTTACAAACACATGAAAAAGTAGCTGGAGAGAAGAATCTTCAGCACCTTCCCAACTTTTTATTTGCTGCACAAGAGCAAAGCAGTGTTTGCTGGAGGCCTGGTTTATTGAGATCAAGGAAAAAAGATAGCTATAGAGAAGACTCTTCAGCGTCTTTCAAAATTCCTTTTGTTAGTAACAGTTAGTGGTTGAACAAGAACAAAGCAATGTGTAGTTCAGGCCTGGGTTTCAGACACCAATGGAAAGTAGTTGGAGAGAAAAATCTTCAGCACCTTTCCAAATGTAACATTTATTTGCTGCACAAGATAAGAAAAAAGTAGTGTTTACTGGAGGCCTGGTGTATTGATATCAAGATAGAAAAAGAGCTAAAGAGAAGAATCTTCAGCATCTTTCAAAGTTCTTTATAGTTGAATAAGAACAAAGCAATTTGTACAGCAGTCCTGGGTTACTGACACTCCTACAAAGTAAAGGGAGCAATAAGAGTGGAGGACAAAATCGTTACTTTCCAATCCAAACAGAGCTGAAGTTCAGCTTATCCGGCAATTGAAAAACGCAGCGATCTTGTCAAAGCTGCAGTAGAAGACTCCATCTGTAATTGTGATTCAGCCAAGCTTTGCACAGGCGGACTGCCACACACTGTGACTACTTCACGACTATAATGACTTCTTCGCAACTGCCCCCGCCCGGCTACCAGATTACACGGCATTAGAGGACATCATACAGTTCCACAGTGAAGGTAAGATTTCTGTTCCTGTTTGTTTGTTAATTGAGCTGCATTACAATGATTATTTCAGTGACAGCTATTGATAGGCCCTGATTTTGAAGCTATTCATTGAAAGGTCGTAAACTAGCAGTTTGCCAACAGCACACATGCAAAGTTTTTTCTTTCAGTGTTATTGTGTTCAAACCACAGTATGGGCTCTGAAGAAATAGGCTTAACGTCAATGAAACTGGGCGGGGGAGGTCTCTCGGAAAAATGCGCGAGTTGCTTGGGATTTAGTAGCTCACGACGATTTTCACTGACCAGAAGTAGCTCTCACTACACAAAAAGTTGGAGACCCCTGCTATAGGGAGACTCCACAGTAAAACTATTTCCTATGGGTTTTTTTTAAGTCCTTGTCTCCAATATTTTATGTGGGAGGTTGCTGCAGTATCAATGGCTAACCATGTGTGGTCCTGGGCCTATTACTTTTTGTCTTTCTGCCAGTAGTAACATATACTCATTAATTTGACTTCACCTCCTTTTTCAGGAGTGGAGACATGTAAATATACACTTTTGAGTAACTTTAGGCTTGAATTTTATGAATAGCCAAATATAGTAAAGTTACTCAGAGGTGTAAGAGTAAACTTACACAGGTAAATTACTCACAAGTGGAAGTTACTTTTGTGATTAGTGCTGAAGATGTTCAGGTAGATACTCTAAAATAGTCGCTCCTTGGCAGAAACTCCTCTGCATGCAAAGGTAATTCAAGTGCATTTGCTCAAAGGGATAAGCAACGGCGTCTCCTCATGACCCATGGGCAGGACGTGCACCCAGTATGCACCAGATCAGCTAGACAAGTCCTCTCACATCGCTCCATGTCGCCCCCTGCTTCCACCGGTGCATACGTGCAATAGAGACAAGAGATGGACGTCTTAAAGGGATGGAGGTAACAGGAAGGCGTGCAGAGATCCTGATCTGCGCATAAGGCAAGCAGGCTCAGGCACTGGACCTGAACAAAGCTCAGATGTTGAAGGAGTCTCGCCAGCTGCCAAACCAGATGTGCACAAACACCTGCAAAGCATTATAATGATAGGGCTAATGTAATGTTAAAATGAAAGCCACTAGAATAATGCTGAACATTACCTGAATTTGGCTGTGACAAAGAGCAGCTTCTTACTGTCTTTCATCTCCTTTCTTGAGACGTTCTCTTTATGAACCAATACCCGACACACACAATTAACTTCAGGTTCTTACTGTCTTTCTGGACCAGATGCTTCCCACATAGTGTAGGTGTAGCCCACATAAATACAGTCTCGTGGAAGTAGCAATCTTTACATTTCTCCAAAACTGTTCATAACAGAGACAAATCACCACAGGTGTCTTCAAACTCTTTTTGATCTCCGGCACATTTCTTTCTGGTGAGGACCTCTCGCTGAAACCGTTGCCAACTCAGCATTTTGGAAATTACATAAGACCTGATTACGACTACGGCAATCCATTGGACTGCCATGGTGGCGGCGCAGACGCCGTTGCACTGGCGGTCCGATCGCTGTATTACGACAAAGGCAGGTGGACCACAATTGGACAGTCACGACCACAGGAGAACCTTAAATCCCTCGGCGGTGGCGTGGCGGTTTGAGGATGAAATATGCTGGCAGTGCCGCTGCGGGCAAGCATATTACGAGTTTCCTCCCAGCCCTCCTTTCATGGCGGTGAGCCTGCCATGAACCTAAGAGGGCCCTAAAAGGCCCCCTGTTGCCTCTGGGCAATGGTATGTATGCAGGGGGCACATCGTGTGCCCCCTGTCTGTATGAACCCCCTGTTCGTGCACGACATGGACTGCGCAGTCCATGAAATACAGGAACGCTTTGGCGCTCCCACGGCAGTGTCTTTCTAGGGCTCAGAGCACCGCTCGCCAGACTAGGATGAAACTCTTAATCTGATGGGCGGTGTGTGGACGGGTTTGGTGGTCTTTCAGACGGGCACTAGCCTGGCGGCCTGCTGCGAGACCACCAAAGTCATGATCGGCCCTTAGTCTGCTGGACATCGAGGAGAGGGTAGCTTTACTCTTGACATCCAAAGTCCCTGGAACAAGGATAGTGTAGCAGTGTCAGCTTTGCAGAAATTGCCATTTGCACTTTTATGTGACAATGTTAAGCTGCTCTAACTTGTTTGTCTCTTCCTGTGTTATCTCTCAATTCCTTTCCACATTCTAACTCCACATTCTCTTTATGTACCTTGTGGACTGTTAAGCACTGTCACTGAATTAGAATTTCCAATTCAGTGTCTGGACTATAACAATGAAGGACTTGTTTCCTGCTTAACATGGTGTTATTATTTACTAGTAGTAGTAAGTAACTTTATTGTGTTAATTAATAAGAATTAGTACAATAAACAGTAGAATACAACGTAATTTCATATGTAATATACAAATGATTTAAAAAGTACCAGCATTAAAAGGTTAAAATTTAAAACCATGGTTTTTTTGACAGCGAAAGTGATTTAAAAAAATAAAAAATGAAGTCTTGTTTGTGTGTACAAGCTGCCCATTATTGCGCAGATATTTGTGGTTTCTTCAGGCAGGATACAAGATACTCACAAATGTATTGAACTGAGCTAAGTCCATCGAACTGTTTGTTCTTAGGCAATAGCTCCAGGCATCTTGGCAGGTTGAAATTCTCTACATTGAGCCTTATTTTTACTGGAGGTCGGTCGGACCACTGACAGCTGTTGCGACAGTCAGGAGACAGCCCAACAAGCATGCGGCGGATCGACCGCTGAACTGGCGGTCGGAAAGTGCTCCGTATCACTGCAGCTTGTGCTGCGGCCAAGGAAAAGGGCCACAGCCCAAGCAGCCACGTTAGAGAGCACCTCCTGCACGTCCATGGACCATGTGCCATGGACCATGTCGTGCATGGCACACGGCATATGGAGGTGAGTGTGGGCACCCCATGTACAGCTTTTTTTTTTTTAAATGTAGCCCGTTTTCGTTTCATTTTTTAAGTCCAGACAGACCCCTTCCCATTTGCGACTACATTACCACCTACTTGAAGTAGGTGGTAAATTGCGACTGTTTTCCGACCGCAATTGCGGTCTTAAAACAGTCATACATAGGGCACAGAGTCGCAATTAGGAAGCGAAGCCCTTGAAACGCCCCTTCCTAACTGTGAGTCACAAACGCTATTTAGCGAGTCACAAATAAATTGAGACTCGCTAAATAGCGTTTGTACATGGCCCTGTAGGGTTTTTGCATGCGCAAACGGGCCACAGACCCGTTTGCGCATGCAAAAACGGGTCATACATCTGGCCCTAAGTGTTTTGCCCAGAATCACAGGACGTTGAGCCGACGCCAAGACTCTAACTTGGTTCCTCAGTTCCGAATTGAGCAGCTCTGGCCGTTATGCCACAGTCGTGCAGGAGTATTAAGTGTCTTCAGTTTCTGCTTAAGGCCTTCTTTAGATAGGGCTGCATCTTTATGGTTTTGTAGGAGTCGGTAATTAGGTGGTCATAAGGAGGATTGCAGATCTTCTCTACGTCTGCTTTTGTTTTTAAAGGACCGATATGATATCCTTATGTGTGCCAGACGTAACAGTTGCTGTCTCCAGGTTAACATTTAGGTCATTGGCCGCAGTTGTTGAGTAGGCTGTCCCAGGGGTATTTAATGTCTTAGAAATCTCCCGTAGAGCTTTCTCTAGAGATCCTTAGTTGGACGCGGCACGCGAGTGATAGTGGTTAATAAATGGTGCCTTGATGCCTTCAAGATCTTGCCCGATCAGTCCGAGCTCGAAGTGCAGGAACGGTTGCTGTGTGTAGTTCGGTAAATTAAAGATTCTCCTGTATGCTTTGGACTGTAGTTTGTCTAGGACGAGAGGAAATTTCCCTGGATACGTTTGATGACCGTATGAGATGGCTGGCAGTAGCTTCGCTCGCACTACTCTTATAATCGCTTCGCCGTGGGGCTGTGAAGGTGGTTGTTTAGTTAACAGAGTGCAAATGTGACTGCTGGTGCTGTTTGTTGGAACTGGCACATTCTGGTTGGCTGAGGTGATGCCCTAGCCAGGCAGAGCCTACCACTCCCGTCCAGGGTGGATGAATACACGCACTGAATAACCCTTGCGTAGCTTGGCACTGAGCAGTCATTCTTATCACAGAGGCAATGAGTAAAGCATTGGCACAGCATTCTCATACAATAAATACACTGAGCGTCACAAAAGAGACTGCACACATGGTGTATGTAAATAACATTTGTATTCAACACACACAATAATCAACACAACATAAACATCATGTACTTCTGGGCATAAATCACACTTGGAAATATTACTTGCAGTACCAGGCAATTCTGAACATAATGTCTGGTGCGCGGTGATACGAGCCGCACCAGACAATTCTGGTCTCACACAAGGAACAGTTGCAAATTCCGTACCTCCCTGGAAATGAGGCACAATGCCTGGTGCGCGTTGATACTGGTCACACAAGGCAATTCCGGTCACACTCACAGGCGCAAGTTCAGCGGTGCCACACAAGGTAGGATGTGGCACTACTATGGGTACACCCTCACCTCCTGAGGGTTGCACCCTATGAATCAGACACCAAACGCAATGAGCATGCAGTCGGCGTGTTGCATAAGAGGGATGCAGCACAATCGATGAAGCGAGTCACGTGGGATCCAAACCCTGTGAATCCGCTCACCATCAACAAGACGCTAATGCCCATTGAGGTCCCCACAATGTGGAAGCCCCACTCCTTAGATGTGGGCAATGCTTCTGGGGCTCTGCACCAAGCAATCCTGTCTCCAGGCACAGTTCTCAGTTCCACTCACGCCGCGGTACCAGATGGAACTGAGCAGACAAAGTGGGCACTTCAGAGGGCAGCGCTCTCCAGGTGTCGCAGGTAGAGAGTGTGGGTCCCTCGGGGGAAGTCTTTGATGTCCCTGAGAACAGAGGGCAAGACAAGCCCTTGAGAACACACTTCAGGGTGCCGCACAACAGCACATAGTCAGCCCAGGCCAACCACTGTTCAGAAAGAGCTCCTTGTGCACCACAGAATCCTCTGGCAGTGTGCACCAAGTACTTCCAGGCTCTCGGGTGCCACGTCCCCACGAGTGTAACTCTACCCTCCTCAAGTATGGCACCAGCAGATATACTGGAGTGTGCCTTTGAGGTTGGGGTAGTTCAGGGGGTTTCCCTTTGAAGTACAGATGTCTCCCCTAAATGGCAGTCCTGTCTGCCACGAGGCCATGGAATGCAGATCTTAAGCTTTAGTGGCGGGTCATGATCTGGCTCCGGAGGCCAAGCGTCAGAATCTCTCTCTCCAGTCCATCCAGCCAGGCCCTCAAATGGCAGAGACCTGTCGCTCCATTGCATGTGCAATGTTTATGGCTGTCGCTGGGGAATGCCCAGATGTGCTCCCCCAGCCTCCAGTACGGGATGTAGTCAAACTAAAAGGCACACGTGGAGTTTTAGAGCAGAGAAAAGCCCATCTTCTAGAAGTGGCATTCCGAAGCTAGTAACGACAAATCCACCTTTACCACAGGAAAGGGTTTGTCATTGTGAATCCAGTGATAGGAAACATTATGAGGCTGCTCCACTGCAGTCCACTATTGCGGCCTGAAGTCATTTCCACCATTCTCCATGTTAACCTATGGGAAGAGCAAACCTCAGAGGTAGTGAAAACACAAATGGGTATTTTTCACTACCTGGGCGGGGGGGAGGGTACACGCATGTGTACCTGCACTGCCTTTCACCCACTACTTGTGTCACCCCAAGGGTGCTCTAGTGGTAGCGAAAGGTCACCTCAGGACTAGCTAGTGATTCAGCAAAGCCAGCCTGAGTACAAGTGCTATGGTACACACACAGGCCTGCAATGGCAGGCTGAACACATGACCATTGGTGTATGTGAGCACACACAGGCGTGAAATGGCAGGCTTGATTGATGTTTAAAAACACCATAGGTGCAAGTGCGCACCCACAGGCCTGAAATGGCAGACTGGACACAAGTTTAAAAACATCATTGGTGTATGTGAGCATCCACAGGCGTGCAGTGGCAGGCCTGATTCATGTTTAAAAACACCATAGGTGCAAGTGCGCACCCACAGGCCTGCAATGCCAGGCTTGACATGCTTCACAAACCACTAAATGCACAGGTGCGCCTACACCGGCCTGCAATGGCACACTAGACACATGGTTAAAAACCCCACAGGTGCTAGTGTGCACAACCGGGCCTGCAATGGCAGGCTTGACACATATTTAAGACGATCATAGATGCAAATGCACACACACCGGCCTGCAACGGCAGGCTACAACATGTTTTACAACCAGCAGGTAAACACCACTGCATAACATGGTAGGAAGGGTGAGCACACTTTCTTTACACTGCATTTACAGTGGGGAAGTGCCCAGAGCCCTAAGGCCACTATGAGAGAATCAGCAAAACCCAGGAAGTGCCCCATGGTAAGAGCCGACCCCCCACCCAGGCAGGGAAAACCCACATAGGGGTTCTTCACTAACTGGGCAGAGAACACACATGTGTACCTACCTAGCTGCTCCTACCATGGGCTTCACCCCTCAGGACGTACCCTAGTGGTGCTCTGGTGGTATTGAGAGGCTTACTCAGGGTTGGCTAATGAGGAAGAAAGGCCAACGTGAGCATGACACGAATGACAGGCTACACTGGTGGCTGGGACAATCGCTACACTGGTGGCTGGGACAATCGCTACACTGGTGGCTGGGACAATCGCTACACTGGTGGCTGGGACAATCGCTACACTGGTGGCTGGGACAATCGCTACACTGGTGTCTGGGACAATCGCTACACTGGTGGCTGGGACAATCGCTACACTGGTGTCTGGGACAATCGCTACACTGGTGTCTGGGACAATCGCTACACTGGTGTCTGGGACAATCGCTACACTGGTGGCTGGGACAATCGCTACACTGGTGGCTGGGACAATCGCTACACTGGTGGCTGGGACAATCGCTACACTGGTGGCTGGGACAATCGCTACACTGATGGCTGGGACAATCGCTACACTGGTGGCTGGGACAATCGCTACACTGGTGGCTGGGACAATCGCTACACTGGTGGCTGGGACAATCGCTACACTGATGGCTGGGACAATCGCTACACTGGTGGCTGGGACAATCGCTACACTGGTGGCTGGGACAATCGCTACACTGGTGGCTGGGACAATCGCTACACTGATGGCTGGGACAATCGCTACACTGGTGGCTGGGACAATCACTACACTGGTGGCTGGGACAATCAGTGCAGTGTCGCACTTCTAGCCAGTGCAGTACCGGCCCTGGGTATGTTGTGTATCTTTTTACAGGGCACTCACTGGTACGACACCTCAACCTATTAGGTAAGAACCCCTTCCTGGCATGTGTAGGAAGTACAGTGGGAAAGCGCCCAGAGTCCAAAGGCCACAAAAAGAGAGAGTCAGCAAAAACCAGGAGGACAAAAAGCAAAACGTTTTACGGAAATTCCCCAAGAAGGGCCATGTACAACACTGTTCTTGACAATTGCTGCAATTGTGTATGGGCCGCTCCATTTTTGGTAAACCATATTCCCAGGTGGCCTAGTCTCCGGGACAGTTTGGATTTATTTTTATATTTACCGAAAACCATGACCTCTGTCTTCGCAACGCTGAAACGTTTCAGCACTCCGTCCATCATCTTGTTGTGTTTGCTATGTTCACCCTAAGTGGCCCTTGCTTCCTGTGCCACTGGATTCAAGATAGCCTGGCTGATGAGGGGTTATACCCCGAAACCGGTCCCAGGATGCGTGGTTCCGGTACAGGGATGACCTGGCTTGGCAGTTCGGGCTGGACTGTTCCCAAGAGGAGCAGGGTCAAGACTGATTTGCACATGGCTGGGTCCAAACTGGGGTGGCATGGTGAGCAAAAGAACGATGGATTGAACCCAGATCTCTTGACTGGGGGTGAGTGGTTGAAAAGTTTCAGCACTCCGTCCATCATCTTGTGTTAGCCATATTGCGTTACCCACAGGATTTGATTGCGAATTAATGGAGTGGCCCAAGCCGGGGCATCCCTCATCAAATAGGATAACAAAAGCGACCCCTTTTGCTGCATCCATCTGGAATTCTTGAAGTCTTGGGAGAAAATGTAATGGATGTTGTTCTAGAAATCCCTCAACTAAAGGCAAACCAGCTAAATGTTTCTCCAGAGGAGGAAAAGGAACGTTGTAAGCACAGGAGCGACCACCGCCATGTACTGTTGAAGGTGCCTTCTCGCCTAAGCCATCCCTATAGACTGTGGGAATCTGATTCATGCAGGCGAGGAAGGATGCCTCTTCAGGCTGAGCCGTCTCCAAATCTTCTTGAGTTGTTAGTGTCTCTGGGGCCGTAGCCTGTAGTGGGTTCTCATCGCGGTGCATCTTTATAGGGCATGGAAACAGTAGGAAAATACTTATAACTAGTAATCGCGCCAACTAGACCCCTCACTCCCCCTACAACCTGACTCCTATTGGCACAGCACTCACAATGTCCCAGAAGTAGCAGCAGGAAGGCCATAGGGGAGACGGAGAGGATGGACACACCACAGAGTAGTCATGCACATCTTTGAAAGCGGAGTTGGTCTCACTAAGGCCTTCTCTGTACCAGCAACCCACTGCCCTCATTACTGAATGCAAACACAAAAGTAAAATGTTTTATTCCCGTTTTGTTTGAACACAAACGTAGTACTAAATAAAATTATAACTTAGCAGTTTAAACCAAAGTCTAGAACCTTAAACAAATCAGCGGAAAGAGGAAAAGCAACAAGAACAATGGGTGTGGAACAGGCAGAACGTCAACCAAGTCATCAACGAGCAGTAAAAAAAAAACATGGAAAAGCTGCCAGGTTTGAATGAAATAGTGTTTCTATCTGTGTCAGCAAGAGCACATGGTCGTTTCAGGAGATTTTAATATCAACTTCGTGAGGAGTAACTTAAACACAAGGAAGTACCAAGGTGTACTAGTAGCAACAATTTACAAAAAACATCTGGAAGCTGTAGGAGTAACGAGTCTTGACGGGAAACCAAAGGAGGACAGTCCAGCAGCAATAATGTTTCTAAGTGGAAAGAGTCCATCAATTTCAGATTGCACCTTTGTCAGTAAAGAGATACTTTTCACCGTGAACTCCTTCAAAATCTACCCCCGCCCCCAAAGCGACCTTTTCCTGCAAGCTTTTCGTGTTGACCTCAAGTTACAACAAACAAGCATGGCACATGACTTATCAGAAAGACCAGTAAGTTACAACCTAACAACATTAAAATGGCGTGGAGACCACGCAAACCAAATGGAGGTGGCCTGTCAGCACGTAAACAAGTCAAAGAAATGCAAAGGGGAGCAGACTGTGCAGGCATGGGCCCTCCTCTGAAAGGCCTTACTAGCACGATTTACTGTCAAACAGGCTCACTTGGGATTATTGGGGAACAAAAAGCGGTGGATACCTTGGGTACAACTCTTGGCATAATAGGGAACTGTGTGAAGAGAAAAGGAAAACAAGCATTGGCTTAGCCAATAGATCTCGCCTTTGGGACCTTATAAGTGTTTAGCCGTGCAACACTTGATGTTGTTGCACCAAGGATATTGTGCTGGATAACTAAACACTTATACGGTCCCAAAGGCGAGACCTATTGGCTATGCCAATGCTTGTCTCATATATGCTTTGAGTATGGAAAGCAAAGAGCGCTGCAAGCAGCAAATGCCTTCCTCGTGGCGCTTTGGTGTGTGGCCTTGAGATAGATTGTTCGTTGGTGATGTTTAAGTCGTCATGTGAGTTATACTGCAGTGTGGTTGGTGGTCTTATTCCATTATTTTCAAATTACACGTTTCCAAGCACTAGTTCGATTTGCAGTGTACTGACTTAAAAGGCATTTTAGCGTGACAACCTCTTACGACTTTTTATTGAAATCTTTGTTATATGGTAATAACCCCTCACCCGGGGAAAGTCATGCTTGCTTACTTCACTTGTTTGGTGCGGGTTGTGACTGCTGTTTACACACCACCACTTTCAAAGTTCACCACCCTTCACCGGAGAGAGGTGGGCGATGTGTGGGTAAGTGGCAAAGATATGGGATAAACTGTAAAAAGTTAGGAGTGAGTGAAAGAGGTGAGAGAGTGGTAATGATATGGGAGGCAGGTTGAGAAATGGCAGAACAAAGTGTCAGGTATAAAACAGAAGTGAGGGAAAGAGATGCAATTTAGTTTTAAATGTGGTCGAGAGATAAAACTCAAAGTTAGGAAGAAAATGACCGAAGTGAGGTGGGAAATAGGAGGTGAGAATGGTGGAAGTGGGGAGTGGTGATGAAGAGATCAGAGAGATGGGAGAGTGAGACATGCAGGTAAGACTATGTCTGAGAGAAATTAGACAGGTGAGTGAAGTCAGAGAAAAGGAGAAAGAAAAGACAGCGTGAAAGGTAGAAGAGGAAGGAGGCCTGGCAGTGGGCTTATAAACACGTTCTAAAATTGAGATTTCAGGAAGTATCCGGCTCACCTGGGCATTCCTCTCAGAGTGAGCACCTTATGCCAGCGATACAGCAATGACGTCACAGTCAGGCATTGTGAGAGCGAGGGGCGCTACCTGTCAGGCTGTGATGTCAGTGCATGTTTCCTGCGACATAGAACGGACTTCATTCAGTCATTCACCACAGGCCTAGGAAAAGAGCCAGCAGGAACTGCAGAGACCCAGCCACGGCAGGAATGCCCCACCACGATCACTGCAGCGATGCACAATCACAACAGCCATACAAACACAATTACTGTAGGGTTGGGGGTGTATCCACAATGGATACTACGCCACAACGGCTGCAGAGTAACAAATACGCAGAGATGTTGAGCAAATCAATGTAAAGACATAGGCAGAATCCCTGCAGCCACACTGACACTATGACGGCACTGACACATACATCATATCTGCAGAAAAAACACAGGCAAAATGACTGCAGCAAGGTATCTGCGCGAATCTTTATTCTGCTTCTGAATATTCCATCTAATTGTCAGTGATGTTAAATATAATATTAAATGGGCTAAAAGTAAACAAGAACAAGCATTGGCCGCGCGGCCGTGAAAGTGACACGGCCGCGCGACAGCGAAAGTGAAAGTGATCGCGATCAAGCGCGGCGACGGAGGAAAGACGGATGGCGGCTGCACGCGTGCATGCTCTCGTGCACACAAGCTTGAGGCCACCAAAAGCCTGTGGTGGCACTTTGGAAACCCACACGCTAAATGTCTCACAGAGCAGCGCATGCGCTAACTCAGCGAGACCTAAAAACAGGGAGGTAAGCAGACTGGCCACAGCAGAAAGGAAGAGAAAACAAATAGATAAAACAAAAATACAAGCCAAGAGAAAACAAGCATTTACAATGCAATAGGTCTCGCAACTGCGAGTTTTAGAGCTATTGGTATTGTAAATGGCAATGCCCTTTGAAAAATTAACAGGTATTGCAATTTATAATAGTAATTTTCCACCAGTACCATAACTACCACTATTATTATTACTATCACCACAGAGTAGTAATAGTAATAATTGTAGTGGTGGTTATGGTACTTGTGGTGGTTGTAGCGGTGGTGGTAGTGGTGGTGGTATTGGTACTGGTGGTGGTGGTACTGGTGGTGTTAGTGGTGGTGGTACTGGTGGTCTACGTGGATTTTATTTCATTACTTATGCTACTGCTGTAATATTTTTTCACAAAAAACTAACAAACATTATCATTTGCAACGCCAATAGCTCAAACTTTTAATAATGCCAGCCCTATTGCATTGCAAATGCTTGTTTTATGTTACAGGCATGAGGTGCATCATCTACTTCCCAAAATACAATCTTAGATTTGTAGACACTCGTAACAGTGCTATAGTAGGAGGCAGTTGTTCAGCCAGTGTAAGGCTAATAGCTCACACAACTTTGCATTTTGATATCTGAAGTTTTAAATTACAATAAATGTAGTAGACCTCAGGCAGGAGACTGTGTAACTGTGGAAAGAGCAATAACTTTAGAAACTGGTGCTTTATTTCACCTTTTCTGTGGTGTGAAGGTTACGTAACTGTTTTATTGCATTAGAATTGGCACAATGGGGCTTATTTACAAGTCCCTTGCACTGCCGGTGCTTCACTTTTGTGTGGGAAAAAGTGACGCAGCGGCGGCGCAAGGGGTTTGTAAATAAGCCCCAATGTGTTGTTTCTCAGGCTCTAAAGCAGCTCTGCTGACCTGGTTCTGTGGCTCTAGAGCAGCTCTGCTGACCTGGTTCTCTGGCTCTACTACAGCTCTGCTGACCTGGTTCTCTGGCTCTAAAGCGGCTCTGCTGACCTGGTTCCTCTGGCTCCATAGCAGCTCTGCTGTCCTGGTTCTTAGACTCTAGAGCAGCTCTGCTGACCTGGTTCTCTGGCTCTACAACGGCTCTGCTGACCTGGTTCTCTGGCTCTAAAGCGGCTCTGCTGACCTGGTTCTCTGGCTCTAAAGCAACTCTGCTGACCTGGTTCTCTGGCTCTAAAGCAAATCTGCTGACCTGGTTCTCTGGCTGTAGAGCAGCTCTGCTGACCTGGTTCTCTGGCTCTAAAGCAGCTCTGCTGACCTAGTTCTCTGGCTCTAAAGCAGCTATGCTGACCTGGTTCTCTCCCTCTAAAGCAGCTCTGCTGACCTGGTTCTCTGGATCTAAAGCAGCTATGCTGACCTGGTTCTCTGGCTCTAAAGCAACTCTGCTGACCTGGTTCTCTGGCTCTACAACGGCTCTTCTGACCTGGTTCTATGGCTCTAAAGCAGCTCTGCTGGCCTGGTTCTCTGGCTTTGAAGCAGCTCTGCTGATCTGGTTCTCTCCCACTAAAGCAGTTCTGCTGACCTGGTTCACTGGCTCTAAAGCAGCTCTGCTGACCTGGTTCTCTGGCTCTAAAGCAGCTCTGCTGACATGGTTCTCTCCCTCTAAAACAGTTCTGCTGACCTGGTTCTCTCCCTCTAAAGCAGCTCTGCGGACCTGGTTCTCTGGCTCTAAAGCAGCTCTGCTGACCTGCTTCTCTATCCCTCTAAAGCAGCTCTGCTGACCTGTTTTCTCTGGCTCTAGAGCAGCTCTGCTGACCTGGTTCTCTGGCTCTAGAGCAGCTCTGCTGACCTAGTTCGTAGGCTCTAGAACAGCTCTGCTGACCTGGTTCTCTGGCTCTACAACGGCTCTGTTGACTGGTTCGCTGGCTATGAAGCAGCTCTGCTGACCTTGTTCTCTGGCTCTAAAGCAACAAAGCAGCTCTGCTGATCTGGTTCTCTGGCTTTGAAGCAGCTCTGCTGACATGGTTCTCTGGTTCTGGAGCAGCTCTGCTGACCTGGTTCTCAGCCTCTAGAGCAGCTCTGCTGGCCTTATTCTGTGGCTCTAAAGCAGCTCTGCTGACCTTGTTCTCTCCCTCTAAAGAAGCTCTTCTGACCTGGTTTCTCTGGCTCTAGAGCAGCTCTGCTGACCTGGTTCTTAGGCTCTAGAGCAGCTCTGCTGACCTGGTTGTCTGGCTCTACAACGGCTCTACTGACCTGGTTCTCTGGCTCTAAAGCAGCTCTGCTGACCTGGTTCTCTGCCTCTAGAGCAGCTCTGCTGACCTGGTTCTCTACCTCTAGAGCAGCTCAGCTGACCTGGTTCGCACCGCAAGTTTAAAACCTGAGGATAAGTGGCAGGATAGAGTGCGGGGCAGATAAAAAGCACGGCGAGGCAAGAACAATACTGTTGTGTGTTGAGGCAACAAAAGCGAAAAACAACAAAGTAAATACCATGTGGCACAAAGTTCTTGATATGCTGAAGCGCTGAAATTTATGTGTCTGCCTTGTATAGTTGCATCGTGCAGTGAAAGTGAAACCTAAATCAAGTTGGGAGCGTGTGAAAGCTTACATCGCTAGAGGAGATGCTCACCATGAGCGTGCACATCACCTAGCCGTGCGCGCACATGGTTTGTCTCCCTTCACACACCAACCCGACAACAATAGGCTTGCCAAGGCATGCAGCATGCATGCGCTGCGTTCGCTAGGCGAGACCTAAAAAGACAAGAGGGACTGCAGGGAGGCAAAAAAGAGGTACATAGAAGAGCTTTGGAAAAAATGATTGTGGTCCAGTAAACTGCCAAGCAGTAAAGAGTTCTGGTGCGCAATAACTGGCCTAACCAAAGGGCAAGCGTTGCGCTAAAACGCAGGAATAAGAGAGGAAATCTGGAGAGCGTACGTGCCGAAATGTACACAACCTCCCAATATAGGAAGATAACCCAGAAGACAAAGAGATCAAGAGACCCCTCCCCAGGAACAAATACAAAGCCAGCAAAAAAAGACTCACTGTAAGTAGCACCAGTAGGGATACATCAGGACGCAAATTTAAGCAATCAGTTCCAGGGCGGTGTTGTCGCAAAAATGGAATTCTGAGAATGAACCATGTACGAATCCATAAAAACACACTCCTGAACAGACATAAAACAACTTGTAGGGATCATAAAAAAGTTGAAGTCAAAGGTAGTGGCGGCCCAAACGGCATCCCCAACGCATTATTTGAGCAAGATGCGGATTTCTGGGCTGGGTATTTAACACCTCTTTTTAATCACATTTATC
The DNA here is from genome assembly GCF_964204655.1 of Triturus cristatus. NCBI lineage: Eukaryota > Metazoa > Chordata > Amphibia > Caudata > Salamandridae > Triturus > Triturus cristatus. The sequence continues at coordinate 43,023,945 of NC_140589.1, forward strand.
AACAGAATATCATACCAGACTCATGGAAAGGGAACATCTTCCACCTAGTCTATGAAAACAGAAGCTACACATTGCCGGAAAAATATAGGCTGATAGCATTGATAGACGCGGAAGCAAAATTGTATGCTTCTTGTATCCTGTTGTATATACAAGCCTGGGTGGAGGAGGAAGGTTTGATTCCAAAAACACAAACAGGGTTCCGGCCAGGCATGGGAACAATAACAAACTTGGCAGTATTGAAAATCTTAACAGAAAAAAAGCAATCAGGAGGAAAGCCAGGCTGTTTCCATGTTTCATAGCTCTAAAATCAGCATTCGATCGAGAGCCACGAGATCGTCTCTGGATAAAACTGAAAGCAGGGGCATGCCACAAAATATTGCTGAACGCAATAATAGCAATATATAGTAACTCGTGAGCCCAGGTGCGACTTGGAGACGGCAGCAGAGTGTCTGCAAGAATAAACATCAATAACGGCCTGAGACAAGGCTGCGTGTTGGCTCCGAGCTTATTTAACCTGTACTTGCCTGACGCGAGCAGTCACTTGGAAAATATAGAGAGCCATCCACCTAACTTGACAACCGAGTCCATCAACCGTCTGCAATATGCAGATGACATAGTGCTGTTGAGCCAAAGCCCAATTGGCCTGCAGAGAGCGATAAACGCGTTGGCTGGTTATATTGACTCACAAGGCCTGGAGCTGAACCTGAGAACAACCAAGGTGGCGCGTCTTGTGGACACCCAGTACAGGACATATAAATGCTACATCAAAGGCGATCAGGTCAAGTCGACCAGCACATACAAACATCTGGGCATAAATCTGGGGAGCCACGTGTCTTCTAACAACCATATTACCACAGTGCGAACAAAAACTACATCCTTAACTTTTGCCTTCAAACTCTACAAAATGAAACTGAGCACCCCTCTTATAGCCATCTGATGACGGTGATGGCGGTTCACCTCTTACCTTCATTGAGATATGGCATGGAAATAAGCGACAAACAAATGTATATAAAACAGTGGGGCATATTAGAAAGGGCAGTATGCCCGCTTTAGCGGCACTTTTTGCCGCTAAAAAACTGCGATATTTTTATCGCCCTATTAGCAAGCTGTCTCTAATAGCTGTTAGTGACAGCTTACAGGCAATAGCGCACGTTTTTGTACCGCTTTGCATGTCAGCGATATTTATCGCTAATGACATGGAAAGGAGACGTTCCCAACTTGAAAACGACTGAAAGCAGTCGCAAACACACCTTCCACCTATTACCAAAGCCCGCGAAGCGATAAAAAAACACACGCTAACCGCATTTATCGCTTAGATTTTACACCTGGTAGAAACCTGACTTACCCATTATAGTCAATGGGAGGTGGATTCTACGGTTAAGTCCTCTCCTGCCTATTAGCAAGATTTCCATTAGCAATGGGATTTTTATTGCTGGATATCTCACGTTATTGTTGGGATTCGCCGCTGTCGCTGGAATTAATATCGCCTTTGCGATAAACGTTGATGATAACTCGTTATCTCTGCAATAAAATCCAGCGATAGCCGGCGATAAAAAAAACAGCGCTAAGCGAGCTTTGCGATACTTATCGCAAGTCCTTGCTAATATGCCCCAGAGTTCTGACTCGCCAATGCAGCCTCCCCAGCACAAGTGCGCCTGGAATTCGGTCTTCAAAATCAAAAATTGCAAAGAATCAACTCCTTTGTGAAACTGTGCTGGAAGCCCCACGCTTCAAAGAGTGGATCACTGAATAACCGATGCTGGTTGGAGGTCAAGGCCCAGATGGGGAAAAAGCAACTCAATTCTTGGGAGGCTTACTTGGGGAAAGCGCTAACCGACCTGGGAATTCAAGAAACATGGGAATACAAGACGGACCAAGCTGCATTCACCCGGTTAAGCAATGCCAGAGAGAAGAAACTGTCTCTATTGGAAGATAAAACCATCATGGCCAAGAGGCGACATGCTTGGACCATGCCAAACTCGTATACCATCCTGACGCCGCAAGCATACGTTGCAGCGCACTTCTACCTGGCCATGAAACGGAGCTTCATGCTGTATCGCCTTGGTTTTCATGATTCAAAAGATCTTCTTCTATCACGGAAGGACAAGAGTCCAGATACAAACTGACGACTATGTGGCTATAAAATTAAATCAAGAAGCCACCTCATGTGCACCTGTCCAGCAGTATTGGACTTACGGGAGATGCTTCTGAAATTACTCTTCTGGGAACTAAACGTTCACACATGCACGCAAGCTGCCATCACCCGCCAAGGAGGAGCTTCGATCCAACCGGCATTTCTAGGTGTAAATTGTTTCTTGAAGATAAACAAACTGCTCCGAAAAGAGGACCCATAGAAGTCATTTTCCTTCCAAGGACAGGCCAGCCTGGTCACAACAAAGAATTGAAAGTTCCAACCAAACACCACTTAATTTGGACATGTATCCTTTTAACCATGTGTCTTTACTTATTTTGTAAACTCAGTACGTAAGGTTACACATGGTAAGAAACGCATTTTTAAACAAAATGAATTGAATTTTAAGAATCAACAACCTGATTTTTGTACTTTTAGAAAGAGAGATTTTATTGAGCGAAAAATGTATATTTTTAATAATTATGAAATGCACTTTATGGTTAGGATTAACCAAATAAAGTTTCACTTGACTTGACTAGTGCTTCTATCATACATGCTTAGAATTGTGAGTGGCCCAGCTAGAAGTGACGTCACGGATGAGAGGAGTCCATCGGTGCAGAAGCCCACGGTTCCATCATCACCAGAGCTCCCATCTCCCTGGGCTCCGTAGTGTCCGAAGCCCCCCCCCACGCTATGCTGTCAGTCCCCGCGCGTGGGACTAGTACTGCGGTGGCGTGTGCTACATGCTGTCAATGTCCTGAAAGAGTAACCCTGGCTTTCACGACAACACCCTTGAAGGTTGTCTTTACCATGCAAGGAATGCCTGAAAGTCACCCTCCCCACAATTCAGATCCATGCAGAGCAGATGATCCATGTTCTAACCTGCTCAGAGGAAAAGAAGGATCCAGAGACCTGCAGCTAAACATGGGGGCAGCATCTGTATCCCCTCCTGGGGTCTAGTTTGTGTGTTCAAAGCATCTCTCACTCTGTAACGTCAAGCCTCGTTTCATTGGTTCTGATCATGCACCATCACAGTGTGATCCAGAACGCTGATCCAGATGTGAAATGAAGATGTGTCCAGTCTTCTTCTCTGGTATAACATTTAACCTTCTAACAAATATAACCATCCTGTGGTGAAAATCAGCTCACGTTCAAGCAAAAGTATTAATGAATTTTAGTATTTTATTTATTTTATTACTAAGATGTTCACATGTCCATGGCAATCTTCACTCTTGGGCTCTGCCAGGGGTTAACACCTTATCTACTACCTGGTGAATGGAGGGGGGGGGGGGGGGGCAGCCTGCAGTGTCACACTTCAGCACCTGCCGCTCATGTTCACGCCGCGCCATCAGTATGTCCCTTCATCCTACACATCCCATACATGGCTGTCCTGTGGGGATCTCTGAGAAGGAGCCATCTGTAGGTTCTTGAACCAGTCCAGACCTGAGCTGTGTGGTCTCCGCAACCAAGAGCGCCATAACTGAAATGATGGCGTCATCAACTAAATACGCATCTTGATTAGGTACAGTACTCACGCTGCGTCTCCTTGCTTCAGGGTTTGACACTTTCTTCTTTTGTAAAAAACACTGTCTGAGCAGCTCGCAAGAAAGGCCAGAGTGATAGCACAGCTAGCCTCCCTTTTAATGGAGTTGGAAATGTAAGCTTTGTCCGTTCGGGTGCAATGTAATGTAATGTAAGGTGGATTTGTAGAGCGCTGCTTGTCACTCGTGAGGGTATCTAGGCGCTGAATGCACTGGCACGGCACAGAAAGAGTCACTCAAGGACAAAGACCATGGTCAACATGTTTGCCCATCACATTGCATGATCCTTCAGGAACCATCACCTCACGTTCTATGACCTTGTTATAAAGGGACATCCGGGTTTGTGTCACATCAGTGAAGACCTTGTTGTGTGGAAGCACCGAGACTTAAGGTCCCCTTTTAAAGGGTGTCTACCCAGCACACGGATCCTTGCACCAACATCACCATTGCTAGTATCACTTTGGCCACAACACCAAGGGGCATATTATCAAGAGATTCTTCGCTGCTTTTTCGGCGATATTCGCCGAAAAAGCAGCACATTTTCCATCGCACTATTTACAAGGACTCGCTAACATGCGTCAGCGCTTTCTTCCTTGGGAGTCCTGACGTTTTTTTTTCTACTTTGCATGTCAGTGATATTTATCGCTAATGACATGCAAAGTAGGCGTTCCTCACCTAAACGTCATGGTAACAGTTCCAAACACGATTTCGCCCTATTAACCATGCCGGCCCGGACCCGCGAAGCGATAGAAAAACTCGAGCTAAGCGCGTTTATCTCAGGAATCTAAGACCTGTTTGAAACGTGACTTAGGCATCCTGTGAATGGGAGGTGGATTAAATGGTTAAGTACACACATGCCTATTATCAAGGTTTACATTAGCGATGCATGATCATCGCAGGATTTCACACAATATTTCTGCTTATCACCGTCTATCACTGGTTTTGACATCGCCTCTGTGCAAAGCGTTGCTAATACGCCACTAGCATGACGAAGTCAACCAGCGACAGACGGTGATAATAGAAAACGCGCTAAGCGCGATTTGCGATAATTATCACATGCTGATGTTAATATGCCCCCAAGTCTCTGGGACACTCAGGGTCTTCTGCAGGGCTTGGCTTTCCCTAATCTGTTCAGATGACCATTGTGGCCAGCTCTGCAGGTGCTGGCACAGGTGTGAGGGTGGGGAGCTGGCACAGGTGTGATGGTGGGGAGCTGGCACAGGTGTGAGAGTTTGGAGCTGGCACAAGTGTGAGAGTGGGGAGCTGGCACAGGTGTGATGGTGGGAAGCTGGCACAGGTGTGAGAGTGGGGGGTGCTGGCACAGGTGTGAGAGTGGGGGGAGCTGGCACAGGTGTGAGGGTGGGGAGCTGGCACAGGTGTGAGAGTTTGGAGCTGGCACAGGTGTGAGAGTGGGGAGCTGGCACAGGTGTGATGGTGGGGAGCTGGCACAAGTGTGAGAGTGGGGAGCTGGCACAGGTGTGATGGTGGGAAGCTGGCACAGGTGTGAGAGTGGGGGGTGCTGGCACAGGTGTGAGAGTGGGGGGAGCTGGCACAGGTGTGAGGGTGGGGAGGGAGCCGGCAGAATCAACTCCCTGAAGACATAGGGCTGTGAAATCCAAATGCTGTTTAAAAAGCAAGTGCATTTAATGAGGTAGCAGTAAATAGTAGTACATCTTAAAAGTTTGTAGTTATTTAAAACCATAACAACGTACAAGAACATTAAAATGAAGATAAAATCAATGATATCACAGCTGGTAGATGAATACAATAAAATGAGTGATATCGCAACCAACCAAGACACACTTCTTTCAATTCAATATCACAAAAGGAGCGCCCAGGCATCGGGCATCGGCAGGACTGTGAAATACCAAGGGCCCTTCCAATAAATGAAAGCGCTGTCCGAGCCAGTCTTTCCCCCTGGCTGGGCATGCCAGGGCCCAGTCCAGGAGCCCGGGGAAAGGTTTGAAGGTGGATTGTGGCCTCGCCTCAGCCTGGAGGAAAAGGGATGAGCCAACCACAAGAAGGTGTAACTCAGTATCAAAAGGCCCCGTTGACAGGGCCGTTTCTACCATTAGGCAAGACTAGGCAGCCGCCTAGGGCGGCAGAAGTGGGAGGGCAGCAAAAAACTAAACATGCGTGCATGCGCGTAACGCAGTCCCAGGGTACAGAAGGCCCCAACCCTTCAGGACTCAGTACCCCATTTTGTCGGGGGTAAATGAATATCTGTGTTGTACGGCAGAGTCAGGGGCCCCTCATCACAATCTGCAGGGAGTAGGGCCTGAGCAGCATTTTCTGTCACGCCACTTAACCGAGGCCAGGAAGCGAGAACCATGTGGATTCCGGAGATGGGGGCTCTTTTTCTGTTGAAAACGCCTGTGCCCCTGGGAAGTGTGCCGACAGCGGGACACGTGAAAAGTGCTGCATATGTTCTCACAAGCGTTCAGTATGTGCTGTGCCCCATGAGCTGTAGTCTGGGGGTCGGGAAAGTGATATTGGGATACACCGCCCCCCTGCCCCCCTTCGCACCGTCACTCGCATTCAAAGGGCCTCACTTGGGGCACACATGTATTTTTCCAACCTAGATGGAACGAATACCTAAAAACACCACTAGGCCGCAGCCTTACTGTGCTACACGGACTGCTGGACCAGGCCTGGCTCTTAGAAGCCACGTCTCAAGTTTCATGTCACTATAGTCCTGTTTCTATTCATGCCTTCCTTTACAGTCCACTGTTGATGTATCATGACGGCAGATGTACCGTGAGTGCTGCCTGCTCTGTGCACCTTTACAGATGTTACGCTGCCCTCTGCTGGTAGTGTCTGCCACTGTGAGCCTGTATTACTGTCTTCTGGCCTCCGTACTGTTGTAGTGCTCACTGCAGCTGGGCTTCCCCCGTTACTGTCACTTGCCCTGTGTTAACATTACTGTCGCCATGGGGCCCACCATCTCTTCCGGATATTTAATGCGGATTGAAAACCATGCAGCAGAAACTTGTACATAATATATTGGCACAAAACTCAACAAGTGACGTCCCGGTCTGCTTAATTAAAAACCCAGACATCACTTTTAAAACTACAGATCTTACATGTGGGAGCCTCGTGGTGGTCTCCTGCTTGGAACAAGCTCTTTGGAGATGGTTACAGAGTTTTTTATCCAGGCTAAGTAAAAATACTTCGAGGCGGGTAAAAGGAAGCGCTTGTGTCGTTTGAACGGCACATTAGTATTCTGTCGCACTTTGAACAAGCATTTGCAATGCACTAGGTCTCACATTTCCGCGAGTTTGAGCTATTGGCATTGTAAATGACAATACCTTTTATTTATGTTTTGGTTTTTAAAACAGAAATAAAAGGCATTATTTACAATGCCAATAGCTTAAACTCGCATAAATGCGAGACCTATTGCTTTGCAAATGCTTGAGATCACATGGGGTCTTCCACCCGTTAAGTACCAAGAGTCCTGTGTGCCTGTGTTATTGTACAGCTGGTCCTGGGCCCGCCCCGAAAAAGATTATCCTAGCATTGCTTGATATCTTGTCTAAGATAAAGCTTGCTCCGTCTCTAGAATCTCGCCCCATAAAGCAGCATACTGTGGGTTGGTTTGATTCTGCGTGGGTCTGTGTATCTGCCTGTATTGGAGGTGGTAGAGGCCAGTAGCCCTACTGTTCTCCCAACTCAAGGCCATGATAGCATACCTGAGTTAATACACCTCAGAACAGGGCAATAACTTACATAGCCGCAACAATTGACACAGATAACTTACTTTAATACAGATTTGACAGTCCAGACTAGATATAGAGGCACCAAAGCAGGCCTCTATTCCCCAACACCTGGATGACAGGGGGAGGGAGTGATGGTGGTAAGAGGGAGGGGACAGCATTTTTCAATTCTCGCCTAGGGCGGCAAAACACCTAGAAACGGCCCTGCCCGTTGAGGTGCAGTTTGTATCTCCCAGAGGCCTACCAGGGTAATCTCACGATAGCCACACCCACCAGGCTAATCTCACGCTAGCCACACCCACCAGGCTAATCTCACGCTAGCCACACCCACCAGGCTAATCTCACACCCACCCTGAGATGGACCTGTTAATGAAAGAGCCCCGATGAATCCGACGGGCGCGTGGGCCTGAGACGTTCCCACCGTGTCCATTGAAAGCACCTTACAGTGGTAGGGGGGCTTAGGGACTCAGGTGTTTCTACAAACACGAAGGGCGCCACACCTCAACCCACCAGGCCCTGGCCAGGATGTGACAACTGGGCTATGGCAGGCGAGTAAAGTGCGGGTGCAATGCCTCCGTGGCCATCGAAAGAATAAAGTGCAAGTAACAACTTCATTAAACTAAGAAACATAGGGGCATATTTATAATAACTGACGCATCCCTCCATATCAGCAGGGATGCGCCAGTTATTTTGCGCCCCAGCTCCGCCATCATGGATGCGCCGCATTTATAATGCGGCGCACCATGGGGCAAAAATGGCACAGATGCGTCACTTATCTGTGCCATAAAAGTGGCGCATTGCTGGAGTTGCGTCGCAAGTGCGACGCAGCTCCAGCAATGCTCTGGGGGGCCCTATCTGCACAATGCTGCGTCAATCCTTACGCCTGCTTCAAGCAGGCGCAGGGTTTTGGCGCAGCATGGGCTCAAAAGTGACTGAGTGAAATCTTGTAGATTTCACTCAGTCACTTTTAGGAGGCGTTCCTGCGCCGGAACGCCCCCACCTGCCCTGGAACGCCTACATGTGGCGCAGGGCTTTACAACGTGACGCATCTCCCAGATGCGTCACGTTGTAAATACCCCGCACCATGGCGCAGGCTTTGCGCTGCTGCTGCGTCACAAAAGTGACGCAACAGCGGCGTAAATGAGGCGCAAGTCAAACATACATCTGCCCCAAACTATTTAAGAGGGATTTCTACTTAGTGTAATGCGTAGAGTAGTGCAAGGTCAGATGCTGGAGCCCATTTACACAAATATAGATTGGAATGTGCAGTTTAAATTATTGTCCTGAAACTTGTGTTTGGGTCAGAATTCCAACTTCTGCAGAAATGCCACACTTTATACAAGCACAGAGTTTGACAGTGAAAACCTCTCAGAATGTGTAGGATCAAATACTGCAAACGTTCTGAGTTTTGCAGCTCAGACGAGGGTTAACGTGCTGTAATATGTTATTCCTCATTTGGATGCATAGAACTCGGACTAGGTCGATAATACCAGACCAGGTGAGCACCGCACCGCAGGGGTGTTTACTGGGCGCTGTATTGCCTCTCGCCCTGTGGGTCTCATGATGAACCTCCCTGTGTCTCAAGGCTCCAAGTATCATTGAAACACTTGCAGAGTGTAGTTTGCAAGCCAGGCGTGTGTTTTCACTCACATGTGCACTAACACATTAACACACTGAAGCGCTTCCTTGCACGCTGACAGCAAGCGTCAGGACTGCCTTCAGCTTGGAGTCAGAGAACGGAGAGTAAACGCTCTGGTAAAAGCATGGTCCGCAGCTGCCCAGGAGCACACATCTGGCATGTGATGCTCTGTCTTTGAAAACACATTACATGTTTTAAGCAGCCGTGCTGGCACAGTATGCAGAGTGGGGGTGCGGCCATCAAAGTTACATCACTGAAGTCAGAGGGGCTGTGAACAATCCACGCGTCACACAAAGAACAAGGGCAGCACGTGTGCTCAGCTGGAGACGGGGGAGGCTGCAGGGCCTCATTTACAAAGAAGATATTTTGCTGCGCTGCCCTACGCCAATGTGAAAGGGCAGAAACGCACTGTATTTACAAGATACGGTGAAATCCTGTCCTTTCAGCCATCACGGGGGCACAATTTGCAGCAGAGCGCCAATGCAGGGGTGTCGGTGTTGTTGGCAAGATTTTTGTGCAGGAAGGGACACCTTCCTGCACAAAAAACAATCACAGAGGTGTTTTACTCGTTCTATGTGAGCTGCAGAATGCAGCACATGTGCAAAGTTTAAAAAAACGAGGAGAAATGAAAACATGTCTCCCTGTCACGCCTCCTCTGGGGAGGCGTAATGTTATTGCCACTGCTGCAGATTTACGTGATTTTGTAAATCTGACACAGCGTCATAATCCATGTGTGTTGAGTGGGAACACCCACAGCGTTGCACGCTGAACACACCCTTGACGCAGAGTAACTCAACGCAGCGCCTTGGGCTTACTCTATACCTATGAGACCACGCAACGCCACGCAGAGGGGCTTCACGTCGCCTCATAGCTGGCCTGCACCACCAGAGCATTAAAAACAGAGACGGCCTGGTGACCCAGCCCTCTTATAAACAGCCCCGTGGTATGGAACTGGTGGTGTATCCTGGAGCACATTGTAGCGAGTGTAATACTAAAGCCTGATGTTGTAGTGCACTGTCATTTACAAACAGCACACTTCCCACCAAAGCGGTGGTTACATTTTCACAGATGCCCTCTTTGCCTCATATATGGCACAAGCAATGAAGGGTGGAACTCGAGTTTCAGAGAACATTTCTCATCTGTGCATCACCAAGTAGAGAGCCTTGATTTATTTTGAGCCCATTAATATCTGTCAGAACTTCAGAATAAAAAAGATTGCGTCCTTTATGCTTTCCTAACTACTGACACACTCGAAAATATGTGTCCAGTTCATTTGCAGGTATTTCAATGTTGCCTCGTGTTAGAAAACAGAACTGACCTCCTACGGCCATTCATTTCACACTCCCTGTACCCAGCCAGATTGCGAGACAGATCACTTTACAAAAGCCTCTCTCTTTGCATTCAGAGAAAGAAAGTAAACACCAATCTGAAATAAAACAAGCAGTAATTTGTGGGGAGACATAAGCTGACATCTGACCCCTGTCTTTCAAAGCACAGAACATGTGGCGAGATAAAAGCAACGTTTAAAGACATTGTTAGCGCTCATTCGCCTGTGTGGCGTGTAATTCCTTCAGAGAAGGGAGGTGTGTGTTTGGGTGTCAGCGACCCTATGCGCGAGTCTCATATGTGGACATTACTGTTTGTGACCTGCTGGCACCGGCCCCTGCCATGGGGTGCTTTCCTGGTGGTGTGAGAGCAGTGTGACGTCGGTACTGGCACGTTCCTTTCTTTCTCTGTCTGTCCATCTGGCTGTCTGTCCTCTCATGTCCTCTCATGCAGCTCTAGTGTTACATTTTGCACTTTTCTGTCAGCCCCCTCCCCCCCCCCTCTTCTGCCCCTTTGCTGGGAGGTGCGTGACTTACAGTGCAGCGAGGGCAGGCTTCTGGGCGCTGCCATCACCACGTCAGCACGTTTGTTCGCAGTTTGCTATGCTGTGCCCCAGCGTTAAGCAAAGAGACGGGTCTCAGCTGCGGGCCTTTCATACCTGCTCCTGCGGGCATCCATTCCGCGCCTCCTCTTCACAGGTGAGGTCAGACGACTGGCCTCCAGAGTGTGGCTTAACGGCTAGGGCTACCGAATGTGAAGGCGGGGACTGGCGGGAAGCTCAAACACCCCGTGATTCTGGTCAATTCGCTTAATGTCCCCGGCCGAAAAAATGGATGTGTCCGTCTGTAATGCAACTGGTGCTCGTGGAAAGCGCTCTGATACCTTAGGGCCGAGCTCGCGCTTTATAAAACTGCAACAACAAAAATCCACCTGCACCTTGCTCTATGGAGCTTTCATCCTTTTTTATTTATTTAGATTTTTCTGTAAGAGATGTAAATCCAAGAGGATGTTCGAACAATCGTTTTGAAAACAAAAAGAAGTGCAATACAATGAAAAATAATATCTCTGCGGACCTGAGACAAGAAACACGGCCCATGAAATGCACATGAATATGGCAATTTTGGGGACGTAAAAGCAGCTCAAAGGGGAGGCACAAAGTACAGTAGTTGATGTCCGGAGCCCCTGGGGGTGGGTTTGTGTGGAAGAACGGTGCAGGAGTCCACCAGGGTGGGGCCAGCAGGTTGAGGAGCTGGCGCCTCCTGTCGGCGACTGTCGCCAGAGTGTGACACCTCACAGACCCTCCTAGGGCCATCTCTTCGTAGCGCCGTCCTGGTGGCTGCCTCGGCCACCACTGGGACTGGTGCGGTTTTGCGCTTGCGTTTTTTGTCAACGTTTAATTTAACCTGTTTTAAATAGACTTTTAATTCGAGGCATGGCGCTGGAGAGGGTTCAAGTTCCGCTTGGCTTGGAAGTACTGTCAGATTGTGTGTCTGCTGACACAGGGCTGATGCCAACACGAAAACAAACATGAGGGCAGCGGGGGGAGCGGAGGGGGCCGGTGGCACTCACTAGAGAGCGCTTCAGCGGCTTGAAATCACTGTGGGCGAGGTTCGAGAAGGGCCGCTGCGTCACTGTGCGCGAGTCCTTTAAAACATTTAACTCTAGCTTTAATCTTTCTTCTCGCATTTGGAGGAAATGCACCGTTTTTGTGACTTCTCGATGAATGTCACACTCAAAGCCTTACAAGTGTAGTCATTTTTTAAAGCATTTACACATGCAGCTGCTGCGTAAACTCCTTTCTGATTCGGGCGTCTATTGTTTTGGAGGGGTGCACTATTACACACACAGAAGCAGAAAGAATCGGAAGCAGACAGACACCCTTCCAGGAAAAATATCTTCCGTACATGACTGATGACGTGTGTCTCAAACACCTGCAGCAGCTCATTAGAAGAGTGAAAGTACTCCAGCCGTGAATCTGTCACACACGCACTGCTTAACTTGTAAGATATTAAATGCTGGGGCTCAAGATGTGCGCAGAAGCCCGTGATTGGTGCTGTCGGAGGCTGAATGGTTAATACCAACAGTGGTAGTCTTGATTCCACCTCATGCATCTTTAATCCTCCACCGGACACTCCCTGCCCCTTTATCTCAGTCCTTCCGGTTCTTTTCCAGTCCTCCTCTCTTTGTTTATCATTGTCTTGGTATTTTCTCTTCCTCATTTCTCTCTTTTGTATTTTTCTCTCTCTTCTTCTTGGTCAGCGTCTGATAAGAAAAATAAGTTCTGAACCCCAAAATGAGAGCCCGTGGGCCACACCTGCAAGCACCGGCTCAAATTATGCACTGCACCCAGAGCAGGTGTACCAGCGCGGCACAACCTTAGGGTTAGGGTGACCAGAATTTTAAAGGCAAAAACCGGGACATTTCCCAAAAATAGAAGAAGGACTACAATTTTACTTTAACCCAGCGCATAGAATGACAGCGCTCCTCAGCAGAGAATTACAGAAGAGGCAGTAAGAACATTCATAAACTGCCATTTTTAGACCCAGTAGCATGCCTGTTAATGAAACTGATTTATTATAACAGCTGCTCACTATCCCTGCTTTGCAAAACATAAAAAGGCCCCTCCCACTGTTTTCAGCCAACCCTCTCTAAAAACCGGGACATGAGCTTAATTTCCTGAAATCTGCCGGGGCAGCTGACGAAACACCGGGACTGTCCGGGCAAAACCAGGACGCCGGGTCACCCTACATATTAACAAGGGCCATTTTGCCGCTTTTCTGGCTTTAAAAGCCAGAAAAGCGGCGAAAATGTAATCGCCCTATCAACAATGCGGTGCTAACATGCATTACCGCATGTTAGCAGCCGTTCTCCACACGCCTAGCCTCACATCTCTAATGAGATACAAAGAAGGCGTTCCCAAAGAAAACAACAGGGAAAAAGTCGGTAACCGCACATCGCAGTATTTACAAGCCGTGCCCTGACACCCATATCATTATTAAAAGCCGCGCTAACCGCGGTTATCGGTGGTATCAAACGTCTGATAAATTTCAGACTTGTCTATCTGTTCAATGGGAGGTGGATTGAATGGCTGAGTCCACAACTCCCTATTAACAACATTTCCTTTAGCGCCGTCCTGTTGTCGCTGGTTTTCGCACGGTAATGTGGAATATCGCCGGATTTCACATCGCCTGTTAGCCAAGCGTTGTAAATACGCTGCTAACACGGTGATGTGAACCGGCGATTGACAGCGATAATGACAAATGCGTTAAACGCGTTCAGCGATTATTATCGCCTTTTGTTGTTGATATGCCCCTTAGGGTGTTACATATAATACAGTAATGGGAACAAAACTTCTGAATGCTGATCGCAGAGCAGCCAAGATACTTCTGCTGGACTGCACCAGGGTCTTCGACTTGATTACTCTCTGCTGAAGTTACTCATAGAGTTATCCGAGGCATGGGAGGGAACCTTTCTGCCTATCATCAAGCACAAACTGCCAGCGGTCACGTGAGCAGAATGGGGCTCGATTCTGCAGTTGTCTGTGGTTGGAGAGTAGATGTCTGTATTTAGAGGATAGATCCTGACTGACCTGTGGGCTATCCGCTGCTCCGGAAGTTCCTCTTCCTGGGTGTCACCTGGTTCAGACAAAAATAAATAAATTGAGGGGCATATTTACAAGAAAGTGGCAGAGCGTGGGTTAGCTCCAAAATGCTAACATCGCGCTCTGTCAGTTCAAAAACGCAGGGATGCACCATATTTACAATATTACAGTGCACCCCTGCGTTTCTCCCGGCGCTGGCGCTAAATTAAGCTGCCTAGCCCCAGATCTCTGTACTGGGGTGAATGTATGACATTGTTCTGCATTCTGTCCATCAATAGTTCTTTTTGCATTTGTCACCCCGAGTGGGACGGGTATGCTCAGACGTGAGTCCCGTGATCTCCATGCAACTGGAATCAACCTATCCTGGCTGAAGAGGGGTGAAACCCCGAAACCGGTCCTAGGAAGCTTGTTTTCATTCCAGGGAGGACCTGGCCTGGCAGTTCAGGCTGGACTGTTCCCATTGGGCACAGGGTCAAGACTGATTTGCATATGGCTGGGTTCAAACTGGAATGGCATGGTGAGCAACAAAACGATGGATTTAGGCCCAGATCTCTGTACTGGGGTGAATGTATGACATTGTTCTGCATTCTGTCCATCAACTGTTGTTTTTGCAATTGTCACCCCGAGTGGGACGGGTATGCTCAGACGTGAGTCCCTTGCTCTCCATGCCACTGGAATCAGGCTATCCTGGCTGAAGAGGGGTGAAACCCCGAAACCGGTCCTAGGAGGCTTGGTTCCAGTCCAGGGAGGACCTGGCCTGGCAGTTCGGGCTGGACTGTTCCCATAGGGCACAGGGTCAAGACTGATTTGCATATGGCTGGGTTCAAACTGGAATGGCATGGTGAGCAAAAAAACGATGGATTTAGGCCCAGATCTCTGTACTGGGGTGAATGTATGACATTGTTCTGCATTCTGTCCATCAACTATTTTTTTGCATTTGTCACCCCGAGTGGGACGGGAATGCTCAGACGTGAGTCCCTTGCTCTCCATGCCAGAAACCCCAAAACCGGACCTAGGATGCGCTGCTTGGTTCCAGTCCAGGGAGGACCTGGCTTGGCAGTTCGGGCTGGACTGTTCCCATGATGCACAGGGTCAAGACTGATTTGCATATGGCTGGGTCCAAACTGGAATGGCATGGTGAGCAAAAAAACGATGGATTTAGGCCCAGATCTCTGTACTGGGGTGAATGTATGACATTGTTCTGCATTCTGTCCATCAATAGTTCTTTTTGCATTTAGCCCGAATGCAGGCACCCATACACCAATGCCATGTTGAGGGAATGATTGTTAATGTGCAGAAAGGTGTTGTCCTGCACATAAACAATCACCAATGGCAATTTGTAACTTCTATGAGTGGTGCTTTGTGCAGCACACAGAGAAGTTGCAATCCTGTCATTTTAAAAATGATTGTTATGTGCAGGAAGGGACACCTTCCTGCACATAAACAATCATTCCTGGCGTTTTGCTCTTTCAATGTGTGCCGAACAATGCAGCTACTATAGAAACAGCTAAAACAAGGAGAAATAAAGCATTTTTCCTTGTTGAGCCATCTTTAGACCAGGTATCCCTGGTCTTAATTTTGGCGCTGCCTCCTATTTACCCCACCCTCGTAAATAAGGGGCAGCATGACAATCCATGGGTGCTGCGGCGGAATGCCCACTTCAACACCCATTGCCCACCTCTTTCTGCGCCCTTCTCTCTCTTCCTCCCCCTTTTCTCTCTTCCTCACCCCATTCCCCCAGTAAGACGGTGCGGCTGCAGAATCGTATATTTCCAGTGGCCCTGACTATATAATCCATTTCTGTGAATTTGTGTGACAAAGCGAGATAATTTGTTGGGAGAGAATAAATGCACATTCACTGGTGCCCCAAAGTGGTGTGTCTGTTCTTTGAGTTCCTTCTAATAATATTAACGAGGTCCGCCTTCTGCGAGCACCCCAAGAGACCGCGAGTAGGTAAGACAGTGGCAGCTTGTGTTGTCAGTGCTGCCATGGAATTCCTACCAGTGCTTGTTTTTGCATAATAGACACTGGCACTGCTTCTTGCCACTCTGTATTTGTGTTGGATTAGTGACATGTGACAAGTCTTTTCACTTAAGAGCCAAATGTTGCCATTGTCTGTGTTGTTTGCTAAATATAATGCCATAAGCACGGCCACTGGAATTATGCGATTCTGCGACTGCATCGTATCTTACATAACTATGGATTTGCCACATTTGTCATATAATACATCTGCTGCATAATTAGCAGATTTTACCCAAAAAATTGTTTCCAGCTCGAACAAATCAAAAACGTCACTAAAACGCAGCGGCGCATGTTGGAAAGGTCCTTCCAATGTGCAGCTGCCTATTGCTGTATTTCACTTTTAAACTGGTACGAGGTGTAATCTTTGCCAAGATAGTGTTAATATATAAAAATAATGAAGTAATACTAACACAAGATGTGCCGCATTGCGCAGCATAATTTGCATTTTTTGCCACATAATTTTGTTAACACTGCGGTGTAAGTTGGTTTTCCCCAGCTGCATAATTCCAGCGGCCCCAACTATAAGTTAGGTATAGCGTCACAGTAGAAAGAAACTAAGGGGCATATTATCAAGACAGGCGATAAAATTATCGCCGCTTTAGCGGCAGAAAACTGCTGCTAAAGCAGCGGTAATGGGCTTGATAATATGCTGTATGGAATCCCAATTGAAGCTTAGGTTGGATGTCCTTCACATCTAACATGGGCTTCAATTGGAATTCCATAGAGCATATTATCAAGCCCATTATCGCTGCTTTAGCGGCAGTTTTCTGCCGCTAACGTGGCGATCATTTTATCGCCTGTCTTGATAATATGCCCCTAAATCAAACCACAACTACGATATATATCCTGATTCATTGCACATTTTCACTTACTTTTCTTGCAATGGCAAAATCCTTCACTCTCTTTCTGCCATAAAACTGTTGTCATCTCTTAATTGCTGTGTGACGGGAGCTAGCGGTCTCGATATAGTGGGGGTGTCTCAGGTGCCCCTTCTGTTTGCATGTGCACAGTAACAGCAACCATCCCCCGTGACCTCGCCCCTGTCTCCAGGGGACTTAAAGTAGACCAGGGCTTTCCCATATTATATGAAAGTTACACAATCAAGGCTTTGAGAGTGTGTGACCTTTTCATTAAGCAAAAGATCGAAAGGTTGTCTTCTGCTTGTGAATGTGCATTGGGTGGGTCACAGGGCGATACTGGGAGGGCCAGGCCCACCCGGCCCACCGTCTAGAACCTGGCCTGGCTGCAAAGCACCTCCTTAAGAAAACACGGCTGTAAGTCTTCTGACTTTTTTCAAGAAACAGCGCATTCCTGTCCGTTCCCCCTTCGCGGACGCACTGTTTGGTGCCGCATGGTGCAAGGGTGTCTGCATTGTAAGCAGGCTTGTTTTTGAGCAGGAAGCACCATCGTCCCGCACAAAAACAATCCATGGAGGCATATTCCTCATTCTATGTGTCTTGCAGAATGCAGCACACATGGTAAGAGGAAAAAATGAGGAGAAATGAAAACAATTCTCCTCGTTATGCTGAAGAGGAGTAAGGCGTAAGGATTTCATGCGGCCCCAGATTTACGTGATGTTGTAAATCTGGGGCAGCGTCATAATCCATGGGTGTTGCGGGGGAACACCCTCCTTGACACAGAGTAAGGCAGCGCAGCACTTTGCGCTGCGTTGCCTTACACCATACGGATGAGGCCATGCACAGCCCCGCAGGGTGGCTTTGCTTCGCCTCATAGGTATGACTGAGAGGCTTACAGCGCCGCAGCATCACACAAAGTGACGGCGGTGCAGACCTCTTGTAAATAAGCCCCTGGAAGGGCAAACTGAAACAGATGGCAGAGCAAGGGGCTGTTTATTTGCATTAGCCAATGCGCGGCTGAAACGTCATCAGCCAGTGAACATTCAAAGATCTCTTACAGTTCCTTCCAAATATCTACGATTTATATATTTCAAATCGCAGTAAAACTGCACACAGAAGACAAGGGCTTGCACATGTTCTATTCTGTTCAACCCTCCCGAAGGGTCCATACGCCTTGTAGTCCATGCATCGTTTAATTAAGTTTAATCACATTTGTTGTTGGAAAGCTTTTTGCTGATTCGTTATAGAGCGGAAATGTCATTAGCAAATCAATGTGAGGTTTCCCTCTGGATTAACTGCAGCAGAACCTCTGTAGTGGTGGACTGGTCTTCAGACCCATGTCTGTCACCAACGAACCAGGGGGCATATCAGCAACTACCGGCGATAATTATCGCTAAGCGCACTTAGCGCTAGGATAATTATCACCGGCTAGTGTGGATTTTTATCGCTGAGATAGCGTGCTATTAGCAATGCGTATCTCAAAAGCGATAAAAATCCTAGCGCTAACTGCCTAACGTGAGATTATCGCTGGAAACCCAGCGATAATACCCCGAAATGTGGCATTAGCTTGTTGATAGGGACTCACAAACTTAGCCATGATGTCCACCTTCCATAGGATATCATGGCTAAGTCAGTCCTGAAGCAGGCGTAAGGAAAGTAGCGATGAGAGGGGCTATCGCTACTTTTCTTGACGCCATGCTTCATAGTGTGGGGCTTGATGATAGGAGAAATGTCGCTTAGCGACATTTCTCCCATCATGTCAGGTCAGGAACGCCCACTTTGCATCTCATTAGAGATGCAAAGCTGGGCGTTAAGATTTCCTGCGCTAATGCAAAGTTTCACGCGTTAGCGTGACCTGGCTAATTAGGCGATAAAATTATCGCCGCGTTGTAGATATGCCCCCAGGACTTCACAAGAAACAGAACAGAAACTGCCCTGTACATCTTACTACTCAAGACAGAGCTGCAGGATGGCTCAGCGAGTTGAGCGGTTGCTCTGAAACATGCAGTAATAGTCAACAGTGAGCCCAGGTCACAGTGTAGCTGATTTCTGCCCCATCCTTCCAGGTCTTGTCAGGGTAATTATCCTCTGCTCGGTCTAGCACATGCAATGTAATCAGGCCTCTGTACTCTCTGGCCTGAGGCGGGATGCTCCGGCGCACATCCCCAGAAACAAACACAGCCAGTGCAGACCAAAGAGGGCTTGCAAAAGAGGAGACACCGCATGTGCACTACAATCAAAGAATCACTCACAGAAACTATGCTGTCGAGGGCTCTGGTGTTCTAATTACACCACATCCAAGAGGAAATCAAAACCACTCTGGGGGGCTTACCCTAAAAGATTGTTAAAAAGCCCATTGATGTGTTTCCAATACACAGCCGTGCAATGTGCCACACAACGCATTTAGCTATAATGGTGTCCAGGGCTTTAAGTGGGAAAAAAAAACTGGGGGTGCTCTAAAAGGGGCGGGGCAAACCTCAAAGGGGTGTGGCCTATCTAAGTAGGGGCGTGGTCTAAATAGAGATAACTAGTGTAGCAGTCCCCCCTGCTCTGACAAGCCCTCAGCTCTAGGACTCCTCAGACAACAACTGCAGTATACACAAACATAGACATGACACAATATATTCCGCCTAACCTCAATGCAGGTAGAATTGTGACACAGGTTGTCGAAGAACATTTACTTCAGTACAGCCTGGTGTACACCTCGAATCACATCTACCACAACCCAGCTGGGCCTGTAAACACGGATTAGAGCACGCCCTACTTTACTCGCCATGCAGAATCAACATAAAAACTATGCTTATTTATTTACATCAGTACTATTACATTATCATTCTTTTATTGATAACGATGAAAACAAAATTGCAATAAAAATAACTTTTTATTGCAATTTTGTTTTCATCGTTATCAACAAATATTATTATTTGCAATGATGATAATATTAATAATAGCAGTGGTAATGGAACAATAATAATTAAAATAAGCAGGTTAGGCAATATTTACTTTATAAAATCCGATATACTGCGTTCTGATGTGATCCGTACCACCGTTTCTCTTCCCCATAATCACCTAATTACCAAAGCTTGATAATCGCCTCGCACTATTCGTTTTTCATAATAGTATAATTGAAGCTGGACTGCGACGTGTACCCGGAGGAGCCACAGTGGGCTGCCCGCTGCCTGCTTTCTCTCTCCCACAGGGCCGGCGCTAGGCATGGGCAGCTGCCCAGGGCCTCGCACTCAACCTACCAGCATGGGGCCCCGCACCGATCGTGTGCCCTGTTGTTTCCCTGTCTCCTTGCAATTAGAGTCCATGGGAGGGGTCCCTTCCCCCTGGCCACTCAGGGATGGTGTCTAGACGCCTAGGGGAGGGAGACGCTTCCTTTTGTCCCAATTGCAAGGAGACCATTCAGACACTGTGGGAGGCCCATTGTACAGGATTTTAGCGCCCCCACAGTGTTAACTCTCAGCCCACAAGCAATTCTTACACCCATCAGGCTGAAGGTGAG
The DNA here is from genome assembly GCF_964204655.1 of Triturus cristatus. Classification (NCBI taxonomy): domain Eukaryota; kingdom Metazoa; phylum Chordata; class Amphibia; order Caudata; family Salamandridae; genus Triturus; species Triturus cristatus. The sequence continues at coordinate 43,044,283 of NC_140589.1, forward strand.
AGAATTGCTTGTGGGCTGAAAGTTAAAACTGTGGGGGCACTAAAATACTGTACAATGGGCCTCCCGCAGTGTCTCTGAATGGTTTCCTTGCAAGGGGTCACTTAAGGGGCCTCGCACATTCCCTTTTGTCCCAGGGCCCCGCAAATCATAGAACCGGCCCTGCCCCAAGTGCACGCGGGATCAATGAAGACGCACCGCACGTGCAAGCTGCAACCGTATTGTGGATTCTTGAGAAAGCTGTCATGATAAAAAGAGTTTGCACCAGCTAGCTGATAGCCACGTATATATATATATTTTTTAAAACGTCGACGTAGTCTTATTTTTGCACAGATGGTACGTCTGGTGGACGCACAAGTGATGGCTGGCGTACCGTTTGGGGTGGGGGGGCTACAATCTTCTCTGTTCGCTGCGTTAAGATTCACCAGCTAGTGCGTCGTCCTCCTGACAGGAGAAAACCATGTTGTAGCGGAAATACTCTGATGTTAGCTACAAACCCGGACTCCTGGGGCGAGAAGCGGGGCCAGGGGCTGGGAGCGTTTCATTCGTACCCTCCGACGCCGTGCCTGTCAGTGAAGCTGCGGAGACTCAAACCCTAACCTGACCGGGAACCAACCGAATCCTGCCTTTCAGGCCAAGTTCTCCTATGCGAGAGAGAACAAACCGCAGCGGCTGCCGAATCTCAGGTGTGATGTTATCTTATGCAGGGTCCGCCACGCTGCAAGAAATACCAAAACACAGAACCTAAGCAACTCGGCAAGAGGTTTCACAACACAGCCGAGATCAAAAACCCGATAAGGCACATCGATGTGCATGCTCTCACTGCGGTCCAAGAAAAAAAAAAGAAAACGGACTACCTCTGCGAGGCCCAAAAATAAAGCCCGATAGAGACCCGTTTCGAGGCCCCCTGAAAATAACTGCCGGTGCTCAGACCCGGACAGACCCGGCCCACTTAAAGCCCTGATGGTGTCCACAATCCTCCACAGTTGCACATTCACCGTTGAGACTCGAGTTTGTGAAATCACACCAACGTGAATCCTGAATGCAAGCCAGTGATGTACAGCAAGTGGAGAACAGAGAGTAAAACATGTACACGACATAAATACTTTCCAGTGCTCTGAGGAGAACAGGAGTAAGTGTAGTAATCTATAAAACGAAAGTATAAGGGCTTCGAAAGGGCAGTGAAAAAGTTAATTGTAGCTTAAAAGTTAGTGGGCAGCAAATCTCAAATCTTCACTCCCAAAATTTCTCCTCCTTATATCCGCTCTTTTCATAGAAATGGAAGCGGGGCATCTGTAATCTAATGTAGCTCGCACAGATGTAATTCAAACCCTTCATAAAAATAGGTCAGAGAGAGAAACGAGTTGGAATAGTTAATGATAGGAGTCCTAGGCAAGTGTACTGTACAAAAAGGAAATTTTTTGATGACTAAACAGCGAATAATACCAATTCGCTGTTTAGAAATCGCAGAATGCTATGTACTATGAGCCAGGTGTACTTGTTCTTTTTACAGTCGCAAAGGGTCCGATTTGAAAAAGCGGACAATTTGCAACTGCAAAATGGCCTTTTGAATGCACCAAACCCACCTTGTGATTCAGCAACACCGTACCGAATTGCGATTTGGGTTTGCGACTACATACGGAATTGGTATTTGAAAAGGGCGTTTTTACGGTGTCCCTTCCGACAGCGAATGGGAATGGGATGCATCAATGTTCTGTAATCGAAATCCAGTTACAGAACATTAATATTTTACCGACTCCTGAACGGTAGTGGGAAACTATTTGCAAACCGGAAGTGGTCCTAAAGGGACCTTTGTGAATGTTGACAAAACATTTTTTTAAGAGTAGGCAGTGGGCCCACAGACTACCGTGTACCCTTAAAAACATTTTTGTTAAACTTTAGGGAAAATGTGGAGTAATAAAAAAAAAATATTTAGTTAAAAACAATCACAGACTTTGTAGTCTGATGACGTCATCCGTTTGATGACGTCATCCGGTTGATGACAGTGTATCATAGATGTTCACAATTTGCAGCCTACCTCATTAATATTCATGAAGCAGGTCAAATTGCGCCTCACTACAATTCAGTATTTTCTGAACTGACTTCTTACTATATAAGTCGGTTGACAAAATGCCACATTTGTAGCACAAATACTGGCTAGAAATCGCGACCAGCGTTTAGTACATCTGGCCAAATGATTCCAGTGTCTTAAATAGCGAATCTTAGGGTTTGCAATTTAAGAGTACCATGCCTCAAGTAACAAAATGCTTTTGGTAAAAGGGGCCACAATTTGCGTTCCATTTTTAACCAAATGCATTCAGCGATGGCTCGGCCTGCTCTGTAATAGCAGCAAGATATTGGAATGCCCTCCCGGTAGCTCCGAGAAGCATCCCGGATATCAAAATCTTCTGTAGGCACCTGAAAACCCACTTGTTCAAAGACTAAGTAGGTCCACCTGCCTTGAGTCTAGCGCCGGGACACTCTAGTAATAGCCGTGCACTCTACAAGTCTGCCTATTCATTCATTCATTCATTCATTCATTCATTCATTCAGTTAGAGGGTCAGGGGCGACATTAGAGCTGGTGGCGTTTGGTGCAACAATATTTTTGAGCGCTACCCCCACGACCTCTCACTCCACAGATTCCCTCACTCTCAATCTCCAGCAGTGCCCCCATCTTTCCATATCTCCTCTCTCAAAAGTATTCCATTTGTTTTATAGCGCCTCTCATACCAGTGTAGGGTGCCGGAGAACTTTACAAAGCACTCACATAAAGAGACAATGAATCATACGTGTGTAAATCAGTGTTTAGATGTTACATAAGACAAAGGTCACTACAATGTGTAGATTCCTAATGTCATCCATACTGGTAGGTCTTTTTAAGAGTACCTGGTATGAAGAAGCACAAACTCCGTATTCAAAACGTAACATAGTGGTTAGGGTTGAGGTTAGAAATGAGGGGGCTCTGGTTGGCACAGGCAAGTACCAGCGATAAGCAGGGACCCTTTACTTCCAGTCAGGGCGAAGGATGGTTCCTTAGAATAACCCCTGCTCACCCTCTAGGTGCGTGGCGCGAGCAGTCAAGGCTAAACTTCAGGGCGTACACGGTTAAGCAGTTGCAATTATACACACAGCAAATACCTTGCATGCACCACAAACGGACACCAGGCAGGATGTATACAAAAAATAAGGCTTTTATATATTTTAAGCAGACTTAGTACAAGACCCAGTAACGGTGAAACGGTGGGGCCACGATCTCTATGATTACGGAAAGTTCTTTTTATACGGAAAGTTCTTCTTATATGGAAAGTTCTGGTGGCACACGTCAGACGGCAGGGAAAACAGAACGTTGCGGACCCTGGATCCGATGCGAGCTCGCGGTCGAGTTCGTATGTTACAGTACCATGTTTCTTTTCATAAAGGCGGGTGCGGGGCGCTCAGCGGCTCTTCAGAAGGGTGAGGCGGCATCCGGGGTTCCCACGCTTTACGAGGGGGGTCTGGTCCTTCAGGCTCACAGCAGGAGCAGGGTGTTTCAGGTTGGCAAGTGAGCAGAGCGGGGCAGCCGGGTACGTTTTCCACGCCCGGGCCGTCCGAGGCTTTTGAGATGCTCACAGCGCCGATTCCGGCGGGAGGGGTGAAGGTGCGCAGCGGGCCTCCAGCGAGCGAGGTGACGGGGGCAGCCCAGCACGGCGTAGGGAGAGCGGCTCGGATCGAGCGAGGCTCTTCCCAAGGCAGGGGCGGCTAAGCAGTCTGGTCACGGCTCAAGGAGGGGCTGAGGGGCACGGGAGTCATGGCTCCGGCGAGGGAAGGAACACCACAGTCCAGCGGTAGGCGAGTGCAGGTCAGGATGAGCCCAATGGTCCTGGGGCTCAGTTCAGGGGGCAAGCTCACTTCCAGGCCCTTGGAGATCGTTTTTGAAAGCACAAGGTTCTTGAAATACAAAGAGGGTTCCTCTTCTCTCCTTTGGCAGCAAGGTCACCACTGCAGGCCAGTCCCCTAGGATAAGGACAGTCTTCCTCCGTACAGCTTTCCCGGCGCCTCCTCCTCAGGCAGAGATTCTTCTTGGTTCAAAGCGGATCTGGTTTCTTAGGAGCAGGGCTCCTTCTTTTATACACCATTTCTTTTGTTCTTCCAGGCCAGGGGGACCCTTGCCTAGTTCAGTCCAGTTCTGGAGCACTTTGTTGATGCGATGCAGGCTTCTTCTTTCAGGGTGCAGGGCAGAGCCAACAGACGCTCCACAGGGGGCGGAGCCAGCATTGTGGTGGCAGAGTACAGCCCTATTCAGAGTCCAGGTGTACTCCTCCCACTCATCTACAGGCCAATCTTCCTATTCACCACCAGGCTACCTAGCCCTGCCCATCTGGGTTTCCCCAGACCTGTCACTCACACAAGCCAGACAGCAGATACACATCACGCAGAGGCGGGCTGAAATGGTTAGGCAAGCAAATGCCAACTTTCTAAAAGTGGCATTTGCAAACGCAGAATATTAAAATAAACCTTACGAAAAGATGTACCTTATCATTCTGAGTTCAGGCATACTAAACTCGATTTTCTACCATGTTCCCTGGGTCGGTTAGGATCATAGGATGTAACAATCTTAACAGCCCATTCTGGCCTATGAGAACAGGGTAGACTTACAATAGTGAAAAACGAAAATGGCTGTAATTCACTATTAGGACATGCCACTCACATCAGGGCTTGTCCTACCTTATGCTACAATGCACCCTGCCCTTGGGCCTACCATAGGGGTGACTAACATGAAGTTAAGGGAAGGTTTAGGGACTGGCAAGTGGGTGCACTTGCCAGTCAGCATGTCAGTACCAGACTGCACGCAGGTTCTGCAATGGCAGACCTAGACACATTTTACCAGGCCGCTTCTGTGGGTGGCACAACCAGTGCTGCAAGCCCACCAGGGGCATTCGTATTTACACGCCCTGGCACTCCTGGTGCACTTTACTGGGGTCTGACAGTAAACCAAATAAGCCAATCATGGAATCCAACCTACATATACATTTTACATAGGGAGCACTTGCACTGTGGCACTGGTTGGCAGTGGCACAGTGCGCTGAGCGGCCAACACCATAAAAACACATGAGGCACAGCGACAACAAGTGGAAGGGAGACTCACGCCAAGGTGCCAGGTCTAACAGTTGACTTTAATAATAATAATTAATTTCTACCCAAACAAACCCTTTTTAGCAGCATTAGGATAATGGAAGACTGGGAAAAAATATACATTTCTAACCCGTATCTTGCAGTTTGCATGCAGCTCCTTGATGGCAGTCCATTGCTCAGTGCGCTATATTAAGATTGTAACTTATCAACTCCAAGTAACAAAAGGATCTCTACGACAAAAGCAGTAAGCCACTGAGCTATCCACATAAAATACAGTTCTGTGATATGCATGGTAAACTTTCTTTGCAGCAGCCATGTTAACCCTCCGAGCTACTTTATGTGAGTCAAAACTGTCACTAGACAAAGCTCCAATCCTTCTCCAGCGGGAACATTAATCACCAGAGTTATCTTGACATTTTTATTGGTGCCAGAAAACTGCGCAGTGCCCCCCAGCTCAGTGACTGAGTGGCCCTCAGTAACTAACCAGGCCCCTACCCTTCCATCCTAAACACCTGATGTGCAGTTCAGCCACTCCGGCCTAAAATGCATTTGTATTTTGCGAACCATGCTATGTACTAATAGGTCGGTTCCCAAAATACAGAATCATAGTGGGTCACAATTCAACACCTCATTAATATGCATGACGTAGGTTGCAACAAATCTCAGCCCAATGAGATTGGCTATAATCAAAGGGATGGTGGTCTGCTGTGGTCAGCACGACTGTTTTTCAATAAAGCAATCTTTTTTAAATGCAGCACGTTTTTCTAATCCAGTTAAAAAAAAAGAAAAGTTTTCCAAACATCTTTTATTTGTTAGTGGTAAGGACCACTGCCTACTTCTCAAAACAATATTGCCAACTCTCACAAAGGGGGAGGGGTCCCTTCGGGATTGGCTCGCTCCCTCCTTTGAGTTGGTGGTAAAATATTAATGTTTTGCAACTGATTCCTAATGGTTTCCAAAACCCATTTAACGATTCAGAAAACCGTTGCCAAATCGTTAAGCGGGTTTAGTCTATTTAAAAAGGAGTTTTAGTGTTCACAAACCCTCTGATTTACAGAATCAGAGGTTTTGAAACCCTTAAAACCCTTTGAACTTGAGGCCCAGTGTTTTTTCCCTGGCCTCACACTAGATGCCCCAAAACGACCACCAGAATTTGTATGTGCTTGCAGCAGTGAACCAAACCCAGGGAATTTAAACCCCAAATACATGGGGTGAAAGAATCCAAAAACAAAGACTTTCCAATGATGAAATGAGGTTCAGAATAGAAGCACAAAAAATATAGGGCCTTATTTATGTGGGCCCCTATGCCACCGTCACTTTTTGTGACTCTGTGGCGGTGTAAAAAAGGCGCCCCACTGCGCTAAATTTACAAAGTGATGGATCTAGGCAGATGCGTCACTTTGTAAACCGCTGCGCTACATTATAACTACTATAGGTATAATGTATGGAAGGTGGGCGTTCCGGCGCAGAAAAGACTCGTGCAAATGATGTAGTGAAATCTCTGAGATTTCACTGAGACATGTCTACGGCCTCACTGCGTAAGGGGGGCCCCATGTGAAATGACACAGTGCTGGAGTTGTGTCTGTTTCCAGACACGCTCCAGCTCTGTGCCATTTTTGAACCAACAGATACGTCAGGATTCCTGGCGTATCTGTCAATGCTTGCGACATGGAGCGCCGAACAGTAAATATGGCGCATCCATGGTGTCGCAAGGAGGGTGCACTGAAAAGTGTTGCATCGCTGTTTTACCGCAGCGATGCAACACTTCTCATAAATGAGGCCCATAGTGAAGAATGGTGTCTGCACAACACCGGTTTCAGCCGGTGGTTACTACCCCTCAATACACAGAGGGAACAGGGGTTCCTCCAATCACTAAGAGGTGTTACTTTTAAATATAATAAGTGCTAAAGAAACAACGACTGTAGACAAACATTATAAACAGGTATGAATGAACAGATGCGAAACATTGACGACACACATTGCCTGGTACTGAAAATTCTGAATAGAATTTAGTATATGCAAAATAATAGCTTAGTGGCAGGTGAATAAGGTAAAAACATGCTCAGTGCTCTAAAAACATGGTTCGCCCATATATCTAAGAAATTCAACTGTGACATCAAAACAAAAGAATTCTAATGACGAAAAAAAACAGTTTTGTGTCAATATTTCAATAGACAACAAAACAGGTCAAAAATAACATTTCAGTTCACGAGGTCAAAGTCAATGACGTTTCGACCCAGCGTGATTAAAGGTCAGATTCGGGACAAAACGATTAAGTAAGGTGAGAGCTGCAAAGAAAAGTAAACATCATTTTAGAAAGGAGTTCAATCTAAAGTTACAAGAAAATGGTACCGTGGCCACGCCCAGTTTCTCAGAGAGGACAGGCCAATAGGTTGCAGTTCCTGACAGGGAGCAAAAAAGCAAACTTAAGAAGAACGTGAGGTGGGCACTCAGGAATTAGAGAGGCAACTGAGAAGAGTACATAAAGTTGTAGTACCAATCTGAGAAAAATAGGATGTCCTACAAAAGGGTTGAAGCGCTGAGCCAAAGGTGCTTGTTCCAGTCACTGCAAGAGTACAGTTGCCTGGGGGTACAATAGCCTCAGAGGTTAGCTTAAAGTGGCCCACTTCACTGGAGGGTGAAAGCTAGGTAAATAAACTTGACTAAATACTCACACGGAAAGGCAATAGACCATGGGCGGTGTTGAAGTAAATACGGAGGAGGCGATCAGGTAAGTTGTAGTAAGTATTTATCATGAGCTCTCCAACAGGACGGGGCTCCCAGCCTGCTATTCCCACCAGCTGCCTCTCCAGGAATGTCGTCTCCGTAGAATCCCAGAGTAGATTCCCCAGTAAACACTCCCTGCCCGCGAGACGCAGTAGAAAGAACAGAAGTACTCACACCAGGAGGCTATTCTCAATCAGGTATGTACTTAAACATACACTTCATCTCAGCAGCCTTTCATACAGGACCTGTCTATTCTTCGAGGAGAGTTCTACTGTCTATTTCTTCAGTCTGTTCCTGTTCTGAAGTCACGTATCAAGGTCTCTGTGTGTACAAAACTTCCATAGTGGGCACAAGTTTGAGTGGAGCAGGCAGAGAGCACAAAAGGAATGAAATGTGAGTCAGTGTAACTAAGTGTAAAGTATAACACGGAAGCGGATGAAGTTGGAAGCTTGATTGAAGCTTATAGCACCAACTCACAGCTGAGGTCAGGAGTGGAGAGCGGGGAGACGTCTTGTCACAGGAGTCATCAGCTGGTGTCTGTCAACATTCCAGAACGCTCAGCTGATGATGGGTGGAAGGAGGGTACGGGAGGGGACAAGAGGCAGCACACTGTGACGTGTGCACATAGCTTATAATTAACATTTGCAAATACAACACATCTCCCTCCTTGAGAACATAACTTGCAAAAAATCATTGCTCACAAACAAAGTCATCTAGTTTGCTCGGGGGAACAACCCTTCGTCCACATCTGGTTTTTACAATCTCTTTTTCTTCACTGATAGGAATACAATCTCTTGGTTCTGTTGAGGCTGGACTCTGGGTGGTTTGTGGACCATCCCTATCGTCATCCTCTTCCCAGAGTTCACCCCTGCCACAGTGAACAGATCCGTGAGCACCCCTGTCTTCTCCTTCTGATACCCTGTGTTTGGATGGGGCTAACCTTGAGAAATGCCACACCTTGCCATCGCTCAACAGGGCTGAGTTACAAAATACTTTTTCTACCCTAAGGGGTTGTGTGAATTTACTTCTTCCTTTGGTTATGAACCCGCTGGTTTTAACACGGACAATTTCTCCCACTGATAACTGTACTGGCTTGCATCCGTGTTTCTTGTCATAGCGTGTTTTACTTTCTAACTGTGCTTTCTCGAATCTGCGCCTGACCGTGTCTAGTGACCACTCAGCTCTTTTTGCTGTAGTCTGCCACCCAACATTGTCCTTGGACATGGGTGTCCTCCCTCTCATAAGCTCGAATGGGCTATGACCAGTGCTGTTGCATGGAGTTATGCGGTATGCCCACCATGTTTTGTCAATTTCATTTCTCCACACTAGCTCATTGTTATTGGCTAGTTGTATTATACCTTTAATGACCCTGTTAAATCTTTCTACAGCGCCATTACCAGCCAGGTGGTACACTGATGTAGTTTTGTGTGTGATCTTGTTTCTTTGTAAGTAATTAGTAAACAATTCTGACATTAACTGTGGGCGTTATCACTTACAATGCATTTGGGTAGCCCTTCCCTTATGAATACATTGTCAATAAATTGTAGTACACTCTAGGTATCGGTCTTGTTGACAAAACATATCTCAGGCCATTTGGAGTAGTGATCTATCAGTACAATGGCGTATACTTGTTCCCCCTGTTCTGTTATTGGGCCCATGATATCTACTCCTACTCGTTCCCATGGCATGTTGGGGCATGTAATGGGGTGGAGAGGGGGCCTGCAAGTGACCATGGTCTTGTCTGAGTTCGTGCATTGTATGCAATCCCTCACTATTCTCTCCGTTGCCATATCCACTCCCGGCCACCAGTATGAGTTTCTGATCCTGCTCTTAGTTTTGCAAATTCCTAAATGTCCTTCGTGGCATAGTTCTAGAATTGTCGGTCTAAGTTTCATGGGCGGGATTACTTTGCCACTTCTTAAAATCATTCCCTCTTCAACTGACAGCTCATCCTTCACTTCCCAGTAAGGTAACATTTCTTTTTTCACATTTTTCTTTATCGGCCACACATTCATTATCATGGCTCGTACAGTGCATAATATTTGGTCTTTACTTTGTTCATTTAACCACTCTTCAATTGAAATTCCATGTTTCTCCTCATGGATACTTGCCACCCAGAATTTCTCATTCTTTTCACATTTGTTTTCCCACACCAAAACCGGCATTCTGCTCAGGAAATCTGCTACAACATTTTTTACACCCGGTAAATATTGAACTTCAAAGTCATAGTCAAAAAGCCTGACAGACCATCTAGCCAGCCTGGGAGAAGCTGTATGCATTCCCATGGTGGATAGGACTTTAGTGAGGGGCTTGTGATCACTCCTTAAAATAACTTTGTTACCCCATACAAATTGTCGGAAGTGTTCTAATCCCCACACACAAGCCAATGCCTCACGCTCGATGACGGAATACTTTTCTTCCGTCGGAGTCAGCAAGCGTGAGGCAAATGCTACGGTGCATTCTGTACCTTTGGCGTCAGTTTGGGTCAGGACAGCACCTGGACCTCTACCACTCGCCTCGGTTGTTACTATGCATTTCAACAATGGATCAAAACCTTGCAATGGTGGTGCATTACATATTTCTTTTTTTAGCATGCAAAATGTTTTTGTACAATCTTCTGACCATAAAAATCTGTTTATGTTTTTTAGTAATTGTCTCAGAACAAACGTTTTCGTTGATAATTTCTCTATGAATTTGGAATAGAATTCAATGAGACCTAGGAAGGATCCAAGTTCATCTTTATTTCTTGGTTCTGGAGCACCTAAAATAGCATCTAAGAGCTCTTTCTTAGGCTTTATTCCTTCTGCTGATATAGAGTGTCCCAGGTAGCTGACCTCAGTGCGTGAAAACTTGCATTTACTATATTCAGCTGCGAGACCTTTTATTTCTAGGATTTCTAGTATTTGCATGAGATTATCATTGTGTTCCTCTTTACTTTTTCCGATGACTAATATGTCATCTTGAAATAACAGAATGCCATCCACACCCTTGAAAATCTCCTGCATCACCCTCTGAAACATGGCAGCCGCGGACGCCAATCCAAAAGGGACTCTCTTAAAGCGGAAGCATCCAAAGGGGGTGATGAAAATAGTTAGGCTTCTGCTTTCTGGGTGTAAAGGAATCTGGCGTTAAGCCGCCCTTAAATCAATTGTTGAAAAACAATTTACTCCCTTGGTACATGCTAGAATTTCATTAATTCTTGGTAGTAGATATTGATCTACCAGTATATTCTCATTGACTTCGCGGAGATCAATACATAATCTCAATCGTCCATTAGGGCGTTTAACCACCACCATTGGGGCAACCCATTCAGAGGATTCAACTCTCCCTATGATGTCTTCTTTGAGCAATTTTTCCAACTCTTCCTCTACTCCTTCCCTGATGGAGAACGGAACGTTCCTAAGTTTGTGTATTACAGGAATTGCGTCTTTTTTTACACAAATTTCATGTTCAAACCCCTTGTATTCTCCTATTGAGTCTGCAAACACCTTGGGGAATCTCAGTTTTACTTCTTTACCAATTTTGTCATCGCTTTCTATAATGAGTACAGGTTCAACACTGTTGGGGTTAAGAATAATCCCTAACTTTCCTTGATCTAACCATCCAAGCACTGAGGGACCAGACTTAGATACATATAGTTTACACAATGCATCTGTTCCTTTGAACACAAACTTCAGCCTCCTATATCCCTCTAAACCAATTGGTTCTCCTGTAAAAGTTTTCATGCTAATATCTGGGGGTTCTAATTGTTCACCAAGTTTGGGTGAAAACTTCGCTTTCCATACTGCTGTATTAACAATTGTGTCTGGTGATCCTGAGTCCGCTACAATTGGTATGTTTACACTCCCAATACACATTTCACAAATTGGTTTCTTCTTTTTAGTTTGTTCCTTACCTTCATCAACACCACAGATGCAATCATCATCAATATGAAGTACAAACATGTTCATGCCTTCCTCATTGGAAAAGTGTGAATCAGAGTCATTCTCATTCTCTACATATTTCACATATTTAGGTGACCTTTTGTGGCATACTTTCTGAAAGTGACCCACAACCCCACGAAATGGACATCTGCTCTTCCTTGCTGGGCAGTATCGATCATTTGCTAAATGATTAGTAGTTCCGCATCTCTAACACTTCCTTATGGCATTTTCTGGATTTTTTTTTTTTTTGTCTTTGTAGGATTTTTCTCTGTAGTTTGATTTTCCTTCCTTAGGTTTTTTGTCACTAACTCTTGCAACAATGTTTTCCTCTTTTTTTTTCTTTGCTTTCTGCTATCACTGCTTTTGCGCATCTGCCTGTTAGCTTTGCTCTTCTTACAATATCAATTACATTTTGTAGTGGGTTCTCTCCTTTTGCCCACAGATTGTCTTGTATATCAGCATTGGACCCTTGCATGACAATTTGATCACATATGAATTCATCGTGAAGATCTCCAAATCTACATGTGATGGCTAAATTTTTTAATGCCGCCACGTAATCATCAATAGATTCGTTCTGACCTTGCTTTCTATGAAAGAATCTGTATCTGTCCACACCTACGCACACTGTGGGTTTGTAATAGTTATTCAGAACGTCTATGGCATTAACATAAACATCGCCCTCATCTGCAGCTCTCACTTTTTTATTGATGCGTTTGAACACTTTTATACCTCCTGCTCCTAGTTAGTGCATTAAGACTTTATACTTCATTTCAGCTTTCATATCTTCCTCATCTTCTATTGTTTCTATAAAGTTTGTAAAACGTTCTCTCCATTCTTCCCACTTGATGGGGGGGTTCTCCTCCACCAGCTAAAAATGAGGAAGGTGGTGATAAGTTTAGAAGGTAACCTGTAGCCATATTCTTTAAGTTGTGGAGAGATTACTATAGAAGGTGATGATTAGCTGGTTTATTATTTCATAAACTTTATAAAGTTCATTAATTCTGCAAGTGCTGAGCAGTGGTATTGTACTGCAATAACTAGATCAGTGCTGGCTGGAATGCTTGAATTCAAAATTTGCACTCTTTCTATTCATGTATTTAAATTTATTTTTAGGACTGTGCATTTAAGTTACTTGAATTGGTTTAGCGCTGTGTATTTTTCCCTTGGATCGTAATTTCAACTTTACTTTATGCGCGCGCGCACGTGCGTTTCCACCCTTTAATTGCCTTGGATACGGAGTTGTTTGTTTGTCGAGATGAGGCTTCCAAAATGGCCGCCATGCGTAGCTGACGCGCGTCACACTCGTCTTTTATTTGCTTCCGTGAGGATTCTGCGTTTGACAGTTAACAGCTGACGGTTGGAATGTGTCAGTTGGCTGTTTCTGTCAGAACTGCAAATTGCCCCAGACAAGGTTTGGACAGTCAAAATGAGGCAATATTACGTGAAGTTAGTCCTCAAACACAATACGCTGCGCTGTTTTTCCTTTATGAGTCCTTAACAGACAACTTTTATTATGCGCTTATAGCTGAACTACTTGAAATTCTTTCAATTCATTATTCATTCAGATAGCGTTCCATCAATCCCGCATTTTTTTTAGTTTATCTCCACTTATACACTGACCTCATTATTTTAAATTAATTCCATTTGGATCGGAAGATAAACCGTGAGCTTTGGGAGTATACCTCGCTCCGATTATTTTCCGACGTATGATCGTGGGTTCCCGCTGTGTTGGCCCTCGTCGCCAATTTGTAAAGTATAACACAGAAGCGGATGAAGTTGGAAGCTTTATTAAAGTTTATAACGCCAACACAGCTGAGGTCAGGAGGGCAGAGCGGGGAGACGTCTTGTCACAGGAGTCATCAGCTGGCGTCTGTCAACATTCCAGAACGCTCCGCTGATGACGGGTGGAGGGAAGGTTCGGGAGGGGAGAGGGGACAAGCGGCAGCACACTGTGACGTGTGCACATAGGTTATAATTAACATTTGCATATACAACATTAAGGCTGTTTCTTTGAGTCCCAGTATGTAGTAAAGACGTTCTCAGGTCAGAGTAATGAAACAGGATACTTTATTAGGACAGCAACCATGTGCTGTCCCCTGGAGGCCAGCCAGCATCTCTAACTACCAGTGTAAAGTTCTGCCACAGAGGAAAAAGAGAACATGGAATCCAATGGTTTCCAGCAGCCTTAATGTTACAACAAGGGATGGGGAAAACAAGTGAAGAAAAAATTTAAATTTCAACGAACAAATAAACACATTTTGAAATACAACATCTAATATTCACAGTCCACAGAGATGGAAAGATGGACGGTTGCTAGTACAAGTGAAATGACAGATGAGATGCATGTGTTCAAACAAGCGAGTGGGCCCCCCACAATTCTATCGTGTAGGACCCACACAATTCTGTTGTGTAGTTCCTACCAATCCGTAGGAGCTGCGCATTGTTCGGACAACGTAAACTAAGGGCTTGGTGTCAAGACTGATTCCAGACACACCCGCAGGATATGTTGGCCTATAAAGCAGCTAGCTCTCAGTGCCACAGCAAGCCCCCCACACCTACCATGGAGCGAACAGTTCCTGGCACCCACTGAATATGACAACACAGATTCCTCAGGAATCATGGCAACAGTACAAAACCTTTCGCTCAGTCACTTGTGCTCACTTATTCTCAGATAAATATACAGAGAATAATACACTGTGGGACGTTTTCAATAATATTTATTGAACCAACGTTATTCTTGGATAAAATACATCTGCTGAACTGATGAGTAGACAGAAGCAGATAAACGTGATTACAAGCACCAACATCGTAAATAGTAGATACAGTTCTACCATGGTGCTGAACAGTTTTCTATATGCAGGCATATAAACAAGGCACTAATCTTGTGTACTCCTACTATACAAACCCTACTCTAAGTGTACCCGGAGTGTGTCTAGGAAACCTCCCAAGGGATGATCCAATCCCATTATCTGTTGGGGTAGAGTAAAGGACCCCGTTGTGGTCTCGAACTGAACACCCCTCATGAGATATCAGGTCGCTGCATGGTATTTTCTCAGCATGCAAAGACCCTGGGTGTCAGTGGAAGTACCTTCTCTACGAATCTATCGGGATGCCTATTATTTATAGAAAAAAGGCGGCCTCGTGATGTGCGTGTTCGATTAGTGATGTTATGGGTATATAGATAGCATTGTTGCTCGTGGATGAAGAGAGGACGACTTTTGCACTCAGTGCATAGAGAGGCCTAATAGATGATGTACAAAACATCATGATAATGTTGAGCAAAGCGCAATGTGTAAACAAAGTAGTTTCAAAGAAACAAATCCAACATTGTCGTGCATGAAAATGTGTGAAAAAGTTCACATCAGAAAAAGTATTTTTTAGGGCAATGGAAGAAATAAGCTGCTTCACAACATGGGCCTAACTTGCGAATATAACACGTCGGTGAACAAGTTCTCGCATTTCCTCTACTAACCTCAAAAGTCACTTACCAGCTCCCCTTCTCACATATTAATTTTACCCTACCTTCCCTCCTGTACTGTGTCCATTCACTGTCTGACCACTACACTCACCTCCTTCGCTTTCTTCATCACACATTCCTCTTTTTTTATATAACATCACTCATCTCTTTTTCCATCTTTGCCTTTTCTTCAACTGGGCCCAATTTCAGGCCAAAGACCTTACTTTATATGGACCTCTAAACTCTTAAAAACCCACACCTATTTTCTCCTTCCTTATCGTTACCATGCGGTGTACCCCAAGGCTCTCCACTAAGTCCCACCCTCTTTAATGTATACGTAATTCCCCTGGCCAGCCTTATCAAATCTTTTGGCTTTTCTGTGAAATCCTTCGCTGACGACACTCAGATCGTCGTCTCAATGGCTAGTACCTTACAAGACATGGCAGCCAGATTTCACAACTGCATGCCACAAGTCAGGAGGTGGATGCTTGAGAATTGCCTAAAGTTGAATTTGGGTAAAACTGAGGTCCTCTCATTTAGTAAGAATACATCTTTTTGGTCACCCAGTTGGTGGCCACCAGAACTAGGTATGCAACCTACACTGAAAAAAGTCAAATTATTTAGGAATTCTTTTTGGTACCACTCTTTCTTCAAAGAACCAGATTAATGCCATCACCTCCTCCACCTTCCTTACCTCAAGATTGCTTAGGAAAGTGTTTCCATTCATACCTCATGAGCTACAAAAACAGTGGTCTCAGCTCTCGCTTTGTCCAAGTTGGACTATTGCAACGCTCTCTTTATTAATGTTCAGACACTTAGGTGTAAACGACAGGCCTTTCAGACCGCAGCAGCCTGGCTCCTAGTTGGGATTCCCAGCATCAGTCTGCCAAACAGGCCCTTGCTCTGCTTCATTGGCTTCCCATAAGGAAGCGTATTGACTATAAAGCCTTGTGCATCGCCTTTCGAGCCTTGCACAACTCTGGACCTGAATATTCAAAACACAGCTGCACTGGTATGCCCTTCCTAGAGCTTTCCGCCCCTCTACAGCCAGCCTCGCGGTGGTCCCTAGGTTCAGATTGGCTGACAGGGGAGGCAGAAGTTTCGTCATCACTACGTCTAAACTGTGGCACACCCTTCCTTCTCATTTCTCAGGACTGCTTCCATTCAGGAAGGCTCTTAAAGCCTGGCTCGTTAGCCAATAGATCTTACTTTGTGATGTCTGTAGAGGTCTAGCGGCTTCTTTATCTTTCCAGCCAACTCTCCTCCAATTCGGATATCAGCGCCTAGACACCCCTGGGCATTAGTTCGACTTTACAAATATAAAAACAAACCACATCCCCGAACTTTGAGATCTAACTTTTCTCCAAAGGATCTTATCTACTTTGGAGACAAGGAAAACAGACAGGTGTCTCTCAATCTTCCTCAATGACGAGCTAAGCTCATCCAGATTCCGAGTGTTACAGGTCCCAGAGCCCTGCCAGAGCCATTCTTATCTGAGGAGAATATACATATATATGTGTGTGAACCTCAGCCCGGCCACCGTAAACAGTAGAAATATGAAACTGTTGGTATTTTATAAAGATTATTTACTATGCACTATCAGCACATAAAGCTTATGTATCAGAATGATGGTAATTATAATGGAAAGATGTGGAGCCAGTATGTAAAACAACATGAATGTTAGGAACACCTAAAGCATTTTCCATCACATAAACCTTGTTTCCCCAAACAGACTAGTCTAATCCCTGCCATGCTTTGGATATATACATATATATCCAAATAAAGACACAGTTCACAAGGATAGCGGTATCAAAAAGAAGATTTATTCCATCATAAATCCACCCACATTGTGACGCGTTCCAACCGTCAACGCGGTCTTGCTCACACAGAGTGCAAAGTGCAAATGGATCATCATAAGTAAACAAACAAAATGAAAGTAGGACTATTGGTTCAGTTTCCAAAACAAGAAATGAAAAGAGGACTTTGCTCAGACAGAGAAAAGCTGCCATTTTGAAGTGGTGAATAACGTACGTTTTAAGACGAGCAGACTTGATTAATTGTAGTAGTCTTTATTGCAAGTTTACAGGAACAACCCCCAGATACATCTTCTCCCTGTAACCGCCAGCACTCCTGTCCTGGCATGCTCAGAATTCCAGATGGTGCCCCAGGTGGTCTTTGAAGTGTTCGTCCCACACCGTTCGTTGTATTATGGTGTAGGGGGATCCGGAATCTGCTACCATCTGTATTGGTATTCCTCCTATCACTAGGTCGCATTGGGGTTTCTTAGATCGGTTGCAGTTGATCCCTAGTATGTGTTCTTCTATGCACAACACGCTGTCTTCCTCTTCTTCGCCTTCTCCTTCCTCTTCTGCCTCTTGTGCGACGTACTTGACCGCCGCCCTTTTTTGCTTGCGGCGACACACTTTCTCGTAATGCCCTACGATCCCACAAAACATGCATTTGGCCTTGAAGGCTGGACACCGCTTATCGTACGCTGGGTGAGACAGGCTGCTGCATCTGTAGCACGTGTTCTTGCCTTCATTACCAGGTTTCTTCGCCGGTGCTGGTATGGACGTCCACTTGGTCTGTGCCCTCGTGTCCCCTGTTGCTCCCTTGCCTCTTTCTGGCAGTTCTGCCTCCGTGACTTTGTTCACCATAGGCCTGGGGGCCGTCTCTTTTTTCGCCGCTTCCGCTTCTTTTCGATAGCTCCGCTTTCTTCACCATGGCTATAACTTCCTTCAGGGTCGCCTCTCCATTGACCCACAGCTTGTCTTGAATCGCCGAGTTCGTAGGGTGCATGACTATTTGATCTTTGATGAATTAATCGTGTAATGTCCCGAATATACACGTGACTGTCAATTTCTTCAACGCTGCTACATATTCATCTATGGACTCTCCCACTGCTTGTTTCCGTTGTTGGAAGTTGTATCTATCTATAGACGTGCACACCGATGGCCTGTAATGTTTATTCAAATCATCTATCGGGTTCTGGAACACGTCGTCATCCGCTGCTATGGAGTCGGAACTATATTCTGGAATACTCTGATGCCTTCCGGACCTAGGTTATGAAGCAATATCCTCTTCCTTCTTTTGCTGGGAAATGCTTCCCCATTCTCGTCCTCCAGGGCTTCTGGATAGTTCATAAAGTATTCTCTCCAGTCTTCCCACTTCATCGAGGGGTCCCTCGGTTTGGGTAAGAAGGGGATCGGTGTTGTGAGCGAGGACGCTTGGGAGCACATTTCCGCTCTTCTCCCTTGTGGCTCTTCTTCTCCCCTCGGACTGCCTGGCGCGCTTTGTCTGTGTAGGCGTGGGGGGCTCTGTTGCGACGCAGATCCACCCCCTATGCTGTGCTTTGCTTGCTCCGCCAGGGCCCCAAGCGTTCCTTCTCTCTTCTTTGAAATGTGGGAGCACTGACTCTGCGCTTTGATGCTCTTTTCCTGACCCCACTTCTCTTCTCCTCTGTGGACAGTATCTTCCTGCCGTGTCTACTCCCTTCTGCGTCTTAGCGTGCTTCTGGGGTTGGTTTGGGGTCTATTTTGCTGACCCTTCTATGCCCCGTGGGCAGACCCCCTGTCGGACGCAGCTGCTGAGTTCGGTTGTGTGTCTTTGCATGGGTGGCTGCTTCTAATGCCTGGCGTCTCTTCTGCCACGCTCTCCCTTATTGCGTACCTGTTTGTGGTCAGTTGCTGCTCTCTTGGTTCACGTGGCCACGTGTAGCTCCCGGTTCAGTTTCCTCTTAATTATTCTTTGTGTTGGATCCAGACCCTCGTCGCCATTTGTAGTGTGGGTGTGGGTCGCCTGGGAGGAAGAACTGCTCGTACCAAGAAGTTGCAGGTAAGTGGTTTTATTTGTATATTGTTATACACGCATTAGGAGAGTGCCGGGAGACCTCCGCTTTACTCGCGGGCTCTACGCTCTCTACTCGCATCTAAGATGGCCACCGCGCTCTACGTCATCACGTTGGGACGTGAAGACTAGAGCGCGGTGCTACACCAAAGTGGGTATTTTATAGAAAGACTTATGACTGATCTTAAACCAATGTTTATATAAAAAATAAATATATTGAACAAAATACAAAAAGAAGTGAAGATGCAATCCTTATCCTAGAGACAGAGGGCATCCAAGGAAGAATCCACATGAAGAAAAGGTTAGGGAACCCAGGAGGTCCCAAGTTGTATCCAACAGGCTCCAGAGTTTTGCAAAGTGGTCGCAGAGCCTTACCACAATGCCATTCTCCGGCTACCAGTCTATGTCCTATCCTGTACATGCGTTACAATAGACAGAGCTATCTGGTTATGTTTTTATTGTGTTTCTTATTGTGTTTTATTGCGTTTTATTCTATTGTGATTCATTGCATTCGCATGAATATATTTCTATAATTGGTATTTGAGTTTCTTTGCTGATATTAAACAGTGCAGCTGAGTGAGGTTATTGTCTCAGTTTTCTGCGCTAGGATAGAAAATAGGGCGGCAGACCTATGGTTGTAATATTCTTGGCATAAAGTGTATTAGCACTGCGATGCTGTGGAAATTAACATCATCTTATTTGCAAGTTATGTTGGCATACACCAACTAGTATTGGAATGAAGTAATTTTGAGTATATGTTATGTTTTCCATTTAACAGGGGTTCTTTTGGGGTTGCTGACTCTCCCCCTGTGTAGTAAGACAGTATCTTTATATGGTGGGTACAAAAACTTGATGATATACAATTGCCTTTTCTAAAGTAGAATTGTGAAGGTAGATATAGAATGCACTATTAATAAATACTCTTACATAATGACATCACTTCAGAGAAGCATCATTAAGAGACTGTTGAATAGGACATTCATATTCTTCCTCCTATCCACCAGGCTGGTTTTGTTTTTCATTTACAGGAATTTAAATATGTAAGGTTGAGCATATTTGTATGGTGCTATTACACATGAAAGCTTGTGTTGTCTATTACTTAACAGGTTTCCAGCCCAGCTGTTCCTATCCCTTTCCCTTCCCTCGCTCGATATTCTGTGCTTTTACAGGATTCTGAATTGAGGCTGTCGAGAGGTGGACCCTATGGAGCAATGAACTGATCCTGAGGAATTTGTCAGGCTGACACAGTATAAGTTCATGAGAGAACTAAACACTATTAGAACATTGGAATGTTGGGAGCTCCATTGAAAACAATGGAGCGCTCCGGGCTTATAATGGCTGGTAGAAGCCCGGAGCTCCAACATCCCAATGTTTCTTTGTTCACAGCTCTGGCTGTGAACAAAGGCTTCAGGGAGCCCGAGGGGATTTCAATCCCCTCGCGCTCCCTGAAGGCTTTGTTTTATTTGTTAGAACATTCTGCCCTCTAGTGGCAGAATGTTCTAATAGCCTTATAGCCCTTCGTAACAGGGCCATACCGGCAATTAAAGTCCCGCTGCTTTGTTAAAGTCCCTCGCCTTCGGCTCGGGCCTTTAACGCTGCAGCGGGCCTTTAATAGCCGGTATAGCCCGCTACGGCGGGCTATAAGGCTATAGTAATGTCATACATTTTCTAAAGGATATTTTCCATCGCAAAGGGATACCATCTGTTTTGGTCTGTTTTGGTCACTGGCAAAGGGGTTCAGTTCAAATCTTCACAAATGAATTATTTTGTGGAAACAATGTGGTTTAGACATTTAACTACAGCACTATGGCATGGCATGTTGGGGGAGTCAACGGCAAGTGTAAGGAGACTATGCAGTTAGCCCTTTTTCGCGGTTTGAATGTGGAATAAACAATTGCTAAAAGAATCTGGAGTTATCACAACACCTCCTACTCCACTAATGGGGCGGCCCCTTTTGTGATGAGGCTGGTGCTCCTTTAATAGGTTGTCTCCTAAGTGGGTGGTGGATAGAACAGGGTCTGGGAAGGTGTTCCTTAAATTGGATGAAGTGAAATCAAGAGTGGAGAAGCTACAATTGGAGAGAAAACTCAGAATTGATATGACTCTGAGATGATATGATCATTTCAAAAATGTCAAGGGTGTGGCAAGTTGGAGACTAGATAAGGATAAGGAAATCCTGGAACAACAGTAGTACAAGTATCTGAACATTCAGTATAGGTGGAAGGTGGTCAGTGGTGGAGTAAAATGAACACTGCTAAAGTTAATAGCAAAGTTGATGATAAGGTTACAAGTTGTAATGTTGTGTAGTTTCCACCCTACGGTAGGAACTGCATGTCTGTGCACAGCATAACTTTTGGGATGGTATCAGACTGATTCCATGCACCCCCTCAGGACATGTTGTCCTATAAACCAGCTAACTCACAGTGCCACTGCTTCAGCAGAAAAGGGCACATTTACATATCCTCCCTTTGTCACAGACTCGTCACCACATTAACTCATTCACACATTCATTCATTGGTGGGGCCCATAACACCAACACTCACACGTCTCACTCGAATCTGCACACAGGAGGAAAAGAAGCGCTGGACATGTGGGGATACCTTGTTACCTATCGGGAGTAATTTCTTTACATTATATACATTATATACATCAGTACCTATAGAATCCTAACTTTAACATCAAGGCACTCCACCACTTGGTCGATGGACCAATTAGTTGGATTGGTTGATGGTGATTTAGAACCAGCTAAAACACATTTAAAGCTTCGGAACCTTTCGGTTAACTTTCAATACCTTATTAAAGAATTGCAAGCTTGTTTCTTATTAATCAAATTTTAGTTTATCTAATTAGGTCACTCTGTGTTGGCATATTCAGGATTTCAGTTCAAATAATTTCTCTATTGAGCATTTCCAATCTTTGATCTTTAACATAAATTGACATAACGTTTATATTTACCTAAGTTTTGAACATTGGTGACTACCTCCAGAAGAACCCGTCAGCCCACAGCAATAATCAAAATCCCTTCAGATGGAATTGTCCTTTTATAATCAAAGAAACCCAGGAAAATCCAGGAAATCTCCTTCAGGTAGACGCAGGCCCCACGATTCAGCCAAAGGACCAAGGAACCAACAACCCAGCAAAATCAACCCTCCACACCAACAGCCCCCTCTTCCAAATCCCTTCCTTTTATACTCTTTTTCTCAGTACTTTTAGGACAATGCGCACCAATTTAGGGGTAGAAAGTGTTCTGATTGGCTAAACCCTCTGAAATTTGTAAGTCTCTTGAATGTTCCCAGGTTTGCCTGTTTCCCATGAGACTGGGCATGACATTTCTCAATTGTATTCTTTTTGGTAATTTCACAGGCAAAAGTTCCGAAGTAACAACATGTAAGCTTTCTTGCACAGGTCTTTCATTGTCCCCTCGTCATTCACACTAGTCTTCATCTTGGCAGTCCTCCATGTTCCTATCCTTGACAAGGAACATTTCGGTTCCCGTGGGAGGTCGCTTGGAGATCTTCAGAGCCATCCGAGTCTGAGCACTAGACATTGCTATCACATGACGGTGGCCACTTCCGAACTCCATTTTAAGTACTGCGGCCTAGTAGGCCCGAATGCCAACTTAAGCAAAAACAAACATAACAGTAATTAATATATAGAAATGAAGATTCTAATGTTTAACCCGTACTAATCCCAATATATAATAGTATTTTCCTAGCTTGTAGCAACATTTAAAGCAATAATACTCACCATTGTGCAGCACTGGAAGCACAAACCGTCATAAAAGCAAAATGAATCATGCAATTCTCTAATTCAACACATCCTAAAGTTAGTTTGCGTACCACAGTTAATCATTTAATTATTTGCCATGCAATTAGCATTTTAGTCCCACGTGTATCTCATGTTTATTAAGGTGCAATTGTTGATTAGTCATGCCACTGTTCACAAATTAGTACAAGTTAATATTTAGAATGATTACGTAATTAAATTTCATGCAAAATACAGGAGGTATAGAAAATGTTGCTTTACCTGCTCCATCACCACCATAAGCCCCCCTAACCCTAGGGGGGAGGCACATGGTTCTGGCAACCACTAAATATGACAACCCTGATCCCCCACGAATCGTGGTAACAGATCTATAAAAAAAAAACTTTCGATCAGTCACCCGTGCTCTCTTTCTCTCAGAGAAATATACAAGGAATTCACAGTGGAACGTTTTTAATATTTATTGAACCAACGCGATTCTTGTATAAAATATATGTGCTGTGATGATCAATAGACAGAAGCAAATGAAAGTTATTAGAATTACTAGGACATTGCACAGAATGAAAGGTTCCACCATTGTACTGAAACAATGTATGTATTCAAGCCTATAAAACAATATAGAAATCTGGCGTACTCCGAATATGCGTCCCCTAACCTAAGTGTCTAGGGCAGGTGTGTGTGTTCTGCCAAGAATCCCCGTACTGGATGATCCAACCCCCGTTACCTGAAGGAAAAGAATGTAGGTCCCCATCGTGGTCACGAGCTGGACACCCCTCGTAGAGATATCAGCAGGCTGCTGGGCTGAAGCATGAGCATGTAGAGCCCTTGCGAATGACAGCAAAGTGCTCCAACACCTGGAAACTGATGTTTATTTATAACAAAAGACATCCTTGCTTTGGGTCGAGATCTTGATCAGGCTGCCACTGTTTGTGTGTTATGGATAGCTGTATCGCCATATGTACGAAAACGACAAGCACATTTGCACAACGTACGTATAAACCTTGTACATGGTGTCAAGGTAGCATGATAGTGTTCTTGCAAAGTTGATTCTGTAAGCAAGTACAGTTTCTGAGAAACTAATTCAGACTGCCACGAATGCAAATGTATGTCATAAGTCATCATGTAAAAGTGAAGGTTACTTTAGGAAAGACCAGTGTAGATGTAAAATGGCAGCGTTTCTCTCCAGACCTACCTGGAACACATGAGAGTAAAGACTCAGCATGTATTGGTATGAGTGAGTACACTGGTGCGTTGTCCAGTGATATCAGTCTTTTGCCTATGTCTTCTACAGTTCCTTGTATGTTTAATGATGTCACTAAATTCGAATCATTATGGGACAACCACAATATTTTATATCAAGGGAAGACACTACATAATGAGGCCTGGATTGATAAGGGTATCTTTTTTCCGTACCAACTTGATGATTCAGCATACCCGATCACTTTCAAAGATCTTCAGTCTAAATATAATCTGGACAATCTGGAGCTTTATAATTTTTTAAAGGTTAAGGCAGCACTAACGAAGTCTAAACTACTGACCTCATCCCCTTCCTTGCCAAACTATGTAAAGAAGATTAACAAACTAGGTCACCAAGTCTCTTGGATTCATAAACTACTTTGTCCAAAGCAATCTCCCCTCAATAAGAGCCTTATATCCATTTGGGAATCACCCTCCTCTTCCCCGATCTCTGAAGCTGAATGGTCTCAAACTTGGAGCTCTGTTTCCAGGAATAAATATCCCCAGCCCTTTCACAGACAAAATTTCGGCTCCTACATAAGGCTTATAGGACGCCAGCCCGCTTACACTTGCATACGATACGCGATGACCCTAATTGCTGGAATTGCAAAGAGGGAACAGGGCACCTGGCCCATCTCCTACTATACTGCAAATGTGTTGAGCCATTTTTGGACAGGGTATTTAACTTAATCTCTAAATTATGTCCATGCTCCCTTAAAAAGGGACTATCCACACTGACGACCGGCTTCCTCCGGGTGGATACATTAAACAATAATGATAGAGCCCTACTGGACCTCCTACTGACAGCAGCTGTTGAGATTATCCCAAATAACTGGAAAGACACACAAACAGCGTCTTTTAAATGCTGGTTAAATTGGATTTCACACCTGAAGGGGCTGACAATATTGCTCTCCAAAATTCACCATGGAAACCCCCCATCAGACGTATGTGGGCTAGCCTTGACCTATACTTCAACTCACATAAACCGCCATGAACCATAAATATCAATGTGTGGGTAAGGTCCCACTTCCGGCCGCACCCATGTGATAGCTGTCCTGTCCGAGTATTCCCTTCCAAAAGAGGTGCAATAGATGAATGATGGTATATCATATGGTTTCTGCATACTGTTAACTCTAATTTGTCCTTTTACCTCTATAATTTATGGGTTTTGTTTCAGGTGGCTCCTACGACCCATCCTCTATCATTTGAACGAGTGTTATTGCATATCTTGTGACACAATGTGTGGAATTAATGACACCACTTTACTACCATCCATCAATGTAATTTTTCTTGATTTATATGTTGGTAATATGTCTGTTTTCCTTTTTATTTGTATTTGTTTTTAAGAAAACAACCAATAACAATATTTGAACAGGAATGACGTCACTCAGTCTATTGAAGCTACTATGAGCCCAATAAGTTTCGGTTCAACTGTGGCTCCTGTAAATGAAGGAATGTCATCAAATCCAAGAGGAGCATTGTCAAACCAAAGGATTTGGAGGGCAATGTTTTATCTTAGCCAGGTACACAGTCCAGAGTTTTGTTTCATGTCTGCTGTTTTAGGCAGGTTCCTACTCTTGTCTTAATGTACAGTTATAGTTTTCTCCTCAGTTTTTTTCATAGTTTTCTTCTCAGTTGTTTTTTATTTTTTACTTCTGTATGAGGGTGATTTGTGGGAGTGGTGTGTGGGTTGGAATTGGAATGTTTGCTGGTTGCTGGGCGCTCCTCTGCCAGGGTTCCATGGCTTGTCAGTTGGGATGCTGACAGAGAGAGACTTTGTGTGCCATCTTTCCAGTAACCTAATGAAAGAACTGGAAACCTCTGCAAATCTTTAAAATGAACGTCACAGTGGGTCATTTGCCGGTGTGGTTCACACCATGCATGAAGCGCGCTCATGGGGTTTTGCGTTCATTTGAAAGGCGGCACGAGGAGCGCTGTGCACTGATTTTTACCAATCATGTGAGCCTTTGTTGGTCGGACAGCGGTGCCAGCAGGGGGTGTTCTCCTCCTGCCAGGGATGCATGAGACCTGCCCATGTTATGTTTGCTGCAGCCTTCATTGCTCGAACGCGTTTTCCATCTTGGGGGAAGAACAGGCACAGTCAATGTATTACCTATGGTCGCTGTGGAGTGTGGAGGTGACTTTGCCAGGTGTCAGGCCCTGTAGCTGCAGTGTTAGTTCCAAGCCTTCTGACATGGAGGCCCTGGCAGTACTTGGTTAGCCCGGGGCTGCATCATGAACATGTTCTGCTTTGGTATTCAAGCTTGGAACAGGTCCATGCACTTGTTTTTGCTCAGATTGTGCTGGCACCAGCACATACCAGGAAGCACAGAGCAGTGCCCACCTCTTCATGTTTCTACGTCACACTGTCGGCAGCATACACAATAAGTCATGGATTTTCTGAGTTAATAAATGCACTGTGGGCAGCACCATTTCAACAAAACAGGCACACTGGACTCCTTCTTGGAAAGTGCATGGCTTTTCAGGCCATCACAATGTAAAACTAAGAACAGAAGTGTTGGGTACACTACTTTAGGAAGGGACATTGATTCCAAGGCGCCTCTATGCACGATGACCTTGACCTTTGGTGCCACAATATTGATAATGTAGCGTTCAACGCCAGTGGCGTGCAGCTGTATTTGTGATGTGATGTCCGTAGACTGGCCCACACCTCTCAACGCCAGTGGTGGATTAAAGCTGATGGTGAGGTACGGCCAGTGGCCTGGAAGGGATGAAAATATATGGTATTGTTGAGTGTGGGTAAGGTGTATGCTGGCGGAGATGAGGAATTCCTCACCTCTGGCATTGCTCCCCTTTACAGAGGGTCTGTGTCCACCGTGCTGTGCGTCCGCATGCACAGTCCTCACAAGACGTAGAATGTAGGGGTTTGCTAAATTAGTCACTGGTGAGGATGGCCAGGAGACCACGGTGAGGAGGAGGGCAGCCCGGGCATGGCAGAGAACACCAGACCAGGTAAGTGCTCTGCCTCCAAAGCGTAGGGTCGTGCGGAGGGGAGCGGAGCGGAGCGGAGTTTTGAGTCAACTTCGTGGAATTCCCCGTAGTGGCACTCTGCCAACTCTGCCCACCTTTACAACTAACGCTGGAGGGTAGCCACTTTCTTTTTTTCCTGATATGTTCCCTGATAATCTTACCAAAAAAGGTTAAGTCCCTAAAAACCTTTCTTTTCCAATCCTAAAGCCACCCTCAATCACTACTCTAGTCATCTCTTGTTTCTCTCTTTGATTCTCACTTTAGCACCAGGACTCCTTCAGGGAACTGCACACTTTATAGATGAAATCAAACTAATGACTATCAAAGAGGCGGTGTTCGCTGGAGGCGTGAAGGCGTGAGTTCCCAATGAGGCTAATGATGAACTTTCAAGGAACACGATATCTGTTTGAGGAAGCAGAGGCAGCTGGGTAAGGGAGAGAGAGAGTTCTTTGAGTAACATAGACGTTCTCTGCTGGCTACCCCTCTTTGCAGTAGGGAGCTAAGATTCATGGCTCTCATGTGGCGGGTAGTGTCATCTCTAGGAAGGGGGTGCAGGAATAACTGATCATGCCAAAGAGTTGTCACTTTTCATCTGACTTGTTGCCCCCTGCTCTCCACCCTCTTAAGAGTCTCTGCATATGTGCACTTGTGTTATTTTAAATGAAGAAACAGAGACAAAATGGTTCGCAGGTCATCAGTGTTTTACTTAGTTGTCTTTGAACTAAAGGTAGAGCACCCATTGCTCAGCCACCACCCTGCTCTGAAGCCCAGGAGTCTTGAGCTGTACTTTCACTCACACTGCAAACAGTGACTGATTGCACTGCCATGCCGTCGTCACACCTCTGCTGTCTGTGCATCGGTTGCCTGTGGTGCTGACAGTCCTGCCATCCAACAGTGGCTGCTAGCCAACCATAGACAAGAGACCCTCCCTGGAAGACAGATAGCGCACGCCCACTCCCTGTTGACTCAGGGAACAAGTAAAACAGGCGTTGGACGACCAGCAGCCAGACTCCTCTTCAGCAATGGCCCAAAGCTACACCGTAGTCCAAATTACTGCCCATCGTAAGGTTTGAGGTCCACTGGCGGCCCTCAGACAGAAACCGCAGTTGTTTGATCAGAATGGTGACTAATGCTGGAATGAGAAGGCACCCAGAAGCCCATGACAAAGAGGACATTTCTAAGAAATCCTTTAACAAATATCACATTTAAGCTGGAAATAAATGATGAACAGATGCAACATTGAGAAGATTTGCAGAGTTTCTCACTACAGATCAGTACACATGCATGTGCAATGCTAAGACAAATCTCATATTATGAATGCATAACCTGGAATCCTTGTAATAATGTTCCTGAAAGTTTTCACCACAACAAAAAGTTCAGGTGGGCCAAAAAAACTTCAAACAACACCCAACACCAAAACTAGCAGAAAGCACCCATCATCTGCATCAGCAATACAGTACTGAGAAAAAACCTGAGATCCTTCAAGGAAATGTTCCAGAAAATCAAAAGGGCAAAGCAAATCCAGCATAACAAACATCATCTCAGCCCATCAGGTACATTCAGAAGACAGTCCCAATATCTCTATGTCAATTTGAGAGCAATATAAGTCTAACAGAACTGTACGGCCGAACAAAGAAACTCTAATTCATTTCCTAAGATCCCACTATCATACCACCTACCAACGAACTCAGAAATCTCTATTATTATTATTATTAGGTGGTTTATTAGTAGGGGTAAGTAGGTACCTGCCACTAATAATAAGGTCACAATCACAATATAAGGTCCAGTCAAGGTCTCAATAAATTATTCCCTTGCTCAACCCTTGGTAGCTGGCTGCGAGCAGGCAGGCTTAACTTAGAAGACAGGTGTGTAAAGCATTTAAAAACATTAATGCATTAAAAACGTAAGAGACAACACATACACATCCATCACCCATTTATGAAGCTATCAAATATTTTTATGATTAAAATGACACCAAAACAGCAAAAGTCCAATGTAGGAAACCAAATATATGAATTTTTAAAGATTAAATAATTTTTAGTGCCTAGAAACGAAAAGCGCCAACTTGGGACATCTGGTCATGCTTCATCAGGACAAAGTCAAAGTTTGAGGCTAACTCTGATGGAACGCAGGTCAAGTACACTGAGCAGTAGGCCCCATCAAGTTTTTACCTTTAGACTTAGTTGTTTTTCTGGCTCACTTTCTCTCGTGGTCAAGCGAGGCATCTCTTCAGACCGGGTTTGGAGTCTATGACGGCTGCTTGGTTAAGCGCAAGGCCTCTGTGAAATCCTGGCAGTCTTAAGCTCAGGAGCTTTCAGCGTGACGAATCTGAAATCCAGGCCGGGTCGCGGTTCGATATCAGCAGCTTGACTCTCGACGACTGGTCGGTCAACTTATGGAGCTTTTTGGTTAAAATTCTCCAAATGGTGTCAAATTTCTGGAGATGATTGCAGAAGGTCCTTTTGGGGTTCCAAAGTGTCAGCAACACCAATTCAAGGTTCCATAAGCTACATTTTGCACAATGTACCTGGCCAAATCCTTTAAAGTCCACTGGTTGCACTCCTCAAACTTTTAGAGTCAGGCAAAGTCCTTCTTTTGCTGAAGCCCAAAGT
Source organism: Triturus cristatus (assembly GCF_964204655.1). Lineage (NCBI taxonomy): Eukaryota > Metazoa > Chordata > Amphibia > Caudata > Salamandridae > Triturus > Triturus cristatus. Next base: position 43,073,947 of record NC_140589.1, read on the forward strand.
GTGCAGCAGGTGCAGCCCTTCCGAGTGCAGCCAACTTGGTGCAGGCTAGATGTTCAGCAGGGCAGTCCTTCTTCTTGTTTCTTTCAGGCAGTGATCTGAGTTTCTGGGCACCTCTCCAATATCTAGTCTTTTTGGGTGACAACAAAGGGGGCACCCCTAACCAATGGGGAACAGGGGGCCAACCATAAGAATGACAGCTTTCTGTGTGGCATATTCTTGTCCCAGAAAGCACTGCACTTTAAAATCAAAAATAGAGAAACGTTCTCGTGGAGGTTAAGATCTCGCAAAGCCACCCACTGTGATGACTAACTTTCCCTAACACTCCCCCTCCAGCCCCTCTGCCTATTGAATTACTGGGCCCTGTCTGGCTAGGGGTGCAGTATGTGGGGTGCCTTGGGGTGAGCCTTTGTCCTGTCCTAACAACCATTCCCTCTTTGAAGACCAGTTTGGCTACTCTACCCCTATCCTGCCTTTTGTTCTGCAGCTTTCAGATCTCCTCTCACCAGATGTCCTTTGTCTCTATGCAGGCCACTTCACACATCATCAGAGCAGTTTGGATCAGCCTGTCAAACGCTGGCCAATCGGGAGGCTGCTGAAAGCCTGGATTTAGGCTCATCATAAAAGCATGTTCTATACCTTCATTTCTGTAATAGTTATAATACATCTAACATTGTCAGGTTGTTGGATTTATCATAGCTAGTCTTTTAACTCTTTAAATTATATTATTTGATTCCTCCAATCAGTAGTTAAACTTTATTAAAGTATTACCATGTTAGCCTATGGAGCCAATGTGCCACAATGGGGTAAACCGAATTTGGCAGTTTTCCCTCAACAGGGCATGTAAAACATATTTTTAAATGTCACTGCTTATTTGTACATGGCTCCCTGCCCATGGAACACCTAGGGGGAGACATTAGGGGTGTATGTAAAAATAAGGTAGTTTCAAACTTTGGAAGTACCTTTAATCCCAAGGTCAAATTTGCATAGAATTTAATTGTAAAAGCAGCTGGCATAGCGGGGCTGGCTTTAAAATGACAGCAGCCAACACAGCAGTGCACATGTAAGTGCATTAAATCTGCTGCTTCCCTAAACCTACATGCCCTTCCATACACTAGGGGCTCACGGGTAGGTTGTCACACCAGTTGTCATTATACCTAATTATCATATACCTTTTACACAGAGCACTGGCCCTGGGCCTGGTTAGCAGACCCCCGGGCTCAATCAGAGTCAGTTACCAACAGTCTCAGTCAACAAATGGGGGGGATCAGGGCAAAAAGGATGGCTTCCTTACTATTATTATTACTATTATTATTATTACAAAGAGCATACACAATATTAAAAAGACATTAAAAAAACTCACAGCTGGCAGACATAGTAAGTTGCTTATCAACATAAATACTTACATTAACTTCACCGAACTGACACATGAATAGTAAAATCTATTTATCATGCATGATTTAATATGATTTCACCATCAAATTCATCACAAATCAGATCACTTAATAATCTCATCCGGAAACTGACCGTAGATTGCCTCTGATGTTCTTTCCGCATTAATTATTTTGTGATGAACACATTTAAAAAAGCATAGTATTGTATGTCATCAACTATTCCAGCCCTGATGGTGGATAAACATTTCTATTTTGACCTGATCAATCATGGCTGAAAACATACTTCTGTGCCCCATCAGGGTCTTTATAGGATGAATCCAAACTCATAGAAGTTCAGTCCTTCGCTGACATGACAAGATATAAACTGCCAGTGGGACTCCGAGGGGGGACAATTCCAAAACATGATGACAATGATCTGATATAAAAAAAAAAAAGCATCCTTCTCAAACTACTATTCAGATCTAACAACAAGAAGAAAAAGGGTGATCTAAGCTTACCTTTTTGCATCAGTCTACACCACTTTCAATTTACTGCCACTATTTCATTAGGGGGGGAAGTGTCACACCGAGGAATGGTTCTAAAAAGTTGGACAATTGCAAATATAAAAAATAAAATCAATTCCTGTAGGGAGGTTTATTGACTAATAAGGGGTTTAATGGTTTTAACAGACTTTGCACAAAGGAATATCTGATTCTAACCACCCCAATCGATTTCCTTCCAGCAAGTATGAGAAATCTTGAAATAGTGTATAATTGTGCTATGCTTTTAGATTGCGAATGAGGCGGTCGTGCGAGTGATAAGTTATGATAGGCAGAAGTGGTGATGCAATAAATGTATTAATGCCCGTAGTGGTAAAAGGGTTATCACCAGCTGGAATAGCATTTTATTGAAAATGCTTCAGGGGGTAGAATGACGGGGAGCTTGGAAAAAGGGTGTTGGAAGGTTGAGCCAGGGTGTAGGGCACAGTGGAAGACAGTAGGCAGCCAGTCACGGTGACAGACCGCAAGGGATTATGATTCCGGCAAGTGTTGTGGACCCGTCTACCTGGAAGATTGCCCTATTTAGAGCCATATTTATGATGATTTGTGTTTTTTTGAGCATTCAGAGAGTCAGTGGTGATATGATCAATTAGCTCTGAGGGGATGCGGGTTGAAGATGTCTGGAAGGAAGAAGGTAGGGTTGCTGTGAAGAAAAGTAGAGGTAAGACAGGCCTGAAAAAGAGAGGATGCTAGGTGACTTTGAGGAGGTGTAGTAACAAGAAGATATTTGCAGTGAGCGTAGATGAAAAGTCATAGAGGTAAGGGAAGGGGAGCAGGGTTAGCTGTTCGTGCATGGGGAGCAGGATGACAGACGGGCATGTGGTGGGTGTACTAAGGAAGTGTTTGCAATTATGAAGTTGGCAGTAGAGGGAGTACGGAATCGGGTCAGTTTCTGAGGTGTATTAGTTGGGAAGGAGTGAGGAAAGCTTGATGAAATTAGAGATGGAGGTCCATGAGGATGTGCGAGTATTTGAGGGAGGAGGATGCGAAAGGTAATTGATGGGTTTTATCACCTCCTCAGGGAGATGTCAGGTTCCTGGTAGAAGGTAGAAGGTGTGCATTTGTAGCTATCCCATAGTGAGATGGGCCACGGTTCAAGCTAAAATATTGCTATGGGCAGCTGATGGGGATGGACGATGATAAGGTGTCAATATACTGCAGGGCCTGGGGGGATTGAGATGGAGTCAATTGCTCCCCATGGTTTGGGAATGGAGTGGGAAGAAACCTAGAGAAACAGCTGAGACTTACGTGAAGTGAGTGACGGCATGTGTGCAGTTTGGGACACGTATCAAAGTGTCAACTACAAGGGAAGACTGGCCAGAACCATGAGGGATCTTGGGTTCAAAATTTGACAGACATCCCATCCACATATGAAAAGGATTTTCTCATGGTGGAATGTGGTATCAAGGAATTGACAAATGACCAAATGATATGCAATTTAAATGCCCTGAATAATTAGCCATGTTGTGAATGAAATACATTGGCTTTTTGCTGCAATGGCTGGAGTTTATTTTGTATACAAGCAAAATAAAGAAGAAATGGAATATGTCAAGTCTTGATATGGGCTTTTATTGCATGAACATTGGTTGTTTGATGCACCACTATATAAGATCAGGAGAAGTGGGGTACGAAAAATGACACAAGAGAAAGACTTTATTGAAGATGGAGATAAGGCAGCTGGGACTAGTGTGGGCAGACATGAAAAGAAGGCGGGGCAGCCAAAAGTTGAATTGTTGAAATAGGATTTACTAGGAATATATGTTATAACATTAAAAAGGGGGTGGGAGCTGGAGAGCCAATATGGCGGGAACTGGTTAGGGGAACTGGAACGGGTTTTAGACATTGATGTTCTAAAAATTGTCAGGTTATTAGAATATGGGGCTATTGCTAGGCTAAAGGTTTGTTGAAATTGTGAGCTCTGCTTCCCTTCAACAATGTAGTGTCTTCCACATGAGACTGCATCAGGCGTGGTCCCTCGCACAAATTCTTCAGCACCGACACCAATGGGCCCACAGAAGGCACATATCCGTGCTTAACTTGATAATTAAAAATTAAATCAAATATAAAATGAGTGCAGGGGCAAAGGTTTTCCCTCACAGCCCACCATTGGTGCCGATAAATGCGGCGTCTGCCAAAAGCGAGGCTGCCCGCTTCTGAATCTACCTCTTGCGTCTTCCTCCAAAACTCTACACTTCCCGTCTCGTTTCTCAATCTTGCAGGTTCTTTTCAATCTCTTTCTGCCTCCTTCTTTCTCACTTTTCTGCCTTTCTAGCTCTTGTATAAGGTTAAAACCTAAAGGTGGAAATTAAGCCCTCTTCTCCAAAACAGAGCGCCGGAACCACCTGCGCAAATGGAGAACAGACACACAGCCTGAGCAGTTACGGACCGGAAGCAGCCTCACCTGTGATCTGCCACAGCACAGTCTCGGCACTGGACCCGTAAGTCATAGCCTTACACCGGAAGTGCAGCCATCTTTTTTCAGCATTCCCTTCTTTGGGTTAACATCCAGCTTCAGCACCTCTCACCGCAGCCACGATGGAACCCTGGAAGGCACAAAGTGAGGCTCAGGCAAGAAATATCATCGATTTTACAACCCTGGGGTTTTAGTTGGAAGCCTGGCCAAACTTATGGGACATAGTGACCACACCGTCATCCGCTCCACTCAACACGTATGCACAGACTTCACCCAATGATTACACTGACACATTAGTTATGGGTGAAGAACTGCTGCAGGTTTATTTCATACAACATAAGTATGACGATAGAGTGGGTTATCTTACGGGCGATCCAGGGCAAGCAGCTCCTCGCTGCTCCGCCCGCCTTGCGAGCCAGCACGCACGGTGGGTCGATGCCAGGCAGTGCGGCACATTTTTCAGATCCTCCTTTGGATCACGTGATCTGTCTAATACTCCCGCCCCTTTTAACAGGGGGCGGAGCGTGTTATGGCACACCCCCGGTTGGTCAGGCCCCCCAACCGCCCGAAGGACTAACAGGGCGCCGTCGCGGTCTTCCCAGAACCTCCTTCGGCTCCCGGACCTTGGCTCAGGCACCCTTACTGTGCCGGACAGGGGTACCCTTACTGTACCGACTGTTGCAGAGGTACCCTTACTGTACCCTTCTGCCTCCAGATCGCCCTGTAACTCCGCCTGTAACACAAGAAAAAACATTATAACATTCCAGTTGTGCGCTGCCTACGCCGCGCAGGGTAAGCGGAAAGGGTGGGATCTCGCGCGGCCAGGGGTGTACCACAGGAAGCAGAGGGCGATCTGCGGCGGCGGGAGGCTTAAATAGGGCCTGGCCCCGCCCAGCCCAGCGGCCCGCCTCCCCCAGCGTATGCCCATTGGGGCCTCCCCTCCCCAAGGCGCGGCCTCTCGAGAGAGATGGGGGGGGGGGGTTTGAGGCTCCGACGGGTGGCCACTAGAGAGCTGCCCTGCTGATGTCCCCCTGCGTGGGACGCGGGCAGCGGCATTCTACAGTTTCTAGAACTTTCTCTGCCCAGCTAGCTCCTTTGTGATGATAGCAAGTCATTGAAGGGAGTGAAGCTTATTTGTACAAGTATATTTCCTCCTGACTGGATACATAAAGCTGTAGGGCGTGCTTAAGCTCGCTGTTAGCAGAGGTCATTGTGGTGACAGCGCCAAACGAGAAACACTCTGATCTGGGAGCCAGAGGCAGGCTGAGCTCATGCTGACTGCGGCGGTAATTCATTGAACCGCTTGGACGATATCCGCTCCCGCTGCTGCCTGTATGATCACTTGTTTAAATTTAGATTGCATGTGGTCAGGCCAAATATACGTGCTTCTCTCTTCCTGGCTGGGCCCGGGAATAGCTTTAGAACCACTCCATTGCAAAGTATCAGGAGGAATATTTAGAATTTACAGCGCAGCTGGAGTCTAGAAAGGACCTAAACTTCTAAATATGTACTGTTATTGTTATAATTATATATATATATATATATATATATATATATATATATATATATATATATATATATATATATATATATATATATATATATATATAGATAGATAGATAGATAGATAGATATATATACACACACTCACATATATCTCTCCACGTGCAGTTCACTGACACTAACATACAGCTTTATAGCACTTTGAAACATGATTTGATTTTTACAGAGCGCCAACAAATACCCGGTGGTGTCTCAGCACTAAAAGGTGGAGGGACATAGAGAATAAAGTTACATTTTGGTGAATAGCCGGGTTTTTAAAAGCTTGCTGAAACTCCAGAGAGAGGGGGCTGTTTTAGTTGCGAAAGGAAGATTTTTCCAGTTTGGGGTTGTACAGAACAGAAAGCTCCTGCCTCCCCAAGTAGAGAGCTTTTAGGGAGTCAACCCCAAATTCATCCCTGAGCTGGACCTAAGGGTCCTGTTAGGCACAAACCTTCTAGGGTTCCCCCTTAAGAAGATTGGGCCATGTCCCTGAAGCGCTTCATAGATCATACAAAGCGCTTTGAAGAGAATCCTTTGCTGAACAGGCAGGCACTGCAGTCTAACCAAAGCCTGTGAGGCCGACTGGAGGCTCAGGATTTTCATCACAATCTTGCCGCTGTGTTTTCTAGAATCTGCAACATAATCAAGGACTCTGAAAAGCGCGTCATTTTGCATTTTTTGAAGCAATAACAAGGGTGTGAGAGAAGGCAGCACCTTCGCTCTGGAATATATTCATTTTTCATTATTTATATCGACGTCACTGTTAATATATTGCAGTTTGGGGGTATGAACAGGAACACTCTGGATACACGCCCGTAAATTCAGAAGAGCTTTAATAAAAATATAAAGCCATAAATGTAGGGAGCCCACGGCAGAGATACCAGTACAAACAAGAGGCCAGCAATAACTGCCGTGGCGCAAAAGAACATCCGCTGACAGAATGCAGAGAGTATACTAAAGCAGAACACAGAATTAAAGTAACAGTATACATGTAAAGTAACATACCACACTTATTAGTCAACTTCAACTCCCTTTTAATGGAGTTCTTGTTAGGATTTTCTTTTAAAAACATACAGGTAAGTAAATGATGGAATGTGCTTTAGATGTTATGTTGTACTCATATTTGGAAAGTATATATTTATGTGCCTTTTAAAAAATATTTATAAATAAAGTTTGCGATTTTAAAATATATTACAGAGGCACTACCGCGGCTCTGAACTACATCCACTTGACTGGAGACGTGCAGGGCCTGTTAAGGTTAATTTACTACCTTAACTGTACTATTTCCTGTCCTTTGGTGTTGTAAACACTATGCAGCTCCCGGCAAAGAAGACTTTTGAAGTGAATCTTTGTTTTTAACCCAATCCCTTGAGGTTTTTTTTTGCCCCACCTTGCCCAAGAGTGGGAGGGGGTATGTATGCCATGCCCAGGGCTGGAGACGATAGGTTGATGCACTCCCCAGGCCTTGCTCAAGGGCGGGGGTGGGGGATTTATTCACAGGCCTTGCTCAAGGGCGGGGGCAGGGGGATTTATTCCCAGGCCATGCTCAAGGGCGGGGGTGGGGGATTTATTCACAGGCCTTGCTCAAGGGTGGGGGTGAGGGGATTTATTCACAGACCTTGCTCAAGGGTGGGGGATTTATTCCCAGGCCATGCTCAAGGGCGGGGGTGGGGGATTTATTCACAGACCTTGCTCAAGGGTTGGGGGATTTATTCCCAGGCCATGCTCAAGGGCGGGGGTGGGGGATTTATTCACAGACCTTGCTCAAGGGTGGGGGGATTTATTCCCAGGCCATGCTCATGGGCGGGGGTGGGGGATTTATTCACAGGCCTTGCTCAAGGGCGGGAGCAGGGGGATTTATTCACAGGCTTTGCTCAAGGGTGGGGGGATTTATTCCCAGGACATGCTCAAGTGCAGGGGTGGGGGGATTTATTCACAGGCCTTGCTCAAGGGCGGGGGCAGGGGGATTTATTCCCAGGCCTTGCTCAAGGGTGGGGGTGAGGGGATGTATTCACAGGCCATACTCAAGGGCGGGGGTGGGGGATTTATTCCCAGGTCATGCTCAAGGGCGGGGGTGGGGGAAATTGTTCACAGGCCTTGCTCAAGGGCGGGGGCGGGGGGATTTATTCCCAGGCCTTGCTCAAGGGTGGGGGTGGAGGATTTGTTCCCAGGCCTTGCTCAGGGGTGGGGGAATTTATTCCCAGGCCATGCTCAAGGGTGGAGGGATTTATTCCCAGGCCATGCTCAAGGGCGGGGCAGGAGGGATTTATTCCCAGGCCTTGCTCAAGGGTGGGGGCAGGGGGATTTATTCCCAGGCCACACTCAAGGACGGGGGGGGATTTATTCCCAGGCCATGCTCAAGAGCGGGGGAGGAGGGATTTATTCCTAGGCCTTGCTCAAGGGTGGGGTGGGGGATTTGTTCCCAGGCCACACTCAAGGGCGGGGGGATTTATTCCCAGGCCTTGCTCAAGGGCAAGGGCGGGGGGATTTATTCCCAGGCCTTGCTCAAGGCTGGGGGGATTTATTCCCATGTCATGCTCAAGGGCAGGGGTGGGGGGATTTATTCCCAGGCCATGCTCAGGGGCGGGGGGATTTATTCCCAGGCCATGCTCAAGGGTGGGGGGATTTATTCCCAGGCCTTGCTCAAGGGCAGGGGCAGGGGGATTTATTCCCATGTCATGCTCAATGGCAGGGGTGGGGGGATTTATTCCCAGGCCTTGCTCAAGGGTGGGGGATTTGTTCCCAGGCCACACTCAAGGACGGGGGGGGATTTATTGACAGGCCTTGCTCAAGGGCGGGGCAGGAGGGATTTATTCCCAGGCCTTGCTCAAGGGCGGGGGCGGGGGGATTTATTCCCAGGCCATGCTCAAGGCTGGGGGGATTTATTCCCAGGCCTTGCTCAAGGGCGGGGGCAGGGGGATTTATTCCCAGGCCTTGCTCAAGGGTGGGGGCAGGGGGATTTATTCCCAGGCCTTGCTCAAGGGTGGGGGTGGGGGGATTTATTCCCAGGCCTTGCTCAAGGGCAGGGGCAGGGGTATTTATTCCCAGGCCTTGCTCAAGGGTGGGGGTGGGGTGATTTACTCCCAGGCCATGCTCAAGGGTGGGGGGATTTATTCCTAGGCCTTGCTCAAGGGCGGGAGCTGTTTCCTCTCCCAGGACTGCCTTGCACGAAGTCAATATGTTGTAAGGCAAGGCGTAGGGGAGGGAGGCTTTTTGACGCTACCTCAGACTTGCAGATCCTTGTAAATCTGCAGCAGTGTCAAAAATCAATGGGTGCTGGGTGGGAACGCCCACATCAACACCCATTGCACTCCCCTTTAAGTCAGAAAATTGCGTCGAGGAGGACCATATTTACGAGGCAGCGTTAAGCCACACAAAGTGGCTTAGCACCGCCTTGAAAATATTGAGATGGGCACAGCGCCACCTGAGCGTCTCAAAAACAGATGCTCCAGTGGCACAATGACCTTGTAAATATACCCCACAATGTCGGGGGAACATGTGTATTGGGTCGAGCAGGGAGTCTTGTCAGGAGCAAGAAGGTCAAACCTGCCCTACTAACGCCAGGTCAGCCTCAGAGGCCACTTCTCGATGCTACTTAGAGGACTAGATCACACAACGCATATTTGTAAAGTACACGTTTAGCCAGAAGGGTATCTTGGCCCTGAATAACAGATGATTATTGTTACCCAACTCAAGGGTACTCATTTTATGAGCCTCAGAAGGATGAACAGCTGAGTGGACCCATCGGGATTTGAACCTGCGACTATGAGGTGAAACACAGGTCCCTACAGTGGACACATTAGTTCACTAAGCCACCAGACCCAGATAAAGTCAGACCAAAGAGCGTGAGCCTACTGACTGTGAGCAACCACTGTTCAGCCACTTCCAGACTCTACCTCTCTGCTTCTTCCTTGAACTGGGTAGGAGATGGAGTGAAGTCCACAGTCTGGCACCTGCAACAAAGAAAGGCTTAGCATGTGCTGTACTGAGATGTGTTATCATACGCTTGCAAATGTGACGATCAGAAGAAAGAGCAATAAATGATTCACCCCAAACCCAATTATTCCGATGTCTAACTTAACTTTACTGACAACTCTCTGCCCCCTCAACTACTCTCGACCACCTCAACAACACTCCGCCTCATCAACTCTGTACCTCCTCGCTGAATCCCCACCTCCGCATCAACTCTTCACCTCCTCAACAACTCCTTCGACTCCTCAACAAGTCCTCACCTCCTCAGTCACTTCTCATCTTCACACAATTCTCTATGTCCCTAAACAATTCTCTGCCTCGTCCAAAACTCTGCTTTCTTACTGACATCATGGCTCTCCAATCACTCCTCTCCTATTCAATAACTCTTGGCCTCCTCAACGACTCTCTGTCTCGTCACCAGACCACCACCTCCCCAACAACTCCCAACTCCCTGCTTCTTCAGCAACTCTCCATCTCCTCAGCAACTCTCTGTCTCCTCAACAAATCTCTGCCTACATGACAACTCTCCACCTCCTCAGCATCTCTCTGGATCCTCAACAAGTCTCTGCCTACACGACAACTCTCCACCTCCTCAACATGTCTCTGCCTATAAGGCACCCCTCCACCTCCTCAACAATTCTCTGCCTCCTCAACAAGTCTCTGCCTCCTCAACAAGTCTCCGCCTACACAGCAGCTCTCCACCTCCCCAAACACTCTCTGCCTCCTCAGCAACTCTCCACCCCCTCAACACCTCTCTGCCTCCTCAACAAGTCTTTGCCTACACGGCAACTCTCCACCTCCTCAACAACTCTCTGCCTCCTCAACAACTCTCCACCTCCTCAACAACTCTCTGCCTCCTCAACAACTCTCTGCCTCCTCAACAACTCTCCACCTCCTCAACAACTCTCTGCCTCCTCAACAACTCTCTGCCTCCTCAACAAGTCTCCGCCTACACAGCATCTCTCCACCTCCCCAAAAGCTCTCTACCTCGCCAAAAACTCTTTGCCTCCTCAACAACTCTCTGCCTCCTCAACAACTCTCCACCTCCTCAACACCTCTCTGCCTCCTCAACAAGTCTTTGCCTACACAGCAACTCTCCACCCCCTCAACAACTCTCTGCCTCCTCAACAACTCTCTGCCTCCTCAACAAGTCTTTGCCTACACGGCAACTCTCCACCTCCTCGACAACTCTCTGCCCCCTCAACAACTCTCCACCTCCTCAACAACTCTCTGCCTCCTCAACAACTCTCTGCCTCCTCAACAACTCTCCACCTCCTCAACAACTTAGTCAGTCAGTCAAAGAATCTTTATTCGGTCATCAGAGACCATAAAACACATAAAAAAACAATTATTCCTAAAATCAGATTCAATAGATGACGGTTAAAAACAGGCCAGTGATTCATATTCAATTTCCAATTCGGTGTGGATAAAACCATCTAAAATCTTGGATATCCAAAAGGTAAAACAGGGCCTTAGGGATAAAGCACAAATAACACAAAATCAAAGCTATAAAAGGGAGCATGTAAAGTGCAGATAGAATAGTGCAAAGATGTAAAAAATACCAACAGTAAAATGTCTATAAAACGACCCACAGTTGGAGCCTGCATAATTCATTTCCGCATGAAGGCAAAGAGGAGCTCTCTGTTCCTCAAACAGCTTCCTCCTGTGTCCTGGTGCTCCTGTGAGAAAACCAGCAGCTCCAAAGCAGGTCATGTGCGAAGACGGCATTGGTAAGTATGTCAGGGCTCGCCTCACTTGTGCAAAATTGCAATTCCTTAACAACAGAAAAAGATTTTTTTTCCTTAACTAACTATAAAAATCCCAAATTAATGTAAAATGTAAGGTATCTTGCTCTGAAAAGTATCACGGGGGCAGGGCTTTAGAGCCCCTGGCTTTGAGAAACCTCTGGGAACAGCTAAGCACCAATGAATGAAATTAAATCTAAACCTGGTCAGGAGAGAACTGTGATGGGGTTGATTAATAAAAGACCAGTAGGGTTGTCCTGAAGGCCTTGTACTCAATATTATGTATTGCCTTATTGTGGGCCTGGTGAGTTCCTTGCCTTCCCTGTCTCCCACCCTCCTGGCCAAGAACATATGTTTAATATATCTCCGCTCCCTTCGGTGCATGAACAGCTCAGGGCGCCCTAACCTCTTTAGCTGCTCCAGGACATAACCCGGCCAGGGAATATTCACTGCCCCCTCAGGCCCAATACAATCCTTTAGAACAAGCTGATTTAGGGTAGGAATGGGACTTGACCAAATATTAAGCCCCCGCATTAATGGTGTCGGAAATATAACCCTGTCCAAGCTCTTCATGCACCATAAGGGAAGGGGTAGATGTGGGGGCAGCGATAAGTCTGCGGAGGAAAAATGTATTCTCAGCCGCCTGCAGTTCACTTATATCATTGTATCCCCACACGTCGCGACCCCAGTGGCCATAGGTATGCATGTTTCGTTATGAATCTTGAGTAGGGCAGGTATAGGATTGGCCCCTGTTCTCTTAGCGAAGTCCATAGTGGTTCCTGCCACTCTAGCCAAGATGTCCTTTTTAAGTGCTCTTTGTGCCACCCAAGACCCCCTTTCATCAAACAGCACCCCCAAATAGGGGAAAGTAGAAACTTTAGTCAGTTCTGCCCCCTGCAAAAGTACTTGCATCTAGGTAGCTTTGTGCTGCCTGTTGTCCTAATGTGTGATTTTGAGAAATTGATAGAAAGGTCGAGAGAGACCATAAAATCAGAAAAAGTATTTAAAAGGCTTTTCAATCCCACAGCCGTCCTCAACAACTCTCTGCCTCCTCAACAAGTCTCCCCCTACACGGCAACTCTCCACCCCTTCAACAACTCTCCGCCTGCTCAACAACTCTGTGCCTCCTCAACAAGTCTCCACCTACATGGCAACTCTCCACCCCCTCAACAACTCTCTGCCTCTTCAACAACTCTCCACCCCCTCAACATCTCTCCACCCCCTCAACAACTCTCTGCCTCTTCAACAACTCTCCGCCTCCTCAACAACTGTGTGCCTCCTCAATAAGTCTGCCTACACTGGAACTCTCCACCCCCCTCAACAACTCTCTGCTTCCTCGATGACTCCCCGCTTCCACCCAGCTCCATTTCATCAACAACGATTTGCCTCCTCACCTGTCCCTCTTGAGCTGCGATGAGTCCTCTGGAAGCCTGCCTCTCTAAGGAGCCTCCACCCGGACCCTAGTGTGGGTCCCAGATTCGGAGTCTGGCAGAGAGCTCCTTGCCTTGCTGCCACCACAGCTGGCCTGCTGAAAGACATTAGCCTGCTTCCCACAAGAGCTGCTCATGGTCAGCTCTGCCAAACGTCCACTCGGCAAGCCACAAGCCAGAGAAGGTGATACTAGGAGAGAAGAAAATAAATGACCCTAAAGGGAAACTCTCTGGAATCCTTGCATCCAGACGCGTGGAACTGTTTATGGAGATGTGTCTTAAGTTGCTAAGTGACATCATGGAAATAGGATCAGGCTGCAGCCTCAGGGAGCATCAGAAATAGATTTAATCGAAAAATGCAAGACAAAACTGACTTTAAGGCAGAGGTCTTCAAACATTTTTGCTCTGAGGACCCTGACGCAAAATGTTTTGAAGCCCGGTCCTTCCAAAACTTAATAGTAAGAAGAGAGTAAGTGGACGAGGCAGGACTACTTTTTCTGTAGCTCATGACCCACCCGAAATGGGAGACTTATATGAAAGTGCAAATGCATCAAAGAGAGAAACTGACCCAAAAAAACTGCTCCCCATAATTGAGGCATTGTGGGCCCCTCACTCTCCTGGATCCTGGTGCAACTGCACCTGTTGTACAAATGGCAGCTGTCTTACTGACTAGCAGGCTGTCTCCTCTGCCTCTTTCACCCCTTCCCTGCCTGGTCATCATTCCGATCTTGACCAGGCCCCTCTTTCAGAAACAAATGAGCTCCCACGTGTCGCCCCCTCTCGTCACAGCAAGGGCGCCATGAGCACCAGTGCAGGGACAGAGGTGCCCCTGCCCCAGTCCCAATTGTGATGAGTGGGCCCTCATGCACCAGGGTCATAGGGCACTGCACCTGCTTCCCTTAAGGTAGATACTGCCTTGCAAAGAGGGCTACCTCCTCTGCTCCTTTTAAAAACATACACACCCGGCTACCTCCTCACCGACATCTCTGAGACCAAAACAGGGGTGTCTCCTCTGCTTCAATGTTCCCCTCCCTTGGGCCACTGCCTTCGAAGCCCAAAGCAACACTGGCACATCAAGGGAGCACTGGGCTATAATGCAAGCAAGGCGGAGTATTAAAACAGACATCATTGGGGTTTAGTTGGCCCTTCACAGCTCTGGGCCGGCACTCGGTACTGTATTACTAAAATATATATTTTGAAAGCACTTGTTTTATCTTGAACACTAAGGGCCTGATTTCAAGTTTGGAGGTCACACAGCGATTGCGACAACGCATCGTCCGCTGTGGGACTGCCAAACCCGCGGTGTGACTGCCCACCAGATTAGGAGTTATTTCCTGGTCTGGCGGGTGGTACTGCAGCAGTCTGACAGAGGCGGGCTGTCAGGCCCATAGAAGAGCCTAAAAGGCACACTGCCGCTATCACCTTCCTGCATGGTGTGGCATACATGTCACACCGTATAGGCATTGGGGGTACAGACTACAGGTGGGCACAACATGTGCCCCCCTGCATGCACCCTGAAGCGGCACCCCTTCTCATGGCAGTTTCACCGCCATGAGAAGGGGTGCGAAGAGCTAGCTCATAAAATGCCACAGTCAGAATACTGCGGGCGGTCCCACAGTGTGGCGGTGGTCAGACCGCCACCACAGGTTCAGTGGTCTGATGGACCACCGAACTCGTAATCAGCCCCTAATTCATTTTGCAGCAACCTATTTTATACTGTGTGTAACTTTTTATTGAACGTTTTGCAGGGAACATAAAATAAATAAAAAGAAAAAAAACTATGCAAATTAAGCATTTCAGTACATACTTGGATTAGGAGTATGTGTAATAAAATGTTGAAATAATTCACAGTGCTTTCTGTCACTGGCTGAGATCTTCCCAATTGCACCAATCAGGATTCAGTTTAGTGACTCTCAGGTCACACCCACAGACAACTGCAGCGATCTATTAACCAATTGAGGTTTACAATGTAAAAAAGTGTCATTCCCACCAATTAGCTTAACTTGTTTTATTTTTAATTTAAGAGGAGTGCACCATGTGTTACCGGAAGGTAAAACCCCCCCAACTTAATAGATACAGAATATTTTATTCTTTTTATCCACGTCTTTGACCCCCACCCCCAAGCACACTCAGAATCACAGCACCCATACATTTGCTATGCACTTTGGGGCAGCGTAATTTTAACTCCACCCTTACTAGTCACAGAAGAGTAATATTTACATGCACTTAGCAACTTATATCTTGTGTGCCTTAATCCTATTCATTTAAGCATTAAACATATTGCTGGAGTATAATTATTGTAGAAATAATCATTCACATAAGAGTGTGCTCTAATATCTTCGTTATAATGTCATAAACTGTAGTTCTCATTCACATTTAAACTTGTGCATTTCGAGTTCTACTGCCTTTACTGAAACTTCATTTTATGTACACATGTATTCATTTTTTAAAATCTTTAATCAGTTTTACATAACCTAACAATGCCGTAGAGGGAGACACAATAGCAGTGTACAGTAAGCGGAGCCGAAGATAGTACTTCAAAGGATATGTGACAGTTATATATAACAGTTCCGTCAGGCAAAGTTCAAAAAAGACAACTGTCACAGTGGCACATTATAAAGAAACAAGGGAACCCAAGTAAGGTCTGCCAGGGACCTTGGGAATTAAGCTATTTTTAAGAACAGTGGTCCCTAGAGAAACAACAGTATAAAGGAGGGGAAATGAATATCGACCCAGTCAGTACTATATTTGTATATCTTGTCCAGCCGGACAGGGGTCAGATATTTAATATTTTAAATTCCAATAGGAACAATACCGACAAGACAATTTGTAAGTGGGACACAAGCCTGCATCCAACTAAACCAAGAGGGACAAACAATGAAGAACAAAGAAGGAGTTAGGCAAAGTTGTAGGTTTGTTAAACACACAATTTTCAATGGAACAAACAAATTGCAAGAGAACACCTTTACACATTAGATGACAATTTAGAGCAGTGTATAAGGTGTATCAGTGGCACAGCATGCACTCCCACACTCCACCCAGAGGGGGACCCAGTTTATTCATATATTGTCTGCATTTATTCTGTAATCATGCATGCATATATAATCATGTATTTACGGTGTACACTGACAGTTTTATTAAGTTTGCTTAAGCAAAGGCCTTAGACATTTGGAGTTCAATGTGTAACCTTCCCTTAAGCTGCAATGTTCTTTCTTTTGCAGGTGCATTCACATGATCTCATAGTCAGTGCACGGCATACTGTGTATCAGATTGTGAGGTCTGGGGTAGAATTATTGGCAAGAATGAGAGGTGTTAATGAACTAAGAAAGGACTCCTATTCATGTCGTCTCATGAGCAGGGAGACATCCAAGGTCGTCCTGATGGATAGGAAAACTGAGTAAAGTTACCAATTTCTACTGTAAGGTGGGAATCTACTGAAGTTGATGACGTGGAAGTCTAAATGTTCTGTGGGTTCAATTGGTTTCCCCACTCTAGTATTTAGAGTAGATACCCTTTGGACCCAGAGAGGTTTAGACCTCTTTGCTCACATTTCCATTAGGTGGCTGTATGCTATATATTGCCTCGTTTGGAGAACTTTTAATGAAGTCTCCACTATACTGACACCTTCCTGCTTACCCTGAATTAACTAGGTTTCCCAACATTTCAACTTTAGCTTAGAATTAGTTTAACCACTACGGATTTATTCATGTATAGATGGGTGGATCTCAACCTGTACACCGATCATCAAATTCTATTTCTTATCTTCTGTATTGCCGTAAGTGTCTTTCTGGTAAGCCTTTTGTTACTAAGGCTTCGACGTTTTCGCATACCTGTGGTGCTTTTGTATCTTTACACCATGTTTTTTTAGATTTATATATGTTAGTTTGGCTCTTAATTTGTAATAAATTCCTTCAGATTAAAAGATCAAATCTTTTGTTCATAGTGGGGATGTTTATAGGGCAGCCCAGGCCTTTTGTCTGTCCCCAACTGTTGCTCAGAAAGGCTGATGGCAGCCAGACGCTGAAACCTTGCACTTCACTGGTCCCTTGTGTTTGCTGCTCCAGGCTGGAGAGCTACCTGGTGTGAGAAACATGACTTTAAACAAAGGCTGGTTCTGAAGTGGAAACTGTGAATCCACATCCCCTGTCTGTACCATGTGTAAAATGGTGGGACCCAAACCACCACACTTTGTTCCAGTTCCAGGTTCTTCATGACCAAGGAAGGCAGTGCTCCACAGAGAACTTAAAGGACTGCTGTGTGACCACACCTGGTGTCTGCGAAATAGCCAATCTCCCAAGGTGAAGGGGTATTACCTGAAGTTTGCGCTTTCCGCTGGAGCAGGGGACGGTCTGCCAGTGTGTAGAAATGTGACTGCCTCGTGAGATAAAGATTGAATGTGCCGGGCCCTTCAGGAGGCAAAACTGTCTAGGAGGCAACCAGAAAACGCGAGTAGATGGTCTCCAGGTCTCTCTCCTGTTTCTGATAAGAACCATGAAAATGTAGGCCCATCTCCACATTGGCCTGAGGTGGACTGTATCTACCTTGCCATGTCTGGCGGCCGAGGTCAGTGCTGCATCTAACTTGCCATGTGTATCAGCCGAGGTTGGGATTACTTTTACCTTGCCATGAGTAACAGCCCAGGATAGGGCTACATCAACCTTGCTGTGTGTATCGCATTGGGGCTGCATCTGTCATGCCGTATGTACTGGCCCTGGTCATGCTTCCACTGCCTGTCTTGTGCGTACCAAGCATCGGCTTGGGTACTGGGCTGCAACTGCTGAAGTGTGCTAAGACTGGCAAAAGCATCAACACAGTGGTGCCAGGGCCGGCGAAATGATGCCAAGCCTTCCAGGGCGACCATGCTCAGAGAAGATGCTAGCCACACATTGTTGGCTGCCACTGTAGCCACACACAATCAGCGTGGCACTCATGGGGCTAAGACGCTGAGCCATCGCTGAGGGAAGCACGAAGGACCAAAGATTGATTTTCTTCCCTTTACTACAACAGAAGTAAGACTCTGAGTAAACAGTGATAGATTGCACATTCCATTTGTGGGGTGATATCGTTTTCACCTGAGCCTTACCCAGGTTTCTACCACAGTATTCCTGAGGGGCGGGGGCAGATCCAAGTAGGATTACCACCCAGGTGGAAGAGGGCACGGAGAGGAGTTAAGGGTTGTCGCTGCCACAAGAGACTCACGATCAGGTGCACCTGTATCCTGGATTGAATGGTGTAATATTGATAGCTGCTTTATAATTAAAAAAGTACTTTCCTTTCCCAAAAAATAAGCACTGTTCTGGACATTAAAGCTGTTTCTGTTGATTGATTGATTGTTGAGTTCTGAGCACCCTACACCCCGTTCCCGAGAAGCATCTTACTATCCCCCTTCGCGGCCCAAAGAGTTGGGTGTAAAAAGGGATGTACATGGCCCATTTTTAGAGCCGTAGTCGGAGTCGATGGCCAAACTGTGCAAAACGTCTGTTTTTGACCTAGCCCAAAAACACCCTTCGCATAGATCGATTCCTTCCAAAAACAATTGCCCACTCAGTAACCATCCCTAGCCATCACTGACAGAAGCCGTTTTCCCCTGGAGCGAGTGAAACCCCCTAAAAAGCATATGTCGACAACCCAAAAACGGGCCCATTGGATAATAGTGTACACCGGGCCTTCACAAAAAATGCCTCTGTGACCCCTTCTACAGCTTCCATCCTCTTCAAACTTTGTGGGACACAGGTACTCGCGATCCCCAAGTATCTCACCAAGCCAGATCCCGACCGAATTACGGGAAGGAGTAAGACTTTTGACCCAAACACCCCCCACCCGCGCCCATTCAAAAACATGTAAAATCAGCCAAAATCACACCAAAAAGCAGTCAAATCTTGCCAACTCCAATATGTACGACACTGAAATGGACTCTGAGCCCTGGACTCTGGGAACACTAGCAAATTTTAACCCTAAGCCCTTAAAACTATCCTGAACCTCTAAAACAGCCCTGAACCCTCAATACCAACCCTAGTGCCTAAAAACGAACCCAATAATTCCTCGCACTATGTAGCGTCTGCTCACCTGAGGAAAATGATGATATTGGGGATATATTGGTGGATCATTTTGCTGAGGCTTGTACGTGCAGCGCGTCAGGCACTGTTTTGCCGTATCTGTGCAACTTGCGGAAGCTGCCCTTTGGAAAATAAACTTACTGTTTTGAAGAGTGCACTTCAACTAAAGGCAATCCGTATACATATATATATCCTGCTCCAGAGTCTCTCTCTCCCATCCGGGAATAAAGTAGCAGCACTCACGGGTTTCGTTTGTTGGCCAGTTTATTACATAGCGCTTCACAGACGCGTTTCGGGTTCTCCCTTCGCCTGTGTGTTTACAATTTGCATAGCGCTGCGCCATTTTTAAAATATCACATTTCCGGGAAGTGCGAGCAAAGAAGGACAATTCCACCCCTAAAATTTGGGCGCCATGTTAGACTATGCAAGAGCCGCATTAAACATATACATGGTAATTACAATTGTATTATATACACATTAATAGACATTTCATTGTCATAATCGATATCAAATAACAAATATTACATCATATCGATATTTTACCAAACTTATATGCTATTGTGCATATCTTAATTTCATAGTTAAAGCTTCTTGCACCTCATTGTTACAGATCTTGCCGTGGATTGGCTAATGGCGGTTCCCCTATGCTGAACCGCCCTGTCCTTCATCATGCTTTTCAATCTGGCCGTGTATCGGCTAATTAAAACCCATCTATGTTTTACCAGTTTAAGTTTCAGAGATTTACAATGTCATATTTCTCATTAAGAGTTGCATTATATCGGTATCCTAGATCCCTAGGTGAACTGTTAACTCCTCACCACCGTTCATGCCATTTGGAGTTTTTGTTTGTAAATCAATTATGAACCTTGACTCCAATCTTCTCAATCTCCGGAAATGTGATATTTTAAAAATGGCGTTTAGGACCCTTGCCTGTAGAGGCGCAATGCGTTGTGGGCCCTTGCCTGTCGCGGGTACTTGGGCCTCCCACACGAGTGAGGCACCATTTCTATTGGGATACTTGGAGAAAGGCAGGGGGTAGGAAATTTGTTGTTTCTTTCTGCAGCGTGAACGTTTTGGCACAATAATGCAAGGAAAATGTGACAGACACATTTTGAGGTTTGCAGGACATTGTGGGTAAGATAACTTGTTGGGATCCACAAGGGAGACAACACCATGTACTCCCATGGGTGTTTAGTTTACGACAATATCTACAGTTGGTAGGTTATTCTTAGATGGAATGTACACCTTGGCAGAGAGACTAAAAAGGCAAAGATTACTGCACAGCCATCTATTCCTCGAGCACACACACATACTGGTTGGATTTGGCACGAGGGCGAGTGATGGTTCAGTATATAAAATGTAATTAACAAGAGATTTCACAAAAATTAAATGCACTGTCAATAATTGAAAGGACAAAAAACTGAACCAGTGACTCGCAGCTCGTGAGCTGTAAAGCCACATCAAGGCCCAAACCGCTTTACAGGCCATTCATACACCTTTCATACGTGCCATTCCAGTTTGAACCCTGTCATATGCAAATCAGTCTTGACCCTCTGCCTCATGGGAACAGTCTAGCCCGAACTGCCAAGCCACGTCCTACCTGGACTGGAACCAAGCATCCTAGGACCGGTTTCGGGGTTTCACCCCTCTTCAGCCAGGATAGCTTGATTCCAGTGGCATGGAGAGCATGGGACTCACGTCTGAGCATACCCGTCCCACTCGGGGTGACAAATGCAAAAACAACAGTTTATGAACAGAATGCAGAACAATGTCATACATTCACCCCAGTACAGAGATTTGGGGCTAAATCCATCGTTTTTTTGCTCACCATACCATTCCAGTTTGGATCCAGCCATATGCAAATCAGTCTTGACCCTCTGCCTCATGGGAACAGTCCAGCCCGAACTGCCAAGCCAGGTCCTCCCTGGACTGGAAACAAGCATCCTAGGACCGG
Source organism: Triturus cristatus (assembly GCF_964204655.1). Taxonomy (NCBI): domain Eukaryota; kingdom Metazoa; phylum Chordata; class Amphibia; order Caudata; family Salamandridae; genus Triturus; species Triturus cristatus. Next base: position 43,094,989 of record NC_140589.1, read on the forward strand.
TTTCAGGGTTTCACCCCTCTTCAACCAGGATAGCTTGATTCCAGTGGCATGGAGAGCACAGGACTCACGTCTGAGCATACCCGTCCCACTCAGGTTGACAATTGCAAAAACAACAGTTGATGGACAGAATGCAGAACAATGTCATACATTCACCCCAGTACAGAGATCTGGGCCTAAATTCATCGTTTTTTTGCTCACCTTGCCATTCCAGTTTGAACCCAGCCATATGCAAATGAGTCTTGACCCTGTGCCTCATGGGAACAGTCCAGCCCGAACTGCCTAGCCATGTCCTCCCTGGACTGGAACCAAGCATCCTAGGACCGGTTTCAGGGTTTCACCCCTCTTCAACCAGGATAGCTTGATTCCAGTGGCATGGAGAGCACGGGACTCACGTCTGAGCATACCCGTCCCACTCAGGTAGACAATTGCAAAAAAAACCAGTTGATGGACAGAATGCAGAACAATGTCATACATTCACCCCAGTACATAGATCTGGGCCTAAATCCATCGTTTTTGTGCTCACCATGCCATTCCAGTTTGAACCCAGTCATATGCAAATCAGTCTTGACCCTGTGCCCAATGGGAACAGTCCAGCCCGAACTGCCAGGCCAGGTCCTCCCTGGACTGGAACCAAGCATCCTAGGACCGGTTTCGGGGTTTCACCCCTCTTGAGCCAGGATAGCTTGATTCCAGTGGCATGGAGAGCACGGGACTCACGTCTGAGCATACCCGTTCCACTCGGGGTGACAATTGCAAAAACAACAGTCGATGGACAGAATGCAGAACAATGTCATACATTCGCTCCAGTACAGAGATCTGGGTCTATATCCATCGTTTTTTTGCTCAGCATGCCATTGCAGTTTGAACCCAGCCATATGCAAATCAGTCTTGACCCTGTGCCTCATGGGAACAGTCCAGCCCAAACTGCCAAGCCACGTCCTACCTGGACTGGAACCAAGCATCCTAGGACCGGTTTTGGGGTTTCACCCCTCTTCAGCCAGGATAGCTTGATTCCAGTGGCATGGAGAGCATGGGACTCACGTCTGAGCATACCCGTCCCACTCGGGGTGACAATTGCAAAAAAAACAGTTGATGGACAGAATGCAGAACTATGTCATACATTCACCCCAGTACAGAGATCTGGGCCTAAATCCATCATTTCTTTGCACACCATGCCATTCCAGTTTGAACCCAGTCATATGCAAATCAGTCTTGACCCTGTGCCTCATGGGAACAGTCCAGTCCGAACTGCCAAGCCATGTTCTCCCTGGACTGGAACCAAGCATCCTAGGACCTGTTTCGGGGTTTCACCCCTCTTCAGCCAGGATGGCTTGATGCCAGTGGTATGCGTATTCAAACCCACAGCTCCTTCATCAGTCAATTCCACATTACATGTTACAGTTCCATGTGACATAAACAATACCTATTAGACCTGAATGACTGTAAATTGTAGAATGAAAATAAAGGTAGGATACGATTACTACACAGTGCCAGCTCTTGAGCAGAGGGTGAGGATAAGCTAATTTGTGTGAAAGGGCTTCGTGGATAACAGGCAGGCAGAGAGACGTGTGTACAGAGAATAGATATAGTTTCAAAATGTAAGTCTGGTTTAGGCTAATTTAGCAAGTAAATAGCTTATTTGCATAGGCCATACATCATTCATCCCTGGTTAGTGTGGAGAGGTAAGACCCAATAATGAAAACAGAGTTCAAATGCCTAAGCATACTTGAAAGTTATTATATGAAAATAGTTCAATTGAAGTGTATTAAAAGAATTTATAGGAAAAAGTCAAAAAAGTTGGAAAAAATCAATCCAAGAATAAAGTGAATTTCTTACAAGTCTTGGAGATTGCAGTCCGGATGTTCTTCAGCGGCTTGAGATGCGTAATGTTCCAAGAGGCGATTGTTGCCATCGTGTGAGAAAAGCGAAGCAATCCAATTCATATCCTCGAAGGATATGAATTGGTCCTCGAATCGTGGAGCGGCAATTTGAATTGGCAGGCAATCTGCGATGTTGTCAAAGGTCGCACGTTGCAGGAGATCTTTCGCGGCTGTGCAGGAATCCCATTCCGCCAGGATACCTTTTTGCGTTGCATCCGCCATTGCTCCACTGCCCGAACAATCAATTTCATGGTTTTTAAGATACTCCATTACCTGCTGGATATCGGGAGCGTTTGCTGGGATGTTGGCAAGGCATAGATCCAGGCGCCAGTCGAGTTTTGCAATAAATACCATACTGATGGTACGACGTGACAATGATTATTCAAGATTGTCATTTCAAACTACAATGCTCAAGTCGAATGGTGAGCGTTCAACTACATTTCCCATCATGCCTGGTGACGCTCCCCATGCAAGGTCACGTCGGGGCAGCATCACTTCCGGCTCACCCGGGGTAGGCGTACTTCATTCCCTTACTCCATGGCGCCAATAATATGTTTAAATACCGGTTCTCTTGTCTCATTATTTGCACGAGCCGAGGAACGGAACCACAACAGGTTGAAATGCTGGGTGAGAACTCCTATTGAAGACCACCCACATTATCGCTCCGGTCCTATGTGAAACGCGCAGCCCTCCCGCAATTGGTAAGTCGGAATGACGGTATGAAGAGAGGATGAACGCAAATGAATGAGTGTGTCTATACATGCATGGTGGTCATTTTGTAATTTCTAAGAAACGGTGCAATTACTACTGCAATCTGAGACTGTTTTACATTGGTGCGATACCGTTACTGATAAAGAAATTGCAACTAACACGCAGATAGTGTTTGAATGCGAGTAAAATCGCCACCTCACTAGATCTGTCACATATAACTAGTATGTCATAGAGCTATATAGGATGAGTGGCACATTGAGGGGTCTTCTCCTCCATCGGAGGCATGCACATAAACGTCAGCATGTAATCACCATACACCTATTGGGTATGACACTGATTGAACGCTCTTTTTAATGGTTTTACGGTGTATCTGTCCCCCTTTTGCAATTTTTCAGATGGAGACTGGCTATACACAGATACACATACACTAAACACACAGCGAGGTGTAGCTACTCTGTCCTCGCCTTACAGAAAGTATAGGGAATCCCCTTCCTGTAAGAGCCCTCACATAGGGGTTTACCTTCTGCCCTGAAGAAAGTCCGGGACCTTTTTTGGCCGCTCTGGACTGAAACATGTCGGCACTAGGGTCTTAGGACCATAATACCCCACAAAGACCCGTTTTTTAGATTTTTTACTGACCCAGACAGACCCAAGAATAAAGGGAAACCGGGGGTCTGCCTGAGGTATTTTATCTTTAACCCCCCTATCTTCATCTATCAAAAGAGCTCCCAACACTGTGGTCGAGCCCACCCCGACTTATAGGGGTCGGGGTGACCCAATGATGTAGCATGACACCACTAGGGTGTGTGAGGGTAACTAAAACAAGGAGTGTTCTCTCATTTACACAAGATTGTGCTTAGCACAACCTTTCACTGGAGAGGCCCCACGCTATTTTCCTTTTTTTCTTGTTCTCTGTCCTTCGACACAAACAACATAGTAACATCCCTGAACATCTACTGGTCAACTGGAGTATTTTGTGTGTGATAGATTTTGAAGGGAGGATATACTCCAAGTAAGGTTTCCTCTTTAACCTCCCAGATACTGGGAATTGTTCCCGGTATCTCTAAGTGTTAATTTATGGGAATAAAGATTGCCAGAGGAAGTTATCCCGTTTGAAACAGTAAGGACATACGGTATGCCAGCTCACATTGCGTAGCAGTCCATGTTATTAAGAAGCAGATAACTGCTGTTAGAAAGCTGTGTGAATGTTGGTCTGATTGTGGGAGTTGGCGTGCTTTTAAGAAAGCACGCAAGATTGGGGGCTGTAAGCTTAGAAGTGTCGTGCAGTTGAAAATTCTTGCATAGTAATGAATGACTGCCATTGTGGTCCCACTTTTCACCTGTGAGAAAAACTTCTGTATCCTCTTTAAGACAGCGATATGTAAATGGGAGAAACCACTGCTCGTAAATAAACGCGCTACCTTATAGAATCACATACAACATGACAAACAACATGTACACCTAGCAGACACAACGACACTACGTACTGTGGGAACCGTGGCTAGCCATGTACACAAACCAAACATAGCACTTCTGCCACACAATGCAGAATGCGGGGAGAGATGGGAGCAAAGTATGTGCGAAGGTAGCAAGTAATTCTCGATTATAAAAGTATACAATGCAAAGTGTTGAGGGGATGTGCCGACAGACTTGAGTATGCAGAGCACAGACATGTACATGTCAACATACACTGATGGTCTATTGAGTGAAGTGGACAGTGGACGCAACCATGATAGTACAGTCAGTAGGGAAGATTACGAAAACATAGCGCGTACATGCCCCATCTCCTCCCCCCCAAATCTTTAGCGTAGTGGGCTGGCTCAGCGTATGCAAGGCTAGCGTAGGGGTATGAATAAAAGGCATGTTTCTCTGGGTGTGGTTCTCTTCCGGAATGGCGAACATGTCTGACAGGTCTGCGCAGCTTAAACCGCCACGAGCCTGACGCTGTGAGCTTAGGTGGCTGCGGGAATAATGCTCTCAGCCTGCTGCTACCCAGAAACCGTCATGGCCGCTGCGACGCACATATGCCCCACAGTTCACCTTTCGACACCGTTGAATGTGAAAGAGGGCCCACCACGTGCCGGCGGAAGCTCCTGGGCTGAGGTCTGCGAGCTGGGAAGGCTTCTGAGATCAACGCTGGCTACCACGACACAGGCAGACAGCACCCAGCCTGAGGTCCAGCACCGTGGAGTGCTCTGTATACTACTAACACAGAAGTCCAACAGGTACCAACAGTGGAACGGTGTCTTGATTTCACAATGGACGATGTTAGAACTGCATCTGAGAGTGCAGATGAAGGTACTCCGTTCGACCAGCTGTAACCAACTCTAGGTCCCAACAGTGGAACGGTGTCTTGATCCCACAATGGACGATGTTAGTACTACATCTGAGAGTGGAGATGAAGGTACTCCCTTCGACCAGGTGCAACCAACTCTAGGTCCCAACAGTGGAACGGTGTCTTGATCCCAGAATGGACGATGTCCGATATCACCTGCTGCTTGGTTTTCACAGAACTCCCTCCGTTGAGGTGCATCAGGCTCTGTGCTTCCGTACCTAATTGCTGCACATGATCATTGGGGTTGGGTGACTGCAGTCGCTGGAGTACACCGCGGTACAGCAGGTCCGAACAGTGGAACGGGGTCTTGATCCCAGAATGGACAATGTTAGAGCTGCATCTAAGAGTGCAGATGAAGGTACTCCCTTCGACCAGGTGCAAGGAACTCTAGGTCCCAACAGTGGAACAGTGTCTTGATCCCAGAATGGATGATGTCCGATACTACGTGCTGCTTGGTTTTCACAGAACTCCCTCCTTTGAGGTGCATCAGACTCTGTGCTTCCGTAGCTAATTGCTGCACATGATCATTGGGCTTGGCTGACTGCAGTCGCTGGAGTACACCGCGGTACAGCAGGTCCGAAGAGTGGAACGGTGTCTTGATCCCACAATGTACGATGTTAGAACTGCATCTGAGAGTGGAGATGAAGGCACTCCCTTCGACCAGGTGCAACCAACTCTTCGTCCCAACAGTGGAACGGTGTCTTGATCCCAAAATGGATGATGTACGATATTACGTGCTGCTTGGTTTTCACAGAACATTTTCTGTTGAGGTGCATCAGACTCTGTGCTTCCGTAGCTAACTGCTGCACATGATTATTGGGCTTTGCTGACTGCAGTCGGTGGAGTACACCGCAGTACAGCAGGTCGGAACAGTGAAACGGGGTCTTGATTCTGTGATTGAGGATGTCAGAAGTTAAAGTTTGTGATGATTTGTGTGTACCCCTCCGATCAGGTGCAACCAACTGCGTGCTTCCGAATCCAACGGCACGTGGCCGTGAAGCGTTAATGACCACTACCTCTGGCCTACACTGCGGTCAGCATGGCTCACAATTCAGATCGAATGGTGATTGTTTAATTACAGAATCCAGTAGGCAACTAACTACGTCTATTGAAATATACACAATAGCCTTTTAGTATACTTGCTTGAAGAACTTATTTTAGATGACTTATAGGTCTAGTACAATGACCAAATTCTTCATGGTAGTGGTAAAGAGCACTGAATAACAGTCTACACTGTGGACAGCAGAGATCGCAATTCGAATTGTTTTGATGTATTTATTGCAGAGTTTTTTGTAATTTATGTTGTTGTATTTTGTGAAGAGGAAATGAGAAAAAGTATTCATGGATGACTGTGCTCACTACTGCCTTCAATTTACACTGCACACAGCAGTGTTCACAATTCAGATCGAGCCGCTATTGTAGATGACGCAGTCCTGTAGGCAAAAGACATTGCTCCAGTGCGCTCTGTCCACACAACACATACGCATCATCACAGGGTCCGCACACGGTTTTTGTTACTTCGCTTTTGACAAACTGGGCAGCTCAAGTCAACGCCACGTGGCTGTGGGCCCGTGGGCCCTTGCTGACCGCTCTCTGGCCTACACTACAGACAGCAGTGTTTACAATTCAGATTGAGTCGCTATTGCAGATGGGCGGGCCGTACTAGGAACAATGTCTGTTGCCTACAGGCAACAGACATTGTTCCTAGTACGGCCCGCCCACAGCACACACATGCTGAATGCTTTTGATGTGGCTATCTGGGTGCACTAGACCTGATGGACCCTTTATGATACAATCTTTTTGCGTATTATTTCAGATCTACTGCCTGTATCTCAGTTACCACAAGTTATGGTTCTTTTACCATAGAATCTTTTCTGGATTATTTCACATCTAGTGTCCCTACCTTACTGCAGCACAAACTATTGACCCTTTTATCATTGAATCTATGTGTGTGATCCAATGATTACTGTTGTGGTTGATGCTAGCAGCAACCATTCCCCGAGGGCTGGTTTACACTCACCCCACACGCATCCAGCACAGACGTCACTGGATATGTGACCCTGGTAATAAAAAGAGTCGAGCGCACGTGCTCGTACCCACTTCCACTATCTAGCTGTGTACGTGTGTTCATTATGTATGCATGATACTGCCCCTGGGCCGTACCACATTACATTGTGCTGTGGACAGCGTATGCAACCATGTTACCTCTGGCAGTGGAGAAAAGTTCTGTTATGTAGCTTTTAGATGCATGGCTATCACAGGTGGAAGGCTGGTTTACAGAGCATGAATATTGATGAAGATGATGGTTGCATGTTGTGTGTAGTGTCAGATATGTGTACATAGCAAAAAGTTTTCAAAAAAGCTCTGTAAGCAGAAGAGGAGTCTCTCATCAACTCTATAGAGAGAATGACTAAAATGGGTGGGGTCCTCCAACTGTTACAATGGGAAATGTTATGAACCAAACAAATGCTTTTCTTTAAGGTCACATGGCAATCGTGCACCGAGCGCATAAGGAGACAGCACCCGACGCGATTTTGAGAAAATATTAACATAATATACGTTTATTACACTTAGAAATATATAAATGTTTAAAATATTTTAGATTATCGCTTGTTCTCATATACACTTTAAACTTATTTAGATATAGTTTTGAAACGAAAATAAAAATGAGGGAATGGCATACCCGGCGTGACACCATACGTCTATGACGTAACACAGGGCCTGGCAGCGTGCACTCGTCGCATACGCAACGCACAGTGGGTGGGACCCAATACGTACATGACGTAAGGCACGACTTGGTACTGCATACCCGTTGCATACCAAAGTAGCAGCTGGCACGACCACATCCGTATATGATGTTACGCGGGACGCGGTGCCACAAACCCATCGGATACGAAATGCGCATCCTTTACGAGTTTAGCAATATGGCGGATAGGATTCACGTACTGATGGAGCTTGGCACACTACCGGTACGGGACTTCACCATTGTATATGTGGCTTTAAAACACAGATCAAGAGCCCCAGCTTGCTCCGTTTACAATTACATTGCCGTTTCAGCGAGTGCCTTAGCACGTCCCCGTGGAGAAAAACTATATAAGCTATTTCTACTTCCCGCCACCGTTTATAGCTCCTCCCACTGTTTTCAGGAATGCCATCAATTAACTGGGTGTGAGCTGCAAGCTCAATGCCGGTGTTACCAACTTGCGTTTAAATTATTGCAAGAGCTCTAAAACTACATGAACCAGAATGCTGTGTTTCAGTATGCTAAACAAAGAAGAAAATTACTCTCCTACTTTCACCCAGATATTTACAAACACTGTGTAATCGATACCCAACCGTATATACCAACAAATTACACACTTTGTGAACGATCAAAATGCACCAAGCTCTTATTTACATCGTCATTTTTTCTACTGAACCCAATGTTGTTCCCTTTGAATATTCGCACTAAAACTGTCCGATGTGAGCTTCTGTTTACTGTTTAGTCGCTTCTATCTGGAAAAGCACACTCCTGTGTAGATGGCGCGTGAATGTTCATATTTGTGCTTGAATGTTCACCCATCGATTTAACCATGGGTGCAATCTCACCAAGGACGGAACAATTATTCAATATGCATATGGGGTGGTGAGATGCACACGTATGTACTCTTGTTTAAACTTCTGTGTTAATGTTTTTTTATAGATACCCCTGACGAAGGGAAATCTTTCCCGAAATGCATTGGGTGCACTTTAAATAAAGTCGTTATATGTGGAAAGACCTCCTGTTTGTGAAGTTCCTTGGGAATTGGTTAAGAATGGATAAAATAAATCGAACTATAAGTGATGAAAAAAATACTGATAAACAATGAAGAAAACGAGCAGAAGAGTACATGTACCAATTTGATTAATTGGATCCACTTAAATACGGACTAGGCTGTGCTGCTTGATTGGGGATCGAAAAGGGTCCTTATGTGTTCATGTTTACTTGCAAGCGTAACTGGACGGAGCGCAATTCTAGCACTGCACGCCAAAATGTCTGAAACGGTTAAACAGTTTTTTAAAACAGAAGTTTAAACAAGAGTACATAGGTGTGCATCTCACCACCCCATATGCATATTGAATAATTTTTCCGTCCTTGGTGAGATTGCACCCATGGTTAAATCGATGGGTGAACATTCAAGCACAAATATGAACATTCACGCGCCATCTACACAGGAGTGTGCTTTTCCAGATAGAAGCGACTAAACAGTAAACAGAAGCTCACATCGGACAGTTTTAGTGCGAATATTCAAAGGGAACAACATTGGGTTCAGTAGAAAAAATGACGATGTAAATAAGAGCTTGGTGCATTTTGATCGTTCACAAAGTGTGTAATTTGTTGGTATATACGGTTGGGTATCGATTACACGGTGTTTGTAAATATCTGGGTGAAAGTAGGAGAGTAATTTTCTTCTTTGTTTAGCATACTGAAACACAGCATTCTGGTTCATGTAGTTTTAGAGCTCTTGCAATAATTTAAAATGCAAGTTGGTAACACCGGCGTTGAGCTTGCAGCTCACACCCAGTTAATTGATGGCATTCCTGAAAACAGTGGGAGGAGCTATAAACGGTGGCGGGAAGTAGAAATAGCTTATATAGTTATTCTCCACGGGGACGTGCTAAGGCACTCGCTGAAACGGCAATGTAATTGTAAACGGAGCAAGCTGGGACTCTTGATCTGTGTTTTAAAGCCACATATACAACGGTGAGCGTGACCGCTTTATATGTCAGATAACAGCAAAAAAGTGGTGTGACATGGGGCTTTAGTTCAGTTTATAAATTGAGAGTTTTGTTAAGAACTATGTGATGCGTTTGCACAACAGCGGGAGTGTTTAAGAAGGGACGACACTGTGAATCAACATTTTTAAGTACAAGGGAGCAATGTCGGTTAGTACTTTTGTGTACAGAACGTTAGAAAGTCATAAATTGGTTGTTAAGCAACAGAGATTTTTGATGTTGTGTATATAATGAGCTTTACAAACATTTTAGACTAACGGTGCTTTGTTAATGGTTTTTTATAGATACCCCTGACGAAGGGAAATCTTTCCCGAAATGCTTTGGGTGCACTTTAAATAAAGTCGTTATATGTGGAAAGACCTCCTGTTTGTGAAGTTCCTTGTGAATTGGTTAAGAATGGATAAAATAAATCGAACTATAAGTGAAGAAAAAAATACTGATAAAGAATGAAGAAAACGAGCAGAAGAGTACATGTACCAATTTGATTCATTGGATCCATTTAAATACGGACTAGGCTGTGCTGCTTGATTGGGGATCATCGAAAAGGGTCCTTATGTGTTCCTGATCTTTCAATCTAGCCACATCCTCCACCACTCCAACTCTAGGAACACTTGCCTGTTCCACAACAACAAGGCTGCCGATCAAAGACTCTTGAAACTGAACAAAAGTCAACTTTGACGCAGGAGAATACTCCTTGTACACAACAAAAGCGTTGAAAGTTGCTAAATTGAAGAGATGGATGGGCAACTTCTTATACCAAATGTAAGCCTTACGAATAGCAGTGTAAGGTTCCAACCTCTGATCTACTCTATCAACAACTCCCATGTGCTTATTGTAGTCTACAATGCACGCAGGTTTGCGCACTTCAGAAATCTGACCCCAAACAGCCACAGGTGAAGTACTCTCATCATGGATGGTAGTCAGCATGTACACATCCCTCCTGTCCACACATTTCACAGCTAGTAGTTCACCACTACGCAAGGAACTGCACTGTCCCCTTTGAAGCTTTTTGCAAACAAGCTCTTTTGGATACCCTTTACGGTTAGAGCGGATTGTGCCACAAGCAAAAGTGTCTACTTTGAACAATTCCTTAAACAATTGCACAGCAGTGTAGAAGTTATCAAGGTACAAATGGTGACCTCTGTTAAACAGTCCTCTAGCAAGATCCCACACAATTTTCTCTAAAACTCCAAAAGTGGGGCCAATAGTGGAATCCCTGCCAGTGTACAACCGGAAATTATAGACATATCCTGTCCTACTCTCAGACAACATATACAGCTTAATTCCATAACGTGCCCTCTTGCTAGGATTGTACTGTCTAAAAAACAAACAATCCTTGAACAGGACCAAAGACTCATCAATAGCTATTTCTTTCCCTGGAGTATAGATCTCTGAAAATCGATCTACAAAGTGATCAAGAACAGGCCGAATCTTTAAAAGACGGTCACAGTCAGGGTGATCTGGTGGCAACGCCAGAGCATTATCAACAAAATGCAGCATCCGAAGCAAAAGTAAATACTGATCACGACTCATAATTGCAGGAAATATGGCCGTTGCCATCAAGGGACTCGTAGACCAATATGAAGCCAGGGACGGCTTCCTTATCAAGCTCCTGAAAGAAGTCAAACCCCAAAACTTCTTCATCTCATCCAGATTTGTGGGAGTCCACCGGGTAGCTCTAGAGTGGGGCCTAAGTTTGTCACTGTTGTCCCTCAAAAACTGTTCAGCATACAAATGAGTCTGCTCAACAGTCTCACCCAAAAATACATCATCCATGAACAACTGAAAAAACTGTATAGGCAAAAAAAAGTTGCAATTCACTCTACACCCTGCATCACCACTAAAGGCAGGCAACACCGGCTGCACCATGTTTGGATCAACCCAGAGTCCAGCACTTCCAATGGGAAGCCTTAAAGCCTCAGGCTGTAATACCGATGTCTCTTGCACCATCAGCATATCAGTGTCCTCCTCTAAAACAGGCGCTTCATTCACACTGAGAGTAGCTTCATCCGCACTGAGAGTAGCTTCATCCGCACTGAGAGTACCTAAGTCATCCGATGATTCCATGTGGAGAGAAAACTCACTGCCTGAATCTTCCCCTCCCTCCTCTCCCTCAGACGCACTGTCAGTTTCATAATCCTGCTCAGAGGAAGATTCAAGAAGCATACCAACCACCTGTTGAGCAGTCATACTACGGCTAGCCATAATGCTTACTAATAAAGGTAACTTGTCGAACAAGTCAACAACAACAAACCCTTTGTAAAAAAAGAAATAACCAAAATGTAGCTTTATCACAAAGACCTATATACTCCAACACTGTACCACTCACTTGCCAGAAGCAGCTAGACTCACCACCACCTACTCTGCACAGACACAGTTAGGACCAACAGTATCCCACTAAAAAAGAAAAAGAAAATAGAAAATTACACATAAGACAATGCAAAACACATTGCAAAGAATTTCATGCACAAAACACTAACTAAATATGCTGCTATTATGATACCACTTACAAAAAATTCATTCATGCTTGACATTAATACTCAATTGGAGTAAACACAACGAAAATGTTTTTCTTACCAAAAAAATGCAACTACGCAAAACTGCAGATCAATCACTGCCGAAACCGCAAACAAGAATCAAAAGCTTTCCACTAGAATAAAAAGGAGAAAAAACACATTTCAATCACATATGCAAATAATGCACTAGTCCACACACTATCCACCAGCCAAGCAAAGGTGGTAGGTGGGCCTAAAAGCATGAGGCTGATCTGCCCCCACAGCGAGCAGAAACAGCCAAAAAATTCACCTTCATAAAGGGGTAGCGACCCTTGCCCAAGGGGTCACTAGCCAACACCAACATTTAAAAAGCCCTGGTGTCTAATGGCTTCTGCCCCCCTTTGGGGCAGATGGGCCTAGAATAACAACGCCGATCTGCCCCCAAGGGGGGCAGAAATGGTCAAAATAAATGATTCCCCAAGGGGAGCGACCCTTGCCCAAGGGGCCGCTCCTCAACAACACAAACAAACAATCCCTGGTGTCTAATGGTTTCTGCCCCCCTTGGGGGCAGATGGGACTAGAATAACAAGGCCGATCTGCCCCCAATGGTGGCAGAAATGGCCACAATAAATGATTCCCAAAGGGGAGCAGCACTTGCCTACGGTGCCGCTCCCCACAAACATATTTAAAAAAAATAAACTCCCTGGTGGCCTAGTGGGCTCACAGCGACTTTTTTATGAATTCAATCTGCCCCCACAAGGGGGGCAGACCACTACTAAAATAATTATCCTCCAAGGGGAGTGACCCTTGCCCAAGGGGCCTCTCCCTGACACAAAGACACTTTTTAAATAAATAAAACATTTCCCTGGTTGCCTAGTGGTCACATAATGGCTTTTACATTTTTTTAATAGATCTGCCCCCCCCAAGGGGGGCAGACCCATCTACAAAATGTGCACCCCCAAGGGGAGCGACCCTTGCCCAAGGGGCTGCTCCCCGACACAAAGGCACTTTGTAAATAAATAAAAAACTTGCCTGGTGACCTAGTGGTCACATAATGCCTTTTATATTAAATACATTTATAGATCTGCCCCCCCCAAGAGGGGCAGACCCATCCACAAAATGTGCACCCCCAAGAGGAGCGACCTTTGCCCAAGCGGCCGCTCCTCGACACAAAAGGCCCTTTTAAAAAATAAACAAGCATTCCTACTGCACGATCGCGCCCCATGCGCGATCGTGTAGCAGGAATGCTTGAAAAAGGCATCGGAGGAAAGGAAAACACTTTCCTTTCCTCCGATGCCTTTTTAAAATGCCCCCCCCACTAATTGATGTCAGCGCGCGGGGTGCGCTGACGTCATTACATGATGTGGTGGGGGATGCGGGGGTGAAGCGGAAGGGCTTCCCCTTTCATTGCGGGTGGGGGCAGGATGATGGGCGGTCCACGGGGGCGCGCCAGCATTCCCCCGTAGGTGGGTGCCAGGACGGCCAGGAGCCATCGTGAGCATGCCCACCGTGTACCGGAGGGGTTAAAACAATAACAATCCAAAATAAACAACACTAGGAAAAATTGCTGGCCTTGGGAGGGATTATATTTACTATTCACACTCCATTCTAAGCCACAGTAAGGAAAGTGTTGGACTTTGGAGTTGTAACATTTACTATGCCCCCTCCAATCTGAACAACAGGAGGGAGACTGTTGGACTTAATTGACTGTTCCTTCTCCGACATAAGCAAAAGCAGAGGAAGTGTTGGATTTGGATGGGTTAGATTGACTATTACTACTCCAATCTCAGCATCAGTAGGGAAATGTCGTTCTTTGGAAGGGTTAGCTATACCATTCCAATGCCTATACTTTTTAAAGTAACATTTAAATACTTGAATTAAAATAATGAAACATATTAACAATAAAAATATCTCCATTATAGATAAATAAAATGTCATTTAAAATAAAACACAAATGTCATATTACAAATTAACACTTTCCTGTCTCCTACCCAAAAAAACACCAACATAAATTTTTTTAAGTTCTAAATAAAACATTACTAATATTGTAATAAGTGACATAAATACGATTAACTAATAAATAATAAACTATTTTAAAAAACTGTATTATCACTTACACTGATCAACAAATCAACAATTAATTACAAATAACACAAAATATTTGCATATTAATCAACTATGTGGGGATTATAGGGCAAAGTGTGGGAAATGTATTAATTTGTATGAGTTTTAATTTGTTTTTTAATTAATAATATTTCTTTAATTGGTAATTATGTAAGTACTTTTTTTAAATACAATTTAGATGTGGTTTGTGAATTGTGTGGTGTTATAGGGTAGGAAATAAACAAAGTAAATATATGTAATAATTAATGTTTTTGCTTCTAAATAATTACTAATTAAAAATATGTATTTGTTTGAAAATATTTTTTTATTTTATTTAATATAATATTTGTAGGTAATTGTCATATGCATTTAACATTACAATATGTTTTTTTAATTTGTAATATTAAATATATCTGTATTTTAATTTTTTATATATTTATATATGTGTTTATTTATTTTGTTTTTTAAATATTTTTGTTGTTAATATTTTGTTTGTTTTTACTTTTGAACTGACTGGAGTGAGAATATTAATTGTTACCCCTTTGCAATTCAACGTTTTCCTTACTGTTGAACTGATTGGAGTGGGAATAGTACATTTCATCTTGCCACTATCCAACACTTTCTCTACTGTTGCACTCACTGAAGTGGGAATAGTAAGTTTTATCCCACCGCTATCCAACACTTTCCCTACTGTTGCACTCATTAAAGGTTTGATGGCTTTATCAAATGTTTTCACAATTAATAGGCAGGAACAACTGCCTTTGTCTCAATGTTTCATAATTATCAAACCTGACATATGCCATCGGATATAACATTTCCCAGTGCAGGTCTAGAAAAATCATAAAATTGTTACCGGACCAGCAGATCTAGTGAGTTGCATAATATACTGGACCTACGTGTAATGCTCTTGACCCATAAACTGGTCTCAAATTGTGTGATCCTAATCAAATATTAAATTTCACTGAGCCACCCTTTTCTTCATTATCACATATGTCAGTTCAGCACGTATGCTAAACAGCAAACTAATTTGATTTAATAGACTAAAGCTTTGCTGCATGTATAATGAGAATCTAGCCCACATGCATGTGACACCTGACTTGCTTCTTAGTTCATTAATAGAGCCTTAGAGTTCACCGTAGCAAGCTCTACCTGCCATTAAATGCCCACTCCAGCGTTAAAGGTCTGAGCCGAAGGCCTTTTATGGCCAGTAGAGCCAGCTACCGAGGACTCCAAGCTAGTTAGAATATTCCACCCCTAGCGGGCAGAATCTTCCACTTAGTGAAAACAAATGCCTCTCGGAGCCCAACAGGGTTTAAATCCCATCGGGCTCCTAGCTGCCGTTGTTCACATCAACAGCTGTGAACAAAGTCATACATTGGAATGTTGGAGCTCCGGGCTTCTACCCGCCATTAGAAGCTCGGAGCACTGCGCTGTTTTCAATCGAGCTCCCAACATTCCAATGTTCTAATAACATTATCATCAGGGTGGAAGCAAGAATGTTTCTCAGTTCATGTTTAAAAACTCTCACTTTTAAGGGACTAAACTATATCACTAAAGTATGATGTGGTAGCTCACTGTGATTTACACACAGCACATATTCCACTGAAATGGGCACACACATTCCTACTGACATGCAGTTTTACTGATAAAACTATACAGCCAAATAATAATGTGTGAAAATCAGGTTTCAGAAAATATTTATCGTTTTCCCAGCACCAAGTGAAGTGTTCATATTTGATTTGATGCCATTAAAATCGCTGTTTCCATCACACTTCCGAATTTCATAAAAATTTGCTCTCCTAACTGCTGATATATTTTGACATACGTGCACAGTTCATTTAGAAGCTACTTAAATATTAATTTAGAAAAAAAACGAAACGATACAGCATTTCATTTCACACTCTCTGTACCACAGCATGAGTGTCAGACAGTTCACTTTACAGAATCCTATAACTGTGCAGTTAAAGAAAAATAAACACCAATTTCCAGGATAAAACATAAACTGACACTTGACCTCTGCCTTTGAACACACCCCAAATGTGGCAAGATAAAAACACATTTTAAAGGCATCTTTATTGCTCAATCACTTTCTGAATAAACAAAACACCAGTTCTTTGCCAGCTCGAGCACTCGCCGAACAGGCCAGTAGGCCCTATAAACAGCTCGCCCTGATAGAAACTGCCTCGCCATAGTAAGTGGGCAAGTACATTTTTCCTGCATTGCACCAATAAGACCTATAGCTTGTCACCATACCCAACTCAGGCCTACAGTTTCCGTGAGATTCCATGTAACAAATACCTATCTGTAGGTTTTAATACAGAGTAATAACAACCCACGATAAAAATACCTATTGACTTATAAATACACTTTTCACAATAAATATGCCAGGCTTAATGCTTTTATCATAACATTTCATACCAAACAGATCAGGCCTATAGCTATGGTCATTGGCCTGCCATCATAACCAACCCAGCCCTGCTGCATTGAGTAGAGACTTTGTCACAAACCAAACAGTGCAATACAAGCAGTCTTTTAAGAGGAAGCACACAGATTCTGCCCAATCAAATTCTGTGCTCAGGGTAACCAATATGTCGGTGGAGCCTAAGCCCTGCTTTCATAAGAACTCTGAAAACTCTTTTTATTGATCATACAAGGTAAGCGACAATTGCACTGTCAAGCCAGACCTAAAATTCTACGTGGATTTGTGTATCCCTGGGTTTCACATATTGCTCTCAAACACAAAACTGCCCTGCGGAGTTGAAAGTTAATGAAGGAAGGGGAGGGTGCTGGGACTGCAATACATTACTCATGGCTGCCCTCGTCCCATCTGTGCTGCTGCCAGAGAAAAACTAACCCCGTAAATAATCTAGTTATCTAAGACACTTGAACATTACATTTTCATGTGTGAGTCCCTAAAAGTTTAAGTTAAGGCAGCCATACTGATGTTGGCTCAGGAAACTGTATAAATAAGCAAAATATTCACAACTGCATGTAGGGGAAGCACTTTTTACTGTGGAACTAAAGAACTTCTTTCCTAATCCAAACGTACTCCTGTTTACCAACATGTGGACTGAGCAAAAGCTCCTCTCTGTATTACATCTGAAAGCTCCATTTTAGGTTGATGACATTAAGTCTGGTGATAGCTGCACTGCCAAGCCAGACCTAAAAAAGGTCTCAGCACTAGAGGTGGAAAAGCATCAGCAACTAAGGGTTTAAAAGCAAAAAATAGTTCCCTAAAAGTGAGCAGTGAAAGGACAGAAGTTAGCCCTTCAGAGAGATGGTGAAGAGGAAGGCTTTCAGGGACAGACAAACACAAGACAGCCATACTGGCATAAGAACAGCCATTGAACAAGGAGGGGTGTACATAATTCACGTTATATCGCAAAATTATGCAGAATTACACGAAATGCAAACCATCATTGTGCACTATATGTAGGAGGCTGACTTAGTATATGGTGCTCACTTATGTAATTGTAGCACCCTGCACTAATCCAGACAACCCTTATAGTGATTTTAGTGGTCTTAGGCAACCTTGGGAAGCTCTCTAAGTGGTAGCTTTGGAGAGCAGCCTTCAGGCTTAGTCCAGAAGGAGTGTAAAGCAGCTTATTTTACCAGTACTTAATCTTATGGTATAGGTTAAGTGAAAAAGAACCTCACAGTGTAGTTCTAAAATATGTATTTAGTATAAACACTCACCAATACATTGCTATATCTCCTACCAGGAGATATAACTACAATACACACAATACTTTGATCATAGAACACGCGAGTACCACAAATACACAGTGGTCTCCAAGGACGACCAAACCATATACTAAAATTGTGGAATGCGAACCACGACCTAGGTCGAGAATGGACCCAGAAGACATAGGAGAGGAGGAGACCCAAGAAACCACCCAAGGTGAGTATCTAGAAACCCCACGGAGGTTGTGTGCAGAGTAGGAACACAACTGCATGCTCAATACAAGTCAAAGGGTAAGTCAAGGTTGCTGTTTTAAAGAAACAGGACCCTTCCCAGCAGACCCTGAAGAAACCCCATGGAAGATGGAAGGTTGGAGAGTCAATCCAACCGTGAATACCCCAAGAGCCAGGATACGTACACCAGGGAATCCGGGTGCATAGGTGCGAAGTGACGTCAGAAACCGCCATAGACCACAATGGAGGACTACAGTGAAGTTGTCGCTGGTGAAGAAGGCGAAAGAGTCCGATGGAACCCAAATGTGGAGACACGGAAGACTAATACCCACCGATGTCGGGATGCAGGAAAGTTGAAGGTGCCCTTGAAGTTGTAGCTGTGTGGACCAGTCACGCTGTGGAAGACCAGGAGCCGTCACAAGCTGTCTCATGTTGGATGTCAAGAGCCAGGGGATCAGTGTCCGGCAGGGGCAGGCACCAACAAGCCTTGTCTTGGTCAAGAAGACCCACGGGTTGAAGGCACAGGCGTCGCAAGACGACCTCGAGCAGCTGACCAAAGGATGAAGGTCGACAGTCCAGAGGATGTGGTACAGGTGAAGATCTTGGCTGCAGAAGATGCTTGAGGCTGGAGCTTCTTGGAGCCTGAAGAGCTCTGGTGAAGAAAGTCAACAAGCCTTGGCAACGGCAAGTTGACGCGATGCACAGGAGTACTGCTCCAGCAGTTCTGACGAGGGATACTGGCCTCCAACTTACTGTGAAGATAGTGCAGGCCTCAAGGGAGTTGCAGAACCACCACCTGTGTTGCTGAATCTATCAGAGTCCGTAGGAGCTGAGGAACAGCTGACTGGTCAGCTTCGTTGCGGTGCCTGCAGGTGCAGGGGAGTGCCTCCTTCACTCCAAGGGAGATTCCTTTGGGTGTTTTGGATGTCCGCAGGCCTTGTGAAGAACCTGTATGGAGCACAGGCATAGACGTTGCAGAAGACTGGCAGGACGACAAGACCAGGAGCAGCAGGGGTCTTCCCAGTTGCAGTCGCTGTTCCCAAAGCGAAGTCCAAAGTGCCCAGACAGTTGGAGTGGAAGTGGTTTTGGATCTGAATCTTGTCCCACGACGAATTTAGGGACCCACCCACAGGTAAGCCCTTAAGTGCCCTAAGGAGAGGGTTGGTACGATTTAGGGCTCCCTCACCGAGGAGGGGCTGGACAGTGGGTAGGATACTCCCATGTCCTTTGTTCAGTTTCGCACCAGAGTGGGAGCCAAATGGCTCCCTCAACTGATTTCAACTGGAGTATGAAAGGAGGGCACCAGATGTTCCCTTCAAAGCAGTCTAGTGGTGGTGGCAAGCTCCCCCACCCTGTCCCAATACATTAAGTCCTGTCTGGGAGGTGGTCACACCTCCCTGTGACATGAAACCTATAGTACTGCCTTCCCCTGCTCGAGCTTGGCTTAGCAGCAGGAGGGCAGAATCATGTCTCTGGTCAGCAGCAGCCATAGTTTCCTCTCCGGGTCTAGAAGACTGGTACCGGGAGCACTGAGGGCCTGCCGGAGGAGCTTTACAGGGCATGGAGCCATACCTCCAACACCGTTTATGGTGTGGGAGGTATGATTCCAACATGTTCGATACCAAACACGACAGGGTTCGTTACATCCAGTTTAGAGTTAGCCATTGCGTAATGACACGTGGCCACTCTATGTATCACAATGGCTGATGCACTTACAGCCCAGGAGAATGGACTCCAAAGGTTGTAGGGGTGTCCTGGTCATGCAGGGGCACCCACACACTTATAACTGAGCACCCTGCCTTCAGGATTGAAAGGCCTGCCTTATGGGTGACTTATAGGTTTTAAGTGCATTGACCTCAGATATAAGGAAACTTATATCTGTGGTAAGTGGTGCTAGCACCAACTCACACAGGCTGGAAAGGAAAGCCTGTCGTCACAAGTTGAGTGGTCTGTCATGGGTGGCATAATACACGCTGCAGCCCATGGGAGACCCCTGGTGTACCTATGCCCTCTGTACCTTAGTACCATATACTAGGAACTTACAAGGGTACCCTAGTATCCAATCTGGGGGGTACCTAAGTACTCACCACATCCAATTTAGGGTAGAAGCATGGCGACTGGGGTCTAGTTTAACAGGATCCCAGTCAGAATAGTCAGTAAATCATAATGACACCTACAAAAAGTGGAGGTAACCATAAAACTTGATCCAACTTTCCTAATCTATATTTTAGCACAAAATGCGTCCACGTTTCAATTTTTGGTGTAAGTACGCATTTAAACGAAGCAGGGCAAACAAAAGCTGTTCGCATTCTGCTGGTCTTGTGTGTTCACCATAAAATTGTACTGCATATGGCACCATTCATTGTAGTGAGTGGCATGTACTTACGCAAGGTGGCATAATTTAGCAAATTTCGCGTAACAAGCTTAACATAAAATTCCTAAAATTACGCACCCAAATTTAAATTTTGCAAAAAGATCAGATGATGAATGGAATGCAGAATCAATCAAACATTCACCCCATGTCACAGATCCGGGTTAAATCCATCGTTTTTTTGCACACACCACCCCATTCCAGTTTAGACCCAGCCATATGCAAATCAGTCTTGACCCTGTTTCCCGTGGGAACAGTCCAGCCCGAGCTGCCAGGCCAGGTCTTCCCTGGACCAGAAACAAGCATCCTGGGATCAGTTTTGGGGTAACACACCTCAACAGCAAGGCTAGCTTGAATCTGGTGGCGTAGCGAGCACGGGACCCACGTCTGGGCATACCCTTCCCACTTAGAGCAGCAAATGCAACAAGAACAGATAATGGACGGAATGCTGAATGAATCAAACATTCACCCCAGTCACAGATCTGGGTCAAATCCATTTTAATTTTGGCCAGGCCTATTAAGAAGCAAGTAAATGAGAGTGACAGTAAAGCCAACCAACAGTAATTAATGGGAATCCTTCTAGCTCTTCTTTGCACCAATATTTTTTTTTGTAAGTTCTATATAGCACAAACTCGATCCAAAGATATCTGAGTGCTTTACATGAACACCAGCCTGCATTACACCGGGTCACATTCATTTTTTTACGGGCATGGGGGAATAAAGTGCTTTGCTGTTTTGCCCAGAATCACCGGATGTTGAGTCGATTGATGAAACTGTCCAAAAGTGAGTCTGAACAGAGGTTTAAGCAGGAAGAAAGAAGTGGGGGTCTATAGAGGGGGTGTGGAAGATATAATCAAGGGTGTGGCTCAAACATGTACCTACATTTGTGGTTTACATAGTGTGTCCTGATCGGTGTAGGAAAGTGCTCTTTTTGACAGGGCCACCCCTTTTTGACATAGTCACCCCCACTTTTTGCCCTAGTACGGGGTTTTTGACTGAAAGTGCACTGGGTCCTTGCTAACCAGGCCCCAGTGCCAGTGTTCTTCCCCTTAAAACCTTAAAACAAGGCAAATGTCTAATTGTATGCCAATTGGCAAGGACTTTAGCACCCCTGCTAGTCTCAGGTAAATGGTTTCTCTGGTACCTAGGGCATGGGTAATATAGAGGGTCCCAAGGGCTGTAGCATGTATTATGCCACCCTAAGGGACCCACACCCAGACAGCATGCAGACTGCCATTACAGGCTGCATGAAATGGGTCAAACCATACTGAAAACACAACATGGCAAACTCATGTCATGTGCCATTCCTAGGTGCACTGCATATATGGTATATATATGTCACATCTACACCAGGCCTTGGAGCCCTAAGGCAGGGTGTATTGTATTATATGTGAGGGCCCACCTGCATGAGCAGATAGGCCCCTGTGATGCCCAGTTCCATTGTTAGGTATTGCAAGCGATCAGGCAGCCATCTTAACAGTATGTAGAGGGCACTGATCATTACGAATTACCCAGCTACAAGATGGCTTCACTGGACCCAATGGTGTTTGATATCAAACACCTTTTCGTAATAATTCTGTACTGATGCCAGTAGAGGTGCCCCTTGAAAGCCTACTAGTCTCTTTGTGTGCTGGCTGAGTAGTAACATCCAGCTTGCAAACACAGATCAGTTTCTGGCCCCCTGCCAGGGAGAGCCTGTGCCCTCAGAGGTCAGAAACAATGCCGGCTCTGGTGGAAGGTGATTACACCTCCTCCAGCAGGATGGCTAGTGAATTATCATTTCAAGGCCAGAGGCTTCAAAACCTCTGCCGCCTTTGAAATGCAATAACGGCTTCTTCCCAGACCTGGGGCATGACACCTCCTGCCAATTTTGCAATAGAGCAGGTGGGAAATTAGATAGTCAGTGGGAGTGTTGCATTTTCAGGATATGCACACCCCTAAGGTGGACCACCTGATGTGGACAGCCAAGAAAGGGTTTAACCATTTTGAATTTGGTGAAACTAGGAACTCTGGTTCAGGATTATGCAATCTCCACAGGAAGTAGTCATATGGGGGTGTAGTCGCCCCAGGGGTAAATAGCCCATTGGCTACTACCCTACACTCCCCTAAAAAAAGCCCCTGAATTCAGTATTTAAGTGTCTCCCTGACACCAGGATTTCAGATTCATCTGCCTGGGAATAGAAGAAGGACAAAGAAGAGCTGACAACATGAAAACAGAGGTCCTGCATCGAAAGTGGTGCCAAACCCAGCCTGGCTGCTTGCACCGCTACAATCACAGAGACAGACTTGTCCAGAAGCTGAATACCCTCCCCAAACCCTAGGAGGAATGTCCAGTGCTCCAACAACCAAGTATCATCTCCCTTGGGGTGGAGAAGCCAGGCACCGACTGCCCTTGTCCGGTTCTTCGTTTTGCTGACCACCGGATCCACCGATGGAGCATCTCACCAGGACAAGGTCTCCTGTGGTTCTAGGAGGTCAGCTCCATCTCCCCAGCAAGTTTCAAGATGCTAGACCCTCTAGGAGCTTCACAGCACCAATACGCAGGGTACTGGAGCATTTGCTGCAACCAAGTCTTGTTGAGTCTCCAGCCCAAACACCACTGATGCCAAAGCCGACCTGCCAACAAAGTACTTCAGGATCAATGAGGCTTGCACTGAGAGAGGCCCTGCTGTTCTGTTTTCTTTCCCTCTTCAGGTCACCCAAGTAAAGTGAGAGTCTCCAACCCAAGCGCCCTGCCAGGCAAAACACCCCTGCACCCGAGTCCCACAGCCCGAGTTCATGTAAATCGATGGTCTCATCTTGCCTCAGAGACCCTCAAGAGCTGAGACCCCCTTTGGGTTCTGCCACACTTGTCCCCAAGTCCCCACTTGCAGTCTCTCTTTTACACATACACTGCCATTGACTTTTTTTAAAATATATTTTTATTGAGTTTTCTTTTTTTTCCCAACAAATAAACACACGTTTCATTAGGCCTTTATGCATTAACATTGTCCAAGTACTAATCATTCAAATACATCATTCTGTCCATGTACTTTAGTACAAAATTAGTAGTCAAGGCCCAACGCCTATCTTGCCATAATTGGGAGTAAGCTCGCCATGTTAATGCCCTGTGTCAAAATCTAGTGTCTGAACATGTATATAACAGCTACTCATAAAGCTTATTACAGAGAGCACCCAGTAAATCCAGACAGGCCGTGTAGGTGTCGGTCTAACTGTCCTAATGACAGGCAATTTACACATATATTCAATATATTTTAATGTGATTGGAGGGGTAATATAGGGGTCGTAATGAGAGGTTGTGGGTCTTCCTCCCTAGTTGGGTCCCTAATGAGTGGTGTTTTTATTCATGGTGATATGGTGGGTTTCAGGGTTTCGGGAGAGCTGTTCCTTTGGCCTACGTCCCTTGCTTCCCATTCTCGTAATACTTCCGACCATAGGTCTGCTATAGCTATAGTCTCCCTGCAGTATTGTGTCTTGAGTGGCTATTCCTGTGAGTGGACTGGAGAGCATGCGTAGAAACTGTGACTGGTCTTGATTGGGGGCCTAGATGCTGCCCACTGTTATCTCCTTAATTAGTAACCTCCCCCTGACCAGTACATAGCTACCCTCGGGGTCAACCAGGGTTTGTCTTGCATAAAAAGGGGTCCCAGGGTGTATCCACACCAACGTCCGTCAGGAAAAAGCAGAGTATGTCGTAGCGAAAAAGTGGCCTCTCCACCGTCTGCGGAGACACTGTCCCTCTTCCAGGGTCTGGTGGGTCTCTTGGAGCATAACCATCCGAGCTCTCCTTCGTCTAACGTAGCTAAGTATGTTATGACATTTTGCTGGTGAACCCATGCATCTAACATTCCAAGAAAGGATCTTTATTTATTTATTTACAGGTTTTATATAGCGCTGACTCGACCCGGGGGCATCAGAGCGCTTTACAAGAGTATGGATATAGTACAGGAGTTTCATAACGTAGGATTTAAACAGGATATAATACAGGGAACAAATAGCATAAAACATTTTACATGTGTCAGAGTGGCAAGAAAGAACTATGTACATAAATAAAATGGGTACACGTACTCGAATTATTAAACAGTAACGAGAGATGGGGAAGACTGGAAGGTAGGAGGGTAGAGGGTGGTTAGGAGTGAGTAGGGGAGAAGAAGAATGGGCTAAGATAGGGAAGGAAGTGGCTAAAAGGAAGGGTGTATGGAGGGAGATGGGAGAGAAAAAGGCGATGGCGGGGAGGGGAAAGGAGGGAGAAGGGAGAGAGAAGAAAAAGGAGTGAAATGAAAGGCTTAAGGACCCCAAAAGTTGTTGAGCAGATGCAGTTTGAGGTCTTTTTTAAAACTGATGTAAGAGGGGTTACAACGCAGATCTTTAGGAAGGACATTCCAGATGATAGGGGTGTTTCCGGAGAAAAAGCAAGATTGTGTGGATTTATTTTTTAACAGAGATGGAACAAGAAGGAGGGCGTTGTCCCTGGATACGTCCTCCTCAAGTCAATAGGTACTAAACATAGAGAACCACCCTCAAATAGTTCTAGAGTCGTGTCTTCCCTGACTAAGTGTGTTTTCACCATGGTGGGAAAAACACACAGCTTTGTTTAAATACCCCTCACACACCAAAAGAGCCCTTGGTGTCATGCTTCATCATAGGGGACTTCCCGCCCCGCAACGTGACAGGGCGAGCTGCGACCTACGACTACACGGGAGCACTATTTATGAAAAGACATAACTATGTGTCATGTAGGAGCATGAGTGGATGGGTCACGAGTGAATGAGAGAGTGAATTAAAAAATACCTGGCTCTTTGGACAAAAAACTTTAATATTCCTTTGAGCTGGTATTATTACGTTTGTAACTGCCATGTGTGTTTGGTGTCTTGACCTACCGGCCACATCTGGGTGCGGCTATATCTGGGCTTCTGGATGCTGATTTGAACATTAAAAACCCCAACCCAAGAGCAACAGCGCAACTGCTAATCACCCAAACCTGCAAATAAAACAGTGCATAAAGTTAGAACGCTGCCTCTGGACCATCAGGCAGAGCATTGTGGTGGGGGGTGGATTCAGTGCATTAAAGGAGAAGGTGGGCTTCACCCTGGACCCATCTTATACTCTTCCTCAAAGCAGCTGTTGTCAGCTGAGGCTTCATGTCAATGATCTTTTGAGCCCCCATGCCCAGATCAGACTATCGCCTTCTCTCCTTTATGAAAAGTTAATGAGGGCTGTGGAGTATGTGCCGGCTCAGGTCGTGTTTCGGAGATCCACCTCAGCTAGGCGATGTCTTCTACTAATATTGGAGTGATCTTTGGCAAAGAGGAGTCTGCTTCAAGGGAGTCACCGGATTCAGATGATGCATCGAAGGATCTGGCCGATGCATCCGAGGTTCGATCTCGGCCCTACGGCGAAATAATTAGCGTTGCTGCTTGTAGCGTGGCTTGTCCGTCCTGTTGGGTTTGCGAGGCTGTAGGTGTTAATACACAGGATTTCTTCCTGATACGCTTTGGTCTTTCCCTAGATGGATGTAGTGCTATTTCTGGGGCAACGGCGCGGGCCTTGTGTGCCTCCAGCCAAGATCCAACCTCATCTGGGGAGAAGGAGAATTGGGAGGCCCTGTCTAGCATGATTTTCAGCCGAGCAGGGAATATTAAGGAGTATTGTATTCCTGCCACACGGAGGGCCTTTTTAGCCTCAAGAAAGGATGCTCGCATGGCCTGTACCTCAGCAGTAAAATCTGTGAAAATGAATACTTTGCTGTTTTCAATTGCATATGGGCCATGCGTTCAGGAATGTTGCAGGATTGTATCTCAATCCCTATAGTGAAGGAACTTGGCGATTACAGGCCTATGAGGCCTTTCCGGGGTCGCCAGGTGGGCTGGTACTCTGTGTGCTCTGTCCAGTGAAAGAAATTGAGAGAAAATTTCTGGGGCCACAATGGAACGCAGCCATTTTTCCAGGAATTTCACCATGTTTGGCCCTCCTACTTTCTCCAGAATTCCAATAAATCTGACATTATTTCTGCAATGGCGGCCTTCTGCATCTTCAGCCCTACACTCAAGGATTGCCACTGTAGTACAGAGTTCATCAAGTCTGGAGGTGTGCAATGTTTGCTCTAGTTGTAGCTCGGTTACCGCAGATTCAACTTCCCGAACCCTGTCAGAAAGTTTACAATGTTCTGCCTGTAGTAGGCCCAGGCCTACAGAAACCGTCCCAATGTCCTGCTGTAGTTTATTTTTAGTGTCGGCGATGGCAGCCAAGACCCTGTCCAGATGAGAGAGCAGGGAGTCATCTTCACCGGTGGTCTCACCACCCCCCACATCTCGTGGTGCGGGCGAGGGTTGGGTGCCAGCGGTTTTCTGTTTCGGTTTTGGCTCCGTGGTTCAAGACAGGATCTGCATGCGACGCTATGCTAGACAGTGCAGCCAGAGCAACGATGAGGAAAGTGGGTCTCGTATTTTTGAAACCCACCTTCAGGCTCTTGCAGCCTGAGTATGCAGGACGTTAATGTCTACCCCACTGGACCGTCAAGCCTCGGGTCTCAGCACTCGTTCATAGTACTATATAGGGTGGGCTGCTGTTATATTTCCTATTTCTCTTCCCCTCTTTCCTCTTCCTTTCTTTTCCTCATTTGCTTTTTCCCCTCTTGGAACATGGAACCATGTACCTGCGTTGTACGTTTTGGATTCCATGTTCCAGAGTTCTGATATGACAGTTACTGCCTTTTTTCCTGGATCGTTTGGATGTGCTGTGCCGCTTCTTCAATAAACGTAATTTTTATTTATATTTCTGGAACCTAGCATTTTTACAAGTGGCGACGAGTCTTTGATGACTTCACATGCTACATACCTCCTGCGGCACAGGTGCAGCGACGTCCTCCGGACCCAATCCTCATTTTCTGCATGTCTTTCGTCCACCGGAAGAGTTTTTGTCGATTCTGGTGAAATTCCGACATACACTGGTGAAGATCGCATCGTTTTCACTCTTCCGATGGGTTTCCAGTGAATTTAGTTCCTTTTGGTAGCTTTCTCGACATCAACGGCGATCTCCGTCTCTGCCCGTTGTGATGTATTCTCTGTTTTTAGCTATGGTTGCCCAGACGCCCACACAATTTTGTCGCTACGGTCCTGGCTTCGTGTACCGCTGTTGCTGTTACTTGGATGCCACAGCTTTGATGTTCTCCCCTGCGCGTCTTATTGGTGTTGCTCTTCATGTCGGCCACGTCATGCGTCATCACGACAGTGGCCATTTTGATATTCACAGAACATTTCCTGATGGCGGAAGAAACCATCGAATTGTAAGAACAGTGAGCATTTATTTTTGCAGGAGCTTTTCACTGCCCCAGTTAACAACAACAACGGCGTCTTATTCTTTCAGCAGTGGGCTGCAGTGTTTACTACGGGAGGATGTCTGTTCATACTACGGTGACAGACACACCATATTTTACTATTATCCTATGAATTTTTGTGGATACTTTATACTCAGCCTGTTTATTTATGGTGACAGGTACACCTTGACATTTATACACCTTTCATGCAAAGGATAAACATTTTAGCCATTCATCTTAAAGCGATCTAGGGTGTTCCACCACTACTTTTTCTTTCTAACAGCCATTCATTTATTCTTAGCATTTATTGTGTACACTTTATTAGTTTACAGTTACTTTAGAGGTATTGTGTCTAATATATTATTACCATGCAGTTTGATCCACCAAGTAAGTTTCTGCAGAATAAAGGAGAACCTCCGATTCCGTGGACATGGTGGAAAGAGGAGTTCATCACTTATCTAAAAGCTATTGATGGTGAACGCATGTCTGCTGAGAGGAAGAAGAACATTTTCCATCATTGTTTAGGTTCTGAGGGTCAAGTTGTTTACAGGACTCACCCTCCTGTCAGGTCTGGTGGTGATTATAATGTCTACGATTAAGCTATTTTACGCATTGAGAACAGATTTAAACCTACTACTAGTGTTGCATTAAATAGGTTTAAGTTTTACACTGGAGCCCAAGAAGAGGGAGAGTGTTTGATGATTTTCTTACTGCCCTTCGTGCATTGTCTTTACATTGTAACTTTGGTTTGATCACTGATGAGATGATCAGGGACCAAATCATTGTTCATGTGAGAAGTAAAAAAGTCCAAGAGCAACTTTGGATTTTGGGTGACCCTAACTTGGACACTGCCATCAGCACCGCCAACGCTTTAGAATAATCGGAAAAGTGGAATGAGTCTCTCAGCAAAGAGAATAAGCCATCTATTTCAAGTGAAGTGAACAGTGTCACGCCTGGTACTTCTAAAGGCCCAGACAATACTAATTTCAGGAGTAACCCTAATTCCAAAAGTTTTTACTAGTACAGATGTGGTAATCCTGGTCACATATCCTCTTTACCATGTTGTCCTGCCATTGGGAAAGAGTGTAGTAAATGTGGACGTATGGGCCATTTTTCCAAAATGTGCAAGGATACTAATATGATGAAAAGTTATTCTTCTGCTTCATCTTCCAACTACTCCAAAGGGAAAATTTCTTGTATTTCTCATGATCTATCTTTGGGTGATGATATCCAGACTGAGTTAGAGACTCAAATTGAGTCTCCATTTGTAATACACAAACGAAACGGGGTATAAGGTAGGTATCTCAATGCACCAATTCATCTAGTTAGGTCAAAAATTATCAATATTTTTCAGGTGCCATGGATCATGAGGTTAGATACCCCTAAACCTCCTTAGGATCAAAAGATCCAGCAATATGTCAACAAAACACTGAGATCCAGCACTCCACAACGTTATTTTGCAATCATGTAATATATCAGTCCATTCAGCAGGTGTGATTTCACAATTGTTTCTTTATTATATTCTTCTTTTCTTTACAAATGTAAAAGACATAAACAGCGTAGCCGACGCGTTTCGTCCAAGCGGACTTCTTCAGGGCAATCACTTAAGTGTAAAGAAGGTTTCAACTTGTTTCCCTCCAACTTCAAGAAATATAGCTATACCTTCCTCTAGTAGTCCCAGTCAAATACGTTTCCTTATTCTTCGTTTGTTTGATCAGGTTAAGTTCTTCAAATATATTTATTTCATTAGTATACAGTTAAAATGATATCCGTATGTAGGAGCAGATTCCCTCCATCTAGAGGTCCCGGCTGTGACCTGATCAAACAAATACTGACTGATATATTACATGATTGCAAAATAACGTTGTGGAGTGCTGGATCTCAGTGTTTTGTTGAGTCTCCATTTGTGACTCATTCGATGATTCTAAAGCTGACAAGATTGGTCCACCTAAATGTATTGTTTGTATTCTTGGAGGAATCTTGAACTTTTGGCAGACTCTGGGTCACCTTGGACAATTATCACGAGGCAATACTGCTTGGAATCCTTTGGGAACTTACTTGATCTAAGTTCTTTATGAAAACCTGATATTGTGGCACAGAATTTTGATGTATCCAATATTGACTTTATAGGTTTCAAAGAAGTACTCATTGAATTCAAAGAGAGCAGTGCTTTTATTAAGCTTTAAGTAGCTCTCAAAGGTGTAAATGTGCTGGGGTGGCGTGAACAAGCCAAACTTGGCATTGTGTTATATCCTAGGGCGAAAGAACCTGTGTCTGTTCTTGCTATAACTGCTTCTTGTGCTGATGATTTTACAAAATTATTTTCTGATGTGTCTTCTGAAGAACTTGGTAAGCTTAAAGGGTTCAGCCATAGGATAAAAGTAAGAGAAGGATCGGTACCCGTCAAGCAAAAGCTTAGGGGGCTCCCCATCAGTGTTAGGACTGAGTTAAAATCTATGTTGGATGATATGGTTAGTGGTGGTATAATTGAAGAGATTGAGTCATCCGAATGGGTTTCTCCAATTGTTTTGACACAGAAGCCTGACAAAAGCCTTAGGTTGTGTGTTGACATGAGAGCGTTGAATGCCAACTTGGTTGCTGATTGCCAGCCACTTCCTAATTTCAACAAGATGGTGTTTATGTTGGATGGTGCCTGTATTTTTTTCACTCTTGACCTTCGTTCTGCGTACCACCAAATTGAGCTCACTGGAGACTCCAAACATTTCACTTCTTTTATCACTCCTCATGGATTGTTTCAGTTCAACAGGATGCCTTTCAGTCTAGCGTCGGCGGCATCTGTTTTTCAAAGAGCCATGTACCACATATTTAAGGTCGGTAATTTTGTGAAAAGCTTCCAGGATGACATCCTCATTTTTTCTAAGAGTGGAGATGATCATTTCTAACATGTAAATGAAGTTTGCCAAAGATTGAGAAAGAGTGGTTTGACTTTTAAAGCCAGCAAATGCAAATTTTTCCGCAAATCGGTGGAGTATCTTGGTCACACTCTCTCGGGTGAAGGTGTGGTACCCAAAAAGTCTTTGGTTGATGCCATTATCAATGCACCTTCACCTGACAACAGAGAGAAACGTCTCTCTTTTGCTGGTCTGTGTGAATACTATAGTAAATACATACATAATTTTGCCACCAAGATGGAGCCCCTCAGAGAACTGACTAGGAAGTCCAACGAGTTTGTCTGGTCTGACAGACAGGAAACAGCTTTTAAACAAATCAAAAATGAGATTGTGAATGCTCCTACTCTTAAGTCTTTTTGCTTAAATAAGAAATGCATCATTACTGTTGATGCCAGCCTTTACGGCTTGGGAGGAGTACTTAGTCAGTGCTCTGGGAAGGAAGAATGGTTTGTAGCGTTCGCATCTAGAACTCTCTCGGCTACTGAAAGAAGGTATGCTGTTATTGAGAGAGAGTTATTAGCATGCATTTGGGCCATAGAGCAGTTTTGCAATTATGTGTGGGGAAACAGGTTTCTTCTGAGGACAGATCATAAACCCCTCATCGGAATTTTATCCCCGGGGGGGGGGGGGGGGGGGGGGGGTGGCACTCTACTGCTTGTATTGGTCGGCTCACATCCAGACTACAGGAGTATGATTTTGAGGTTGTGTGTGTCCCTGGCAGGTGTAATGTTACTGTCGACTTCCTCTCCAGATTGCTTTGCTCTGATGACTGTGCACTTTATGATGAACAAGAGGTAGACATAGTTGCCACTGTTAAAGATTTTGTCTCAGAAGAGTTTTTTGGTCTGTCTGAATCCGAATGGATGACTGAAATGAATAACAACGTTTTGTCCCAACTTGTTCTTGGCTGTTTAAAAAAAGGTTGGTGTTGGACCCGGCCTCGTGGCATGGTCCCGAACCCTCCTACCAGACCAAACGGGGGCAACCCCAACCCTTCGGGGCCCCCCGAGCTTGTACCCTGCTACCCGCACCAGCCTTCGCGACGCGGCCCGCCCGGGCCTCGGTCCCTGCGAAGCCCCAACATCAAGGCGCCAAGACCCGACCCAAGGGGGTCGAGTGGCCACTCCACCGATCCCGGAGGAGGGGAGTTTCGATGGGGCCTCCCGCCGGCCCCGACACCTGGGCCCGAACGCCCTCCGGCCTCCTGGGGCGATGGCTCCACCTCCCGCTGGGTGTCTGGACTCTCTCATCCCGGCCCCTCCGGCCCCCCAGGTGCGAGGGTCCGGACATCAAAGGGCTCCAGTCATATATCTGGGGCAGCCCACAACCAGGACGGCAGTTGTATCCTGGAGTCCAGAGCCCTGCTGATCGAATCGCGGCTGACCCTACAGAGAAAGACTCATTGCCTGGAACTGAGAACTCGGGCCCTGCTGACTGCGTCGCGGCTCCCCCTTGCTGAGAAGAAGACCCTCACGGAACATCGGAGCCCTGCTGACCTCGTCGCGGCTCGACCTCGCTGAAGCAACCACCGGAGCCCTGCTGACCTCGTCGCGGGCTGATACTGAGACTGTCCCGCTACCCCCGTACCTAACCAAACCCTGAGACTCTTTTGGATCCCCTGATCCACCTGTAAATATTGCCACGGAGACCTATCCGTAATTCTGATAAACAACTTGTGAGCCTTGATACCCTGGTTGTGTCCCTTTGTGGTGGGAGGGGATTACTTGACTGTACGATCCTAGGAGAAGGACCTCGCCCAGGAGGCTTCTCAGCGGCGCTCGGCTGCATCCTTACGGAACGGTGCCTCTCGGGGTGGTCAGTCCGACACCATCTGACTCCCCGGAGGTCGCCCTTCTAACATTGGTGGCCAGCGGTGCGATCCGAGCCGACGCAAATCGTACAGCGAGTAACTCACCCACTACCTACCCAGACACAGAGTAACTATGAGCAACCAAGAGACCACCCCAACCGCGGAGTTCCAACAAGAGCGGTTGGAGGAATATACCCATAAGGAACTAAAACAGTTTTGTAAAGACAAAGGCATCGCGACCACCGGATTAAACACAAAAGAAGACCTGCAGAAAGCCCTAAAGGCCTGGGTAGAGCCCGAAGCGGCTTCCCCCCAAACCGAAGAAAACCCGGTGCCAAGCGTGCACCAGTAACCAGCCGCAGCCCCAGCAGGTGGGAGAAGAACTAACATGGAGACCGGCCTCTCCCTGGAAGAGATGCGAGAACGGGAGAGGGTCCGGACCCACGAGTTAGAGTTCGCCCGACTCCGCCTGGACGGCGAACTCCTACTAGCAGAAAAGAAATTGGCCCTAGAGCAACTACGGTTGCAAGAAGAAATAGAGGAAAAAAAACGGCACCGAGAACTGGAAGAGAGGAGGCTAACCCTCGAGCATGAGCGGGGCCTTAAAGAACTTGAAATTAAGTCCAAAAATGGAGAGACCGGCGCCCCCGTAAACAGGGACAACCCTCCGCCGGCCGAGGCGAAGGTACATATCCCCAAGGATGTCGTCAAAGAGTACTACAAGAACGACGACATCCAACAATGGTTCAAGGACTACGAGGTAGCCATGACCGCCCATCGGGTACCCCGGAAAGATTGGGGTGCCGGCCTATGGGGACGGTTCCTCAGCGAAGGCAGAGACACCCTGCTACAGCTCCCCGACGCAGTGATGACCTCTTATGACCATATGAAGGAAGCCCTGCTCACCCGCTATGGTCTCACCCCAGAGATGTACCGCCAGCGCTTCCGGGACTGCAGGAAGCTCCCCGGTACCACCTGGGTGGAATACGTAGACTTTTTCAGCAGAGCCCTGGAAGGGTGGATCAAGGGCAGCAAAGTCACCTCCTACGAACAGCTGTTCGACCTCATTGTATGGGAGCACCTCTCCAACAACTGCTTCATCGAGCTGAGACAGCACCTCCTCGACAGCAAGCTGACCGAGCCGCGGAAGCTCGCCGCCGAGGCCGATCGATGGGTGAACACCCGGGTCCCTCGGAACTCGATGGGAGAGTACCAGCGGAACAACCCGGGGCCCCCCCGCCAGCGCGGCGGAGGAGGGGGATCGAACCGAAACAGAGACTTTCCAGCAGGGCCGTCCCGGAGTCCTCCCCGGGGACCGCCCCCGAACCGCACGTCCCCGTACCTCGCCCGAAGAGGGACCCCCCTAGCCCGACCAGGGCCTCGACCAACGGTAACGTGCTACCACTGCCAACAGCCAGGGCACTATGCCAGTGACCCGACCTGCTCCGTGAACCGACGAGCCGGGACCACCGGGTCACCCCCCCGCCAGTTGGCGGCCGCGGCCCTGGGAGAAGGGGGAGAAGATGAAGAGAACGACGACGCAGAGCCAACCGAATGGAAACCCGCCGCCATGACCTTGGTATGCCTGGGCAGCCGGGAAATGGTGCCCCGGGCTCCCATCCCGAGCAACACCCAGAAGTACCAACAGTGGGTCACCATTAATGGACGCCGGGCCGAAGCCCTCCGCGACACCAGAGCCAGCGTGACAGCCGTCCGCTGCCACTTGGTGACCCCCGAACAGATCATGCCTAATGTACTGTGCCCCGTCCGGTCGGCAGACAACACCGAGAGCTTATGCCAGATGGCCCGGATTCCCTTCGAGTGGGGGGGAGTGTCAGGCATGCTGAAGGTCACCGTCCGCGACGACGCCCCCGTAGACTGCCTCCTGGGGAACGACCTGGAAAGTTCCCCCTGGGCCCACGTCGAGCGCCGAGAGAATCTGGGAATGCTGGGACTGCCCGAGTGGGTTTGCGCAACCACCCGGTCCACGACTGCCCGGGCCATCCAGCCGAGCCTACCTGCTCCCCCCGAAGAGCCGGAGTGGCCCGAACCACCACCCCCCTCCGTCGAAGAAGAAGCCGACGCTCAGTCCGGCCCGCCAGAAATCCCCCCGGACGAGGTCGCCGCGCTCGGCGACCTACCCGAACTCGCCCAATGGCGCCAAGAAGGTGGCCCCACCAGGGAGCAGTTCCGCCAAGAACAGAAAACCTGCCCCTCCCTCGAAGGGACCCGGCAACAAGCAGCCGCCCAGGCCACCGGAGAACAAACGGGGACCCACTGGGTCTATTGGGACAATGACCTCCTCTACAGCGAGCAGAAGACCGCAGAACTGGGGGCCGGCCGAGTGCTGGTGGTCCCCCTCCGATTCCGAGACTTCCTCCTCAATCTGGCACATGATGTGCCCCTTGCCGGGCACCTGGGGCAAGACAAAACCTACAGCCGCCTGGTGACCCACTTCTACTGGCCCCGAATGCGGAAGGACGTGGACAATCATTGCCACACCTGCCTGACCTGCCAAGCCAGCGGGAAGAGTGGGAGAAAAGTCAAAGCCCCTCTCCAACCCTTTCCAATAGTAAACACCCCGTTCGAGCGGGTAGGGATCGACATCGTGGGGCCTCTGGACCCCCGAACCTCCCAAGGACATCGCTTCATCCTCGTCCTGGTCGATCATGCCACCCGATACCCTGAGGCCATCCCTCTCCGAACAGTGACGGCCCCCGTAGTGGGCCGGGCCTTAATGGGAATATTCTCCAGAGTGGGTTTCCCCCGGGAGGTCGTGAGCGACCGAGGCACGAACTTCATCTCAAAATATATGCGGTCCCTGTGGCAACAATGCGGGGTCACCTACAAGTTCACCACCCCGTACCACCCCCAGGGGAACGGACTAGTTGAACGATTTAACAGGACATTGAAAGGAATGATCAAGGGCCTGGAGGAGCCCCTAAGACGCAAATGGGACGTCCTGCAGCCCTGCCTCCTGTTTGCCTATCGGGAGGTCCCACAGAAGTCTCTGGGGTTCAGCCCCTTCGAACTCTTGTACGGACACCCTGTCCGGGGCCCCCTCAGCCTGGTCAAAGAAGGCTGGGAGACCACCGTCCAAGATGCTCCCCCCGACCTCTACCGGTACCTTCTGACCCTGCGAAACCAAACCCGGAAATTCAGGGAACTGGCCGAAGCCAACCTCGAGGCCAGCCAGGAGGAAATGAAACGCTGGTATGACCAGAACGCCTCCTCCATCGAGTTCGAGCCAGGCCAGCAAGTCTGGGTCATGTCGTCCGTTGACCCTTGTGCTCTCCAGGACAAATGGACCGGGCCCTTCAAGGTAGTAGAGAAAAAGAGCCCCGTCACCTACCTGGTCGACATGGAATCCCCCAGGAACCCCCTCCGGGTTCTCCACGCCAACAGGCTCAAACCCCACTTTGCCCGAACGGAACTTAGCCTGCTGATGGCTACGGACGATGGGGCCGAGGACGACTCCGAGCCCCTACCCGACCTCCTGAGAACCTCCGAAAAGGACGGCTCCGTAGAGGGAGTCATCCTCTCCGCCACCCTGACTGCGGAGCAGCGCCAAGAGTGTCAAAGACTGCTGCATCACTTCGCTGCTCTCTTCTCCCTCACTCCCGGAGTCACCTGATGGTGCGTCCACGACGTCGTCACTGGGGACAGCCCCCCCGTGCGACACCGAGCCTACCGAGTCCCCGACCGGGTGCGGGCCTGCATCCACGCCGAGGTCTCCAAGATGTTGGCCCTGGGGGTCATCGAGCCCTCCGACAGTCCCTGGGCCAGCCCTGTGGTCCTGGTGCCGAAAGCTGCCGCCCCGGGCACCACCCCGGAGCTCCGGTTTTGCGTGGACTACCGGGGATTAAATGCCGTCACCAAAACCGATGCCCATCCCATTCCTCGGGCAGATGAACTGATCGACCGCCTAGGAGCAGCCCGCTACCTTAGCACCCTTGACCTCACCGCCAGATACTGGCAGATCAGGCTCACCCCGGGCGCCCAAGAGCGTTCTGCTTTCTCCACCCCCGATGGCCACTACCACTTCCGAGTGATGCCCTTCGGCATGAAGAATGCCCCGGCGACCTTCCAAAGACTAGTGAACAAGGTACTGGCCGGCCTAGAAGCGTTCAGCGCCGCCTACCTGGACGATATTGCGGTGTTCAGCAGCCACTGGGCCGAACACCTGAGGCACCTCTGGGAGGTTCTGACCACCCTCCAAAGCCAGCAAATGTCAGATAGGCCAAGGATCCGTAACCTATCTGGGACATCAAGTGGGGAGCGGCCATGTTGCTCCCCTCCAGCCCAAGATTGACGCCATCATGGCCTGGGAGCCCCCAGCCACCCAAACCGCTGTGAGGGCCTTCCTGGGACTCACGGGCTATTACAGGCGGTTCATTAAGAACTACGGAAGCATTGTGGGCCCCCTCACGGAGCTCACCTCAAAGAAGCAACCAAAGAAGGTGCACCGGAGGCCCCTCTGTCAGGTGGCCTTCGAGACCCTCAAGACAGCGATGTGTACCGCCCCCGTGCTACAAGCTCCCGACTACAGCAAAGAGTTCGTGGTACAGACTGATGCCTCGGAATACGGAGTCGGGGCTGTCTTGTCCCAAGTGAACTCTGAGAGGATTGACCAGCCGGTGGCCTTCATCAGCCGGCGCCTGCTGCCCCGGGAGCAAAGATGGAACACCATTGAACGAGAGGCCTTCGCCGTGGTGTGGGCCCTCAAGAAGCTCCGGCCCTACCTCTTCGGCACCCACTTCCGGGTCCAAACCGACCACTGGCCCTTGCGGTGGTTAATGCAGATGAGAGGCGAGAACCCGAAGTTGTTGCGATGGTCCATCTCTCTGCAGGGGATGGACTTCACTGTAGACCATCGGCCCGGCAACGACCACGCCAACGCCGACGGCCTATCCCGCTTCTTCCGCCTCGGCGAGGAGAACACCCAAGAAGATGGGTGACTCTCCCTGCCTTCCGCTGGGGGGGACGCCTGTTGGACCCGGCCTCGTGGCGTGGTCCCGAACCCTCCTACCAGACCAAACGGGGGCAACCCCAACCCTTCGGGGCCCCCCGAGCTTGTACCCCGCTACCCGCACCAGCCTTCGCGACGCGGCCCGCCCGGGCCTCGGTCCCTGCGAAGCCCCAACATCAAGGCGCCAAGACCCGACCCAAGGGGGTCGAGTGGCCACTCCACCGATCCCGGAGGAGGGGAGTTTCGATGGGGCCTCCCGCCGGCCCCCGACACCTGGGCCCGAACGCCCTCCGGCCTCCCGGGGCGATGGCTCCACCTCCCGCTGGGTGTCTGCACTTTCTCATCTCGGCCCCTCCGGCCCCCCAGGCGCGAGGGTCCGGACATCAAAGGGCTCCAGTCATATATCTGGGGCAGCCCACAACCAGGACGGCAGTTGTATCCTGGAGTCCAGAGCCCTGCTGATCGAATCGCGGCTGACCCTACGGAGAAAGACTCATTGCCTGGAACTGAGAACTCGAGCCCTGCTGACTGCGTCGCGGCTCCCCCTTGCTGAGAAGAAGACCCTCACGGAACATCGGAGCCCTGCTGACCTCGTCGCGGCTCGACCTCGCTGAAGCAACCACCGGAGCCCTGCTGACCTCGTCGCGGGCTGATACTGAGACTGTCCCGCTACCCCCGTACCTAACCAAACCCTGAGACTCTTTTGGATCCCCTGATCCACCTGTAAATATTGCCATGATAAACGACTTGTGAGCCTTGATACCCTGGTTGTGTCCCTTTGTGGTGGGAGGGGATTACTTGGCTGTACGATCCTAGGAGAAGGACCTCGCCCAGGAGGCTTCTCAGCGGCGCTCGGCTGCATCCTTACGGAACGGTGCCTCTCGGGGTGGTCAGTCCGACACCATCTGACTCCCCGGAGGTCGCCCTTCTAACAGTTGGCCTAAGGAAAAATCTGCCTCTGCTGATATCGCCCCTTTTTGCCACGTTTCTGACTAGATTGAGGAGGATGGTGGTCTACTTTTCAAAGGGGGAAAGATCATTCCTCCAGTTTCCATGCAAAGTAAGATTCTGTTGCTTGTCCACCAGGGTTATCTTGGGATGTCCTCTATGAAACGCCTTATTAGGGCTCTTTTTTGGTGGCCTGGACTTGACAAAATGGTCGATAGAACTGTTAGGGAGTGTCCCGAGTGCATAAGTAGTGACAAGATGCTAAAGGTTTCCTCTGCTCCTCTCAAACCTGTTCCGTGGCCTGAGTTTCCGTGGCAAAAAGTGGCTTTCAACATTTCAGGCCCTATCAATCATCTACCTTATAATGCACATTTTGCTCTGGTGATGGTTGATTACCATTCTAAATGGCCAGAGGTTAAGTTTGTAGCAAGTGCCACCACTCAAGTCATTATTACTTTCTTCAAAGAAGTTTTTGCGTATGAGGGGTCCCCCCGAGGTCCTTGTGACGGACAACGGGTTACAACTCATATCACAGGAGATGGAGAGTTTCTTATGCATGTGTGGAATTAGGCATTTGACCACATCTCTTTATGAGCCAAGGGAGAATGACCAAGTGGAGCGATTCAACCGGGTTCTAAAGGATGGCATTGATTCTGCTTGTAAGTCCAGTGAGTCCTGGAGGGATGTGGTAAGAAAAAGGTTATGGATGTACCGCATCACCCCCCACTCGGTTACTGGAGTAAGCCCTTTCAGACTTTTGAAGGACAGAGAACCCATTTCTGATATTTGTCCATGGTGGATCAAGAAAGTCAACAAGGCTGTCGATTGTATTGATTTGGATCTGGTTGCTAAGCGGGTGGAAGTTAAGCAGGGCAAGATGAAAGCGTTGTTTCACTCCAACATGAATGTAAAAGTTCCTGACTTTACTGTTGGTGAGTGGGTTAGGGTTAAAAAACCTGAGTTTTTGGCCAAAGGAATTTCCAAGTTCGGTCATCCTATTAAAATTGTTAAGGTTTGCAACAACACTGTGATTACTCAGGATGGAAGAGTGTGGAATGTGAGAAGGGTTGCTAAGTGCAAATCTCACAAGCTCAGCATGGACAGAGAAGGTGATTTTCCATTGTGTTCTCATTCTGCTCAGTCTGTAGCATCTATTTCTTTCCCTCATCTCTGGTGTGGATAAGAGGGAGAAGGAGGAGGGCCTAGTCTGCTCTACTGTTATGAAATGCCAAGCTTCTCCTCCTCCACATTTCCCCTCAGCAGCCCCGGGTATCCTCCTCCTGCCTCTGAGCAAAGAGCCTAATCCGCCTGCGTTGCTCTCCCCCTTTGGTCGGCAATCTACTGTTAGGTCTCGCCCACAATATTCAGGGCTCAGTTTGGGCTGGGCCCGTGTCAGCCTCGGGGCGCAATCGCCCACTGGAGCCCCCTCTACATCTTATTCTTCTCCAAGAGTCGGGCAGGTTACAGGTACCTTGTTCTTGGGCTCCCAGCACCTCTGCAGGTCGTTTTCAGGCTTATCTCCTCTCTGCGTTCGATCCAGAGCACTCACTAGGACATCTGTTGGCAGTGGCAAGGGGGTGTCCCGTTGCGAACCTTTCGCCGGGAATCTCCCCAGGGCCTCCTCAGTTCTCCGCCACCCCAGAGACCGGCCGATATCCGCAGCGCCACAGCTCATGGCCGTGCTAGGCCTGCCGTCTGCGTCACCGTCCCCAAAACACTGTGGGGCGTTGCTGGGCTATCGGCCCCCGTCTTGACGGGGCTGATATTGTGCCCTGTCTGCTAATGCTTTCTTCTTGGATCTGCAGTCCCCCCAACCACTAGTCTAATTGGGGCCTTTCGTGTGAAGGCCGCGGGCGAACCCGCGCTGCGTGCTCGCTTCTACCTGCTGTGAGCTCTCAGGATGGCACCCCCTTCGACAGCTGTCTCTCGGTGCTCCGGGCTGCTGGCGGCGTATATTTTCCAGCGTAGTCTTCCCACTATGAGGTACAGGGGGTGGGATCTGTCCAGCCTCTTGAGGTGAGTGGAAGCCGTCGTAAAAGCAGGATATCTTGTGGGCCGGGACAGAGCTCTGCGCTCACACGTCTTCAATGCCTTGTGTATTGGCCACAACCACACCACAGCCATTGACTTTAATGTGTAGCACGCGAGGCTACCAATGCGACAAGCACAGTACCCGGACTCACCAGGGCAGGTAAAACCGAACTGCAGGTGGTTTCTTGGACCTTGGCCCCTAAGCACCTCAAGTCCCAAAAGGCACCCTCAAGAAACGCTCGCAAATATATGTATGCAGTGTATGTTTCTCACATAGGATAACTTTACCGCAATTGAGGCTCATGCTTCCAAAAACCATTATTTTAGCATTTTACTATAAAAGTCCTATCTTCGAAAGTACTTACCTGATTCCGATGATCTTAGTGTCTACAAATATATAAAAATGTGTGGTATTTTTCTAAACTGGTCTCGGATTACTTTTTGAGTTTCTTTCATTTATAGACTCGGTGTGTACAGCAAATGATCAACACTATGATAAGCCTAAACTGCGCGACCACACTACCACAAATAGAGCACTAGGGATTATTATAGTAAACCCTGTGATCCATTAAGGGACGTCTGGACTCTTTGCATGGTGTACCCCTACATTGGTACACTACATAAAAAGTCAGCTGCCTATAATTGGTATTTTGGTTCCTCTCTGAGGATTTTGTTAGCCATCCAGATATACAACACAACAAGTGACATTCATCTAAAACTACGCCCCGAAACCGGTCCCAGGATGCTTGTTTCTGGTCCAGGGAAGACATGGCTTGGCAGTTCGGTCGGGACTGTTCCCATGAGGCACAGGGTCAAGACTGATTTGCTTATGGCTTGGTCTATTGACTGGGGGAGAATGTTTGATTTGCTCTGCATTCTGTCCATCATCTGTGCGTCGTTTGCATTCATCTAAAACTAGCCAGCACTATTGGCTTTATCAATGGCTGTTAGCTGTCTACCTCCACACATTTGGACAAAATAGATAAATGTTTTTGCAAGCTAAGTCAAAGACACGTGATCCGTTTCTAACAACTGCCGGGTCTGCGACCCAGAGGGACCCAGTGCACTTAAAGCCCCGAGTTTTTAATTCAACGAGGGAGACACATTGACTGCTTCACAACACAGACACAAGCAACAGCCATGCGTCTCGGTCATCCTCTGCGCATGCGTACAATCCTAACTGGCAACCCTAACTCCACCTATCTTGATGTTAGGACAGGTGTATTTAGCGTTACTCTCGCGCTGACAATCTCTTGGTATTCGTGCCGGCACACAATTACGTCATGACGTTATGGTCACTCACAAGTCCCACCTCCTGCATCTGACAGACTCCCCTGTCAGCCAGTCATATGCGAGCTACAGGTGTCATGCCCCCGATCCTAGCAACAGTTACTAGGGGCGCCTTGCAGCATGTTGGGACCGCCCATTGGCTGGAAGTTTTTGTTTTGCGCCTTGCTGCGGTCCGTCGAGGCGCTAGAGGCTCGGGGGCATCATGGTGAAGCAGACCATAAAGATCTTCGCGCGGGTCAAGCCCACCAAGAAGCAGAGCGGGGTAGGTGCGGCGCCCGGGCTGGCGAGCTTTGACTCTGCGCGGCTTCCGTAGTGCCGGCTGAATGAAGTATCAATGTGCCCGCTTCAATGCGCTGTGTGCCGAGACACACCTGCACTGACTTCCCATATATACATATTAATATCTGCACCCGCCGCTGCTGTGCTCTCGAGTTTTCATGTCTACGGGTAGCCCTTTCACGCCACGATTTTCTCAGCATTCTGGGATTTGTAGTCCATATTTTAAAACAGGACTTCAAATGCTAGAAAGCAAATCATAGCTCCAGTTTTCCAGGTCCATGTGTGATGTAATACTCCAGTCCAGTTTTTTACTACTCCAGTCCCGGTTTTTCTTTGAATTCTGGGATGTGTAGTACTGTTTTATAATAAAATAAGCAAGTCCCAGAATTCAAAGAAACAAACTGGAATGGATTATCACATTACGTATGGTATTGGGAAACTTTGCAGGTATGGCAAAGCCAGAGGTGGGATTGGCTGAGATTGGAGGGGCATGACATGGCCTTACCTTTTATATTTATGAAAAACCGCTCCCCTACTTTTTGGAGAAAAAAAATAGTATGGGACGGTTTATTCTGATAGTTTATATGCTTCAGCTGAAGTGTCATTCAGTGAGTCTCCAGTGCTGTAAAACCGAAGCAGGGAGACAGTTAAACAAGAAACAAGCCTTCTTGCCAGGGGTCTGCTTTCCTGAAAGAAATGTAAATGTGCGCAACAAGGGAGTTCTCCAAATGTAGGGGATGCTTGCGAGCCAGTACTGGCTTTAATTGATCGAATCACTCAATTTATTGTCACACGTACTCCAAAGTATGCCGCCCATGTGACACCTAGTTCGTGCCCGTCTACAGGACCCCTGTACTACAGGTCCCTCATCCTGAAGAAAGTCTCGCGATTGGCATTTGGAGGCTGAAACATGTAGACCTAATTTTTACTTAGGATGTGACTGACCAATTTACTCAGTCGCGACATCCACTCCCCATTTTAATCTAGCCTTACTAAAACATTTTCAGGAATAGTAAAGGCTATTTTATTCCCACCTTTGCACCATCGCTTGCACTTATCACAAAAAAAAATCCCGCTCCGCTGTAGTCAGGCATCGTAGCACACTGTAGAGGCACTCAGCCTCTCTGGTGGGAGCCCAATGATGAAGCATGTCACCAACTAGGTTGGTGAGTGAGGGCTCTTCTAAACAAGCATTGGCATAGCCAATAGGTCTTGCCTTTGGTCTAGTGAAAGACGCGTTGCACGTCTTTCACTAGACCTCACTTTGATTCAGGACTTATCAAGGTCCGGTTCGTTTACTACGACGATAAACCTTCTTTTTGAGAACGTGTCTTGGTCACACATACCCACGTGTCATAAGAAGACGAACGTGGGCAGTGGTGATTCGGGAATTAATCTTCCAAGTTACCGATACATAATTTTCAACATTGAACTAGCTAGAAGCTTTAGCCTCGACTCCCAAGCCTTGAAAAAGCCCAGAGGGCGAAACGCGCGTCGGCTGCTGCTGTTCTGCGCTGTTGCTTGATCATTAAAAAAAATCTACAACCGGACCTGATTGGAGAGTTTCTTGTCATACGACTGTGATTAAGGACATCTGAAAAACTGACTATTGTTTTAGTGCCTTGGTTTTTACTCAAACTTTGGATTATAGTTACCTTTCTTTTGGGTGTGCTAAGGTGTACTGTGTATGTATATGTAGCATTTGGATTTGTCCCAAATGTGTTGATACCCTGATGGGTGGGTATTGCTGACACCGTTGAGCACCTCTATATGCCAAATTCAAGACATACATGCTGATGTGTTATGAACTATTGTTGTGGATGTGCAGATCCTAAAGCGGAAACCCATGTTCTTTGTGATTATAATTACTTCTTAGTGCCTGACCAGATGACAGTTTGGCCTCCTGCAGCCCTCTGTCACTATGCCTACAAACACATTAATGCTGCCTGTTGGACCCGGCCTCGTGGCGTGGTCCTGACTTCCCTGGGGTTGGGCCCGTTCCCCGCCCTGGCCTCCACGGGCCACCCGTTCGAGCCGCACGAGGTCGCATACACCTCGGGGCTCCACCATTTTGTTGCCTCCCACGTGACCCTGCACACCAGTCCACCTGACTCCGCTCAACCCGGCCTCGGCCCCAGCGAGGCCCAGACATTGAGGCACCAAGAACTGGCCAGGGATTATCACGTGAACACCTCATCGCCCTGGCAGAGGGCGGTATCAATGGGACCCCCAACCGTCCCCACACACCGAGGTGCGATCGGCCTCCATCACTCCTGGGCCCGGCGCCTCTCCTGCTGGGCATCTGGCCGCTCCCAACCCGGCCTCTCCGCCCCTCCGGGCGCAAGGGTCCGGACTTCAAAGGGCTCCAGGCCTATATCTGGGGCGACCCCGCAACAGACCGGCAGTTGTATCCCGGAGTCGAGAGCCCTGCTGATTGAATCGTGGCCGACCCTACGGAGAAGAACTCTTGCTTGAAAACACCACGAGCCCTGCAGACTGCGTCGCGGCTCCTTCTAGCTGAAACCTTGAAGTCCCCCGGAACATCGGGGCCCTGCTGACGCTGTCGCGGCCCAACCTCGCTGAAACCTCCCTCGGAGCCCTGCTGACGACGTCGCGGCTCGAGCTGAGCAGA
This sequence comes from Triturus cristatus, assembly GCF_964204655.1. Classification (NCBI taxonomy): domain Eukaryota; kingdom Metazoa; phylum Chordata; class Amphibia; order Caudata; family Salamandridae; genus Triturus; species Triturus cristatus. Next base: position 43,139,740 of record NC_140589.1, read on the forward strand.
AACCACCTTGTGAGCCCAGCTGACCTGGTCGCGGCTCTCCACGAACTGAACGCCAGAGCCCTGCTGACGCCGTCGCGGCTCGCCCCCTCCGAGGTCCGGAGGCCCTCCAGCTTGAGGATAAGAACTGGGCCCCAGGTACCCTCGTACCAAGCTCCTGCCAAAGACTGTCCCGCTACCCCTTCCCTTCTAAGGAGACACTGAGACTTTTGTGGATCCCTCGATCCCTTTTCGTGTAAATATTGATCCCGTAACCTTTAAGTGCTGATAAAGATTTGCTCGTCTTGAGACAACCTCCTTGAGTCCGGTGTGGTGGTGTTACTGTGCTAGTACATGATAGGAGAAGGATCTCCCTCGGAGGCTTCTCAGCGGCGCTCGGCTACTTCGTACAGTGTGGGGGCCCCTCTGGGTGGTCTCTCCGACTCCCCGAGGTCCGCCTTCCAACATTTGGTGGCCAGCGACGGGATCCGAGCCGAACGCAGTACGTACAAGCCAGTAACCCACTAGCTACCCATCCAAACAACCGGAAGTCATGAGCAACCAAGAGAACAACACGACCACGGAGTTCCAGCCCGAACGGTTGGAGGAATACACGCACAAAGAGTTGAAACAGTTCTGCAAAGACAAGGGCATTGCAACCACCGGCCTAGGTACCAAAGAAGAGATGCAGAAAGCCCTGAGGACCTGGCTGGAGGCCGGGGCAGGCCCCTCCCAGGACGAAGGTCCACTGCCCCTGACTGTGGCCACATCAACCGCACCGACTCCGGCAACCGGAGGAAGAAACAGCCTAGAAATCGGCCTCTCCGAAGAGGAGATACGAGAACGGGAGAAGGTCCGGAACCACGAACTAGAGCTCGCACGATTACGGCTGGACGGCGAACTCCAGCTAGCAGAAAAGAAACTGGCCCTAGAGCAGCTACGGCTACAAGAGGAGATAGAAGAGAAGAGACGGCACCGAGAGTTGGAGGAAAAAAGACTGACCCTTGAGCACGAGCGAAGTCTCAAAGAGCTCGAAATCAAGGCAAAGAACGGGGGGACCGACACCACCAGTAATAGAGACACCCTACCGCCTGCCGAAAACAAGGTACATATCCCTAAAGATGTCGTCAAGGAGTACTACAAAAATGACGACATCCAACAATGGTTCAAAGCATACGAGGTGGCCATGACCTCCCATCGGGTGCCCCGAAAGGACTGGGGCGCCGGCCTGTGGGGTCGGTTCCTTAGTGAAGGTCGAGACACACTGCTCCAGCTGCCAGAGGAGGTGATGACCTCCTACGACCACATGAAGGAGGCCCTGCTCACCCGCTACGGGCTAACTGCGGAAATGTACCGCCAGCGGTTCAGAGACTGTAAGAAGATCCCGGGCACTACCTGGGTGGAATATGTGGACTTTTTCAGCCGGGCCCTAGAAGGATGGATCAAGGGTAGCAAGGTCACCACCTACGGGCAGCTGGTCGACCTCATCGTTTGGGAACATCTCTCCAACAATTGCTTCGTAGAGCTAAGGCAACACCTCCTCGACAGCAAGATGACCGACTCACGGAAACTCGCCGTCGAGGCCGATCGATGGGTCAACACCCGCGTCCCCCGGAACTCGATGGGGGAGTACCAGAGGAACCCCACCGGACCTCCACGCCAACGCGGTGGAGGGGGAGGGCCGAACCGGAATCGGGACCCCCCCGCCGGGGCCCCCAGGAGCCCGCCTCGAGGGCCGCTGCCGCAACACCTCTCCCCGAGCCTAGTCCAAAGAGGGGCGACCGCAGCCAGAACCGGACCATGGCCCCCAGTAACCTGCTACGGCTGTCAACAAACCGGACACTATGCCAGCGATCCGGTATGCCCCCTGAACCGAAGAAGCGGGGCCGGCGGGCCCCCGCCCCGACAGCTGGTGGCCGCCGCCCTGGGGGAAGGGGAGGAAGAAGAAGAAATCCTCGACCGAGGAACCACCGAATGGGAGCCGGCGGCCATGTCCCTGGTCTGCCTGGGCAGCCGAGAAATGGTGCCCCGCACACCAATCCCAAGCAACACCCAGAAATACCGGCAGCAGGTCACCATCAATGGCCGACGGGCCGAAGCCCTTCATGACACCGGCGCCAGTGTCACCGCTGTCCGCTGCCACCTGGTGACCCCCGAACAAATCCTACCCGATGTGCTGTGCCCCGTCCGGACGGCCGACAACAGCGAAAGCCTGTGCCAGATGGCCCTGGTCCCCTTCGAGTGGGGAGGAGTGTCAGGCCTACTGAAAGTAACTGTCCGGGACGACGCACCCGTGGACTGCCTCCTGGGGAACGACCTAGAGAGTTCCCCCTGGGCTCAAGTGGAGCGACGAGAGCACCTCCGAATGCTGAGACTATCCGAATGGGCCTGCGCCATCACCCGGTCCATGGCCGCCCAGGCCCCCCGCTCATCCCAGGCCCCCGGTACCGCCCAGCCCGAGGGGCTCGCACCAACCCCCGCCTGCAACAAGGGGGAGGCGGACACCGACACTGGACCGACTGAACCCTCCCCCAAGAGATTGCTTCCCTAGGCACCCTACCAGAACTTACACAATGGCGCCACGAAGGGGGCCCCTCGCGAGAACAGTTCCAGCAAGAACAGCAGTCCTGTCCCTCTCTCGAAGGGGTCCGACGACAAGCGTCCGCCCAAGCCAACGGTGACCAGACCGGCACCCACTGGGTCTACTGGGCCGAGGGCCTATTGTACAGTGAACAGAAAGTGGCAGAACTCGGGGCCAGCCGCGTGTTGGTGGTCCCTCTCCGCTTCCGAGAGTTCCTTCTCAACCTGGCACATGACGTGCCCCTCGCCGGGCACCTGGGACGAGACAAAACTTACAGCCGTCTGGTGACCCACTTCTACTGGCCCCGGATGCGAAAAGACGTGGACAACCACTGCCAGTCCTGTCAGACCTGCCAAGCCAGCGGGAAGACCGGGGGTCGGGTCAAGGCCCCCCTCCAGCCCCTTCCAGCCGTCAGCACCCCGTTCGAACGAGTCGGGATCGACATTGTGGGGCCCCTGGACCCCCGGACCGCCCTGGGCCACCGCTTCATCCTGGTCCTCGTGGACCACGCCACCAGGTACCCGGAGGCTGTCCCGCTAAGAACTGTAACGGCCCCCGTGGTGGGCCGGGCCTTAATGGGAATCTTCTCCCGAGTGGGATTTCCCCGCGAAGTGGTGAGCGACCGGGGCACAAACTTCATTTCCAAATACATGCGGTCCCTGTGGCAGCAGTGCGGGGTCACGTACAAATTCACAACCCCCTATCACCCCCAGGGGAACGGGCTGGTAGAGCGCTTTAACCGAACCCTAAAGGGGATGATCTAGGGCTTGGAAGAGCCCCTCCGGCGGAGATGGGATGTCCTATTGCCAAGCCTCCTGTTCGCCTACCGGGAAGTCCCACAGAAGTCCCTGGGGTTCAGCCCGTTCGAACTCTTGTATGGACATCCGGTCCGCGGGCCCCTCAGCCTGGTCAAGGAGGGCTGGGAGACGAAGCTCCAGGGCGCCCCTCCTGACGTCTACCGATACCTCCTGACCCTACGTAACCAGACCCGCAAGTTCCGAGCCCTGGCCGAAGCCAACCTCGAAGCCAGCCAGGAGGACATGAAGCGGTGGTACGATCAGAACGCCTCGACAATCGAGTTCGAGCCAGGCCAGCGAGTCTGGGTCATGGCCCCTGTTGAGCCCTGCGCCCTCCAGGACAAGTGGACTGGGCCCTTTAAGGTGGTGGAAAAGAAGAGCCCCGTCACCTACCTAGTTGACCTAGAGTCCCCCCGGAACCCCCTCCGGGTTCTACATGCTAACAGGCTCAAACCCTACTTCGCCCGGACCGAACTGAGCCTGCTGTTGGCGATCGACGAGGGGGGCGAGGACGACTCCGAGCCCCTACCCGACCTCTTGCAGAACGACGTCCACGACGGATCCATCAAAGGTGTCCAGCTCGCCTCCTCCCTGACCCCGGAACAGCGCATCGACTGTCAACAACTGCTGCAGGACTACGCAACCCTCTTCTCCCTCACCCCGGGGGTGACCCACTGGTGCGTCCACGACGTCGACACCGGGGACAGCCCCCCCGTGCGACACCGAGCCTACAGGGTACCCGACCGAGTACGGGCATGCATCCAGGCCGAAGTAGCGAAGATGTTGGCCCTCGGGGTCATCGAGCCCTCTGACAGCCCGTGGGCCAGCCCTGTCGTCCTGGTACCAAAGGCCGCAGCCCCCGGCCATCCCCCGGAGCTGCGATTTTGTGTAGACTACCGGGCCCTGAATGCTGTGACCAAGACGGACGCCCATCCTATACCCCGGGCCGACGAACTCATCGATCGCTTGGGGTCCGCCCGCTACCTGAGCACGCTGGACCTCACCGCCGGGTACTGGCAGATTCAGCTTACCCCCGGCGCTCGAGAAAGATCCGCCTTTTCTACCCCTGATGGGCATTACCACTTTCGGGTGATGCCCTTCGGCATGAAGAATGCCCCGGCCACTTTTCAGAGACTCGTAAACAAGGTCCTGGCCGGGCTCGAGGCCTTCAGCGCGGCCTATTTGGATGACATTGCCGTGTACAGCAACCACTGGGCTGAGCACCTAGTTCACCTCAAAGCCGTCCTGGCCGCCCTCCAAAGGGCTGGGCTCACGATTAAGGCCAGCAAATGCCAGGTCGGCCAAGGATCGGTGACCTACCTGGGCCATCAGGTGGGAAGCGGTCAGGTGGCCCCCCTCCAACCAAAAGTCGATGCCATCCAGGCATGGGAACCTCCCACTACCCAGACCGCTGTGCGGGCCTTCCTTGGCCTCACCGGATACTACCGGCGGTTCATCCGGGACTATGGGAGCATTGTGGGGCCTCTCACGGAGCTCACCTCGAAGAAACAGCCCAAGAAGGTGCACTGGACTCCCCGCTGCCAATCAGCTTTCGAGACTCTCAAGGCCGCGATGTGCACTGCCCCTGTACTCCAGGCCCCTGACTACAGTAAAGAGTTTATCGTACAGACAGACGCCTCCGAATATGGGATCGGGGCCGTCCTGTCTCAGGTTGATGGGAAGGGACTCGACCGCCCGGTGGCCTTCATCAGCCGACGGCTGCTGCCCCGGGAGCAACGATGGAGCACCATCGAGCGCGAGGCCTTCGCTGTAGTGTGGGCCCTTAAGAAGCTCCGGCCCTATCTCTTCGGTACCCACTTTCGGGTCCAGACCGACCACCGGCCTTTGCGGTGGTTAATGCAAATGAGAGGCGAGAATCCCAAGCTGCTGCGATGGTCCATTGCCCTGCAAGGGATGGACTTTTCGGTTGAGCACCGACCCGGCAATGACCACGCCAACGCTGACGGCCTGTCCCGCTTCTTCCGCCTCGACGAGGAGAATCCCCAAGAAGATGGGTGACTCTCCCTGCCTTCGGCTGGGGGGGACGCCTGTTGGACCCGGCCTCGTGGCGTGGTCCTGACTTCCCTGGGATTGGGCCCGTTCCCCGCCCTGGCCTCCACGGGCCACCCGTTCGAGCCGCACGAGGTCGCATACACCTCGGGGCTCCACCATTTTGTTGCCTCCCACGTGACCCTGCACACCAGTCCACCTGACTCCGCTCAACCCGGCCTCGGCCCCAGCGAGGCCCAGACATTGAGGCACCAAGAACTGGCCGGGGGTATCACGTGAACACCTCATCGCCCTGGCAGAGGGTGGTATCAATGGGACCCCCAACCGTCCCCACACACCGAGGTGCGATCGGCCTCCATCTCTCCTGGGCCCGGCGCCTCTCCTGCTGGGCGTCTGGCCGCTCCCAACCCGGCCTCTCCGCCCCTCCGGGCGCAAGGTTCCGGACTTCAAAGGGCTCCAGGCCTATATCTGGGGCGACCCCGCAACAGACCGGCAGTTGTATCCCGGAGTCGAGAGCCCTGCTGATTGAATCGCGGCCGACCCTACGGAGAAGAACTCTTGCTTGAAACCACCACGAGCCCTGCAGACTGCGTCGCGGCTCCTTCAAGGTTTCAGCTAGAAGTCCCCCGGAACATCGGGGCCCTGCTGACGCTGTCGCGGCCCAACCTCGCTGAAACCTCCCTCGGAGCCCTGCTGATGACGTCGCGGCTCGAGCTGAGCAGAAACCACCTTGTGAGCCCAGCTGACCTGGTCGCGGCTCTCCACGAACTGAACGCCAGAGGCCTGCTGACGCCGTCGCGGCTCGCCCCCTCCGAGGTCCGGAGGCCCTCCAGCTTGAGGATAAGAATTGGGCCCCAGGTACCCTCGTACCAAGCTCCTGCCAAAGACTGTCCCGCTACCCCTTCCCTTCTAAGGAGACACTGAGACTTTTGTGGATCCCTCGATCCCTTTTCGTGTAAATATTGATCCCGTAACCTTTAAGTGCTGATAAAGATTTGCTCGTCTTAAGACAACCTCCTTGAGTCAGGTGTGGTGGTGTTACTGTGCTAGTACATGATAGGAGAAGGATCTCCCTCTTCTCAGCGGCGCTCAGCTACTTCGTACAGTGTGGGGGCCCCTCTGGGTGGTCTCTCCGACTCCCCGAGGTCCGCCTTCCAACACTGCCTTTTTCCAACAAGCGTTTGTGCTTTATTAGTCATTACTGGCCTGCAACTCCTACACCCCATTTCCAGTCTCATTTCCATCCCCTCAGTGCACTGAAGCTTCTTTTGGTGACACGAGTGCTTTACAAAATTATTAAATACATTCAAATTCATTTACCATAGTTTGTGCCAAAGAAAAATATATAGAAAAACAACAATGTGATGTGTGGAATTACCCGTAGGCACTGGTAATTATGCAGACCCACACAAGTCCATTGAATTATTTATGTTGATTTTGGTCTTTATGCCGCGCTAGACAGAGACCCGCCATACAAAAACAAGTTTTTGTCCTGCTTCAGAGGGCACGGCCAGTCTGACACGCCAGGCAGGAACACGAGTGTGGGAGGGCGGGTCGGATATACAGACGCGGAGGCTGAATATATTTTCCGCGTTAGATACTTTTATTGTCAGGAAGAATACTCTTTGGTTTTATTATGGGAAAAGTCTCTTGTCCTATCCGTGGTAAGGTACTGGGGTAGCTCTGTTCATCTTCTTCTTCTTCTTCCTCTGAGCTGGAGCTCAACGGCGTCTGTCTGGATTCTTCGGCCGTGGTTGGACCCCCCCGAAGGCTCATAAAGAGAGGAAATGGTGGGCCATCAGTATTAGATTCATTCAAACTTATGCAGGCGCTATTCTACCCGTCACCTCGCCAGTGTTCTTAAACAGACTTTCTGCTCTCAGGAAAACAGTTTTATCACCCCAAACGATTCACAAATGTGAGGGTTGGCGCATGGTTTGCTTAAAAACAAATGTGCCAAGCTTCCTAGGTGCAAAATGGGGAAAGGGGGTGTTTGTTGGGCAAACGGCGTGATGGGGAGGGTAGCACTAGGCTCAGGAGGAGCAAAGGAGGTGCAGGGATAATGGTGCCGCAAGCAACAAAATAAAGTCAGTGCCCGTGTGAACCACCCATACCCTTTCCACCCCTTTCCCTCCGTTTTAGTCTCCTCCCTCCACCCCAGTTCCTGCCTGTATTTCCCCTTGAACCCCGTCACTCACCGGCCTCGCCGCAACTCTCCTGAGTTGCGGCCACTCCACAGCCTCCTCCGGGGGACACCACCAGTCTTCACTCCAGCAGTCCTCTAGGTCCTCCGGCTTGCTTCCGTCTCTGTTTCCGACCTGTTCCGGCTCGACGCAGTTCCTCTCATCGTCTCTCCGCTTCGTCTCGCTCTTCCTTCGACTCCCGACTCCTTCTCCGATTCGAGACCCTCCCTCCTGGTCCAGGTCTCTTTTTAGTGGCTGAAAAGTAATGCTTCCAGGGTTAACTCCACCTTTTCCCGTCCTCGGGCCTTGCTGTGGGAAGATACGAGGGGTGGGTGTGGCTGGCTGATGTGACGCATGTTCCAGTGTGTCATTCCGGCTTGTTTGTTTACCAGGAACTCTGCCTGGTGTTGGCGTTCCCCGTACCACAGGTAAGGATTGTGTTTTACGTCGGACCTCCGGACCCATCCCCCTTTCAACGAGTCACCCCAGACTAGATTCAGCCTTTTGGGGCTCGTCAGTGAGGTTTAGCTTGAGTCTAATGGCATAGAGAGCATGGCACCTACTTCTGGGCATACCTGTCACATTTAGGATGTCTCTCTTAGAAAAACAAAAAAGTGATGAGTGTATGCTTGAATAATTATCAACTACTGAAGATACATTCCAGTCCATCATACCTTTGTGTCCCCTCAGCCACTCAGCACAATGCCCGACCATATGAAAATCAGACTTGGACCTGCTCCAGTCTGAGCAGTCCTGCTCAGATTGGCAAGCCAGGCCCCCTCTAGGTTCAGCTTGTACTTGCGACTGGTGGGCTGTCGAGGCATGTCAGCCCTGATTCTATTGGACTGGTGGGCGGTCTTTCACTATAGCAACACAAAAAGATGATGGACGTAAGTCTGAATATTGGCAATCGTGCACTGCCTGTCACAGATGTGGTTAAATCCATCATTTTTTGTTTTCTGCTAACCATGCCATCCCAGTTTGGACCGAGCCATATGCAAACAAGTCTTATCCCTGCTCCCCAGGGGAACAGTCCAGCCCGACCTGCCAGGTCCGGTCCACTCTGGACCAGAAAACCAGCATCCTGGGACCGGTTGCGGTGTATCACCCCTCATGAGCCAGGATAGCTTGAATGCAGTGGCATAGCAAGCATGGGACCCACGTCTGGGCATACCCTTCTCACTTAGGGCGACTATAGCAACACAAAAAGATGCTCAACATTGTTAGTCATTCACCCCCAGTCACAAAGATCTGGTTTTAATCCATCGTTCTGTTGCTCAACATGCCACCCCAGTTCACACCCAGCCATATGCAAATTAGTTTTGACACATTGATGGCATTAAACACGAAAAACATCTGCACCAGTTGACAGATGTAGTCCTAGATAGCACTGCCCTATAATGGACTGAGTTATTTTGTCAGAGAGATTGGAGTCGGTTGAACTTGGACCTTTTTGCAGGGTCATCCATTAACTTTTTGCCTTCCTCCTAGTTTTTTTTTCTGACCTCATGTTGGTGGTTTTAGGATTCTGGGCACTTTAGCACTGCTGTCCAGTGTAAAGTGAGTGTGCTTTCTGTGGTAAACATGGTAAGATTGGGCTACACCTGTTTGGCTTATTTAATTTACCTGTCATTCCCTTGTAAAGTGGTATCGCAGATATTCAGGTCCAGTAAATTAAATTCTACTGATGGGCTTGCAGCGCTGCTTGCGCCACCCACCAAAGTAGCCTTTCAAACCTGTCTCAGGCCTCTGCCGTAGCAGGGCCTGTGCGCGCAGTTTACTGCCACTGTGACGTGGCACATAAATTGGGTGCCATGTCTGTGACTCCCCTTTTACTACATGTCAGTCACCCCTAAGCTAGGTCCTAGTTAGCCCTGTGGGCAGGGTGCAGTGTAGGTAAAAAAAAGGTAGGACATGTGCCTTAACTGTGTGACATGTCCTGGTAGTGACATACAACCATTTTGGTTTCTCGCTGCTGTGAGGCTACCCTTTCATAGGAATGCATTAGGGATTCCCTGATAAGTGTTTCAGTGGTAATTTCTAATCTGAGAGGACCAGCGTTGTCAAGTTTGGTATGTTTGGAATAGTAAAAATAAATGCTGCGTAATGGTGTGCACAGATTTATTATCACTATTTTAGAAATGCCACTTTTAGTAGTTGGCATTTCTGTGTGCTGTGTCTGCTTGCCTGATGTGTATTACGTGTCTGGCTCTGGAGTGACAGGGGCTGGTGAGGTGTGTGGCTCCAGGGAGGGCAGGCAGAGTCTGCGCTAGGCTGAATAGGCAGATCTGCATTTGGAGTAGTGGGAGGACTAGTCCCTGACTCTGAATAGGTCTGTGCCTACCTTGTACAATGCTGGCTCCGCCCCCCTGTGGTGTGTCTAGGGCCAGGACCTGCTATGTCAAAGGGGACTGTTGAGCACTGTATAGAAATGCTTGAGTACCCCCCAAAACCAGTTGGAACTGGGTCCCAAGCTCAGTGCCAGGGCAGGACAAAGAGGACATACAGTATAAATATTGGGGCTGTGACCCCATGATTTTGGTACTTGCTTGGAGCTGTGTTGCTGCAGGACCGCTGGGCAAGGAGGAACCGCCGTGGGACCCAGCTGCTGTCTCCTGAGGGTCCCTATGTGCTGGCCTGCCTGTACCCAGCTCTGCCCCTCTAAACCTAGGACATAGCGTCTCGTTAGCGCTGCATTCTTTGATCGTGCCCTCTGAAATAAGGGCAAACGGAGCGCTTTTGGCTTCATCATTTTTACTAAGAGCGTTTTGAGAGAGCTGGAATTCTTCCTGTTCAAAGGAGTTGGCCCCCGCTGCAGTGGAGTGTGTGGAGCACTGCAGGATTTCCCCTTGGTGCCTGGCTTCGCCGAAGAGAGCAGGCCCGGAGTGGGACCAAGGATCTTAGCACGGTGGAGACTTCGATCCTCATTCTCGGGCCGCAAGAGCAGGAAGTCAGGCATCGCCTGGTTGTGGGTGGAGCTAACGGCGAGCAGAGGAAACTGCCCAGAAGTCGACGGAGACCTCGTTCCATGATTTCCCAAAGAAGGAGTCAGGCGGTTGCGGACGGCCGGAGGAGGTGCTGCCGGAGCGGACGACAGGCAGGGGTTGCCTGGTCCAAGGCCGGGCTCCCGTAGGCCTGAGGAGAGCCCTGCGTGCAGCCCAAAGTCAGACGGAGCCTCGCAGGCTCCCGGCTCGCACCTGCCCTATTTTTCTGAGAAGTCCCGGTGAATGGGGCTTGAAAGGCACTGTTGGTGCCGAGTTATTCATGCAGCTTCGCCGCCGAATGCGGGCAGCTGCAACACGGGGGCATTGTGGTTTCCTGACCGGAGACAAGGGTGAGTGGCACCTTCGCCCCCATTATCTTACGGGCCAGTTTGGAGGCCCCGTGTTGTGAAGGACATTGCGGGGCGAGGCCAGGACAGGGCCCCTGCTTAGGAATGAACAAATGTTGTGCCTTAATGTAAGTGCACGAGGCCAGTAAGGGTGATCTGCAAATGCCTAAGAAGGGCAGGAGGTGATTATGAGAATTGCAATAATAATGATTACTGTGGCGCACTGCTATTAATGATATTAATGATGATGTATGCATAAGGCTCCTTACCAGGTCACTGGGGTAATTATGATGTTCATGCTCATGATTTAGGCATAATGTGTTTTGCTACCTGTGAGGTTACCAGTATGTATATAATCCCCTGTTAAGTATTACCTGGTGCCAGAGGGCACAGTGTACTTTTGTGATTAGGTTCTAATGTGTTTATGGATCATACAAAGGCTGTTTTTGATATAACATGGTTTGGAGTTTCTTTTGTGGTGTGCCTAATGTGTCGCTGCTGTGTGTGTGTGTTGTGCAAACGCTTTACACATTGCCTCTGGGATAAGCCTGACTACTGGTGCCAAGCCACCAAGGGGATGAGCAGAGGTTATCTTCAGCGTGTAACTCCCCTGACCTGACAAGAGTGGTGGTTTCTGCCTGGCTTAGGCGCTAGCCAACCAGATGTCCCATTACTAATGGAGGCAAACACATTTACTTGGAATATGTGTGAGGCTTCATGGCTTCCCCCACTCCTCTTCAATCCTTACATTACATCTCTGGCTTCTCTGCTGTTAGGTGCCAGGTTCTTCTTTACGTTTACGGGTTGTATCCAGGCTCTGTGTCCATCAGGGGGAGGCAGACGTCTTGTGTTAATGCTTCCCACATACTCCGCACCACGTGTGCCGGAGGGTGAACCTCCAACTGCCTTAAATGGAACTCCTTGAAGTAGGAGATCTTGTTTAACCAGAATCCCCTGAATATCTGGGATAGAGATTTGTGGACATACTCGGCAACCTGTCACAATCCTCATAGAGAGGGAGGACTTCAGAAGTTTGGTTGACTCCGCCCTCTGACTAGTAAAACAAACTGTAGTAGTGTCCAGGAGCTTCTTATTTCATTTGCATTACTTAATGGGATTTTATACTTCCATAATTTTCACATCAAATCTTGGTGTTAAATACATTTATTTAACGCTTACCTTGATTAACGTAAGCCTGTTTATTTAGCCTTCCTAATAAATTTGGTTGTATGACATTACAATGCATGCTTTTACCCCGCATGCCATTACAACATAAGTTGTTACAATGACTTGCTGTTGGGGGTGCGCTGGAGTTTGGAATTGTATAATTTACTATTCCAGCTCCAGTCAGTGCAACAGTAGGGAAGGTGTTGGAGTTAAATCCAGTACCTTCTACTCTCCTACAGCCAGCCATGTCGTCGTAATGGCGTGCGGGGTAGAAGCATGTGTTATAATGCATGCGTTGTAACAGTTGTTTCCCTCTACACTCTTAGGCGGTTAGCAGAGTGTCCGAAGTGCTGCCATTGCAACCCTTTTTCGCCTCGATCTGAGACTCCGCTTCACACCATCCTCAAGCTCCCAGGGTATTCGAGGTACAAGGGCCCAACTCTGGAATTTTCTGTCCTTTCTGCTGAAGTTGGAGCAGAATGTCTCGCGGTTTCGATGTCTGAAACAATTGTGTGGCTGCTTCTTGGCTCCCAGTGGTGTCCTTTGACTCTCCATCGCTCCTAGGAAAAGGAGTCCATTTTGTACATAGTATTGAAGGGTTCTCCTTTGCACTGTCCATAACCTTCCATGGCACCAAGAGACTCTTTGTGGATGGCGCACTGTAGGAATGCTCTGTACAGATCAGTAGATCGATAATACATCATTGTTCTGGTGTGTTCTTGCTCTCAACTAGAAAGGTACATACCTACACATCCGTCCAAAATTACTGTCACATCTTGGCATTTCGTTGCCTGTTTTATGTACCACTGGAAACTTTTTTATATTATCTGACTTTCCTCCTGGGTCCTGATTTTATCGATTTATATGCATTGTCATTGTTTTTAGGAATTGTCTTCTTTATTGGGAGCGGTGAGAGAATACTTAATTGAAAGCTCTTGTTGGTTGATTTTGACATATTTTTACTTCTAATGTAAGGCGCACTGCATGGGCTGTTGTGTATTGGAATTGCTCTAGTAATTAGTAGACTCTGGCCTAGCTATACTCTCAGGAGGTTTGGGCACCTGCTGCACCAGTGAGCTATACTCTCAGAAGGTTGGGGCACCTGCTGCACCAGTGAGCTATACTCTCAGGAGGTTGGGGCACCTGCTGTACCAGTGAGCTATACTCTCAGGAGGTTGGGGCACCTGCTGCACCAGTGAGCTATACTCTCAGGAGGTTGGCGCACCTGCTGCACTAGTGAGCTATACTCTCAGAAGGTTGGGGCACCTGCTGCACCAGTGAGGTATACTCTCAGGAGGTTGGGGCACCTGCTGTACCAGAGAGCTATACTCTCAGGAGGTTGGGGCACCTGCTGTACCAGTGAGCTATACTCTCAGGAGGTTGGGGCACCTGCTGCACCAGTGAGGTATACTCTCAGGAGGTTGGGGCACCTGCTGCACCAGTGAGGTATACTCTCAGGAGGTTGGGGCACCTGCTGTACCAGTGAGCTATACTCTCAGGAGGTTGGGGCACCTGCTGTACCAGTGAGCTATACTCTCAGGAGGTTTGGGCACCTGCTGCACCAGTGAGGTATACTCTCAGGAGGTTGGGGCACCTGCTGTACCAGTGAGCTATACTCTCAGGAGGTTGGGGCACCTGCTGCACCAGTGAGGTATCAGGAGGTTGGGGCACCTGCTGCACCAGTGAGGTATACTCTCAGGAGGTTGGGGCACCAGCTGTACCAGTGAGGTATACACTCAGGAGGTTGGGGCACCTGCTGCACCAGTGAGCTATACTCTCAGGAGGTTGGGCACCTGCTGCACCAGTGAAGTATACACTCAGGAGGTTGGGGCACCTGCTGTACCAGTGAGCTATACTCTCAGGAGGTTGGGGCACCTGCTGCACCAGTGAGGTATACTCTCAGGAGGTTGGGGCACCTGCTGTACCAGTGAGCTATACTCTCAGGAGGTTGGGGCACCTGCTGCACCAGTGAGGTATACTCTCCGGAGGTTGGCACACCTGCTGCACCAGTGAGGTATACTCTCAGGAGGTTGGGGCACCTGCTGCACCAGTGAGGTATACTCTCAGGAGGTTGGGGCACCTGCTGCACCAGTAAGGTATACACTCAGGAGGTTGGGGCACCTGCTGCACCAGTGAGCTATACTCTCAGGAGGTTGGGGCACCTACTGCACCAGTGAGCTATACTCTCAGGAGGTTGGGGCACCTGCTGTACCAGTGAGCTATACTCTCAGGAGGTTGGGGCACCTGCTGCACCAGTGAGGTATACTCTCAGGAGGTTGGGGCACCTGCTGTACCAGGGAGGTATACTCTCAGGAGGTTGGGGCACCTGCTGCACCAGTGAGGTATACTCTCAGGAGGTTGGGGCACCTGCTGCACCAGTGAGCTATACTCTCAGGAGGTTGGGGCACCAGCTGCACCAGTGAGGTAAACTCTCAGGAGGTTGGGGCACCTGCTGCACCAGTGAGGTATACTCTCAGGAGGTTGGGGCACCTGCTGCACCAGTGAGCTATACTCTCAGGAGGTTGGGGCACCTGCTGCACCAGTGAGCTATACTCTCAGGAGGTTGGGGCACCTGCTGCACCAGTGAGGTAGCGCTGCGATGCCCACAAAGACCCATGCAGTGATCCTGCATACACTGCATTCTGCCCTAGCATCTGTTAACGGCCCTCCGAGAAACTCATTAATGAGAGCTTAGAAACAGGGCCATTGACCTTGGCTGGCTTCGTGTTTCCTAGGCGCCCAAAAGTGTTAGAAGCATATATGACAAGCGTCCACTAATCCGGATCACACTTTCTGTTTTTATTTATTACATATTTTTATTTGGCTTCCTTTCATAACGCACGTTAACACTATATGAACGAGCAAGTTATGTATCGATATAAAGCGAAGGATCGGGAATAGTGGAGGAAATATTTGCCAACAAAATGAGCTGCATTTGTTTCCATGCCCTGGATCAGACTTGTACAGTTTATTTTCACAAAAGTGCTGTTGTTCCTTCTATAGGGAATGAGCTAATGTATGTATAATGAAAAATGTACTTTTCAGAAAGAAATGTGTGTATTTTCTGGAACTGGCAAGGTGAGGTTTCAAACGAAACAACTGCATTTCTGAAATATATTTAAAGCTTATATTTGAGGTATAATTTATGCTTAGCTTGGGAATCTTAGGTCTGGTTTTTCTTGGTACCAGGGGGCACTTACCACTATGGTTATTTAGTTACTTTTTGGAGACATTTATCCTATATATATGTTAGTGAAGCTTTACTCTAGAAGGGTGGACACCCGAGGAGAGCGATTGTGAGCACAACAGACCGGTATTCTATTTTTTCATTCTGACCCTCTGGTATCTGACCCCCTTTATGTGAATATCATGCAGGTAAGTGCACCATTATTCCCTGTTCAGGGAAAGAATGCCTGCGAATCCTCATAAAGGGGCATATGTATCAAGCCCTTTTCCCATTTGCAAACGGGCCGAATCTCAGAATCGGCCCGTTTGCGAACGGGAAAAGGCCTTTTGGGATGTATCATCCCAAAAGGGCATCGCAAATTAGAGAATCGCAAAATTTGCGATTCCCTATTTTGCGATTGCATTTAAGGAATCACAAATTATGATTGTAGAAAGCACCTAAATTGTGCGAATTTGGCATAAGGAATCGCAAATTACCACCAACGAGTGCACCAGGGGAGCGAGTGCACCAGGGGAGCGAGTGCACCAGGGGAGCGAGTGCACCAGTAGAGCGAGTGCACCAGTAGATTTCTCGAGGCCTGATTGAGATTAATGTATTGTGTATTGATTAATATAGCCTTAGGGTGCAGCTATTTATCATTTTATTGATCTTTTCTTCCATTTTACTGAAGTCCATTAAAGGGAAGTCCTGTCAAGAATGGAAAGTCCAGTCCTGTCACTTCCCATGTTGTCCCTGCTGTAATGTTAGGTTGTGCAATTAAATGGGCCTCACACTTTCCTATTTAGGTCTGGCGTCAGCCAACACCTTTTGATTTTACTAAAATTAATTGCATATTATACTTGCATGAAGCGGCTTACAGCACACAGCAGGGGACAGTGGGTCAGCCTGCTTCGGCCATTTGATAATTTCACTTTAAGTGACTGCATTTAGCCCTTTCACAAGGCGCACATCCACACACAGGGTAGTTCCCTTCGGTGCCAATGTGTTTGTTTTTACTTTCTTATTATTTTAGTGTTGCCTTTGTTTGTTTAGCAGGATGTAATAGCAGAGCGCTTTCTACCAGAAGAGCGTTATCAGTTCCTGTCTCTTGCCAATGCTGTTGTAAATTCCTTTGGAAGTGAACTTTATCTGAATGCTTCTTTTTCACATCATACCAGCAGCTCGCATGAACTTTGAATATAAGCTTGTGAGGGTACTCTATCTTTGCAACCATAACTGTCTATCATTCCTTCCTTCCTTCCTTCCTTCCTTCCTTCCTTCCTTCCTTCCTTCCTTCCTTCCTTCCTTCCTTCCTTCCTTCCTTCCTTCCTCCTTTCCCAACCACCTTCCTGGCCTTCCCTCCCAACACTGGGCTACATAGACTGTGTTGGAAGCAGGAGTCCCAGTCCCGCACCGCTCTCACCAAATGCGAGACCCGGGACTCCTCACTCAACGTTAGGCCAAGTAAGGACACCATTTGAGATAGCCCTGCTCACCCCCTTAGTAGCTTGGCACGAGCAGCCAGGCCTATCTCCAAGGCACGAGTGTACAGAATGTGCAACCACACTCACAGCAACCCACTGGGGACACCACAAATGGACTCCACACGAGTTTGATAAAAACGAGTATAAACTTTATATAAAAAGATATACGATCAGACCACACGATACAAAAGCCAACATATAATAAAGGGTAATATTCGTTCTGGCTGGCTGGTAGGTTCAAATCCCAACCACCGCTTTCCAAATGGTATGCTGGTCGCAATGCTAGAATCACACACGTTGCAATGGACAAACAATAGTGCACTGCGTAATGATACAATCCTGTGCTGGGCAAAGGAGAAATAATACAATGCGTAACGATACACCCCAGTACCTTGCAATGGGAGGAATAATGCAATGCGTATCGCTACAATCATGTACTGCGCAATGAAGGAATAATGCAATGCGTCACACCCCAATCACGTACTTTGCAATGCAGAAATAATGCAATGCGGGCCGCTACAATCATGTACTTTGCAATTAAGGAATAATGCAACGCGTAGCTACAATCATGTACTTTGCAATGAAGGAATAATGCAATGCGTAGCGCTACAATCGTGTACTCCGTTATGCAGAAATAATGTCAGGCGTCCTAAGACAGTACAGCCGTTCATTAGCAGCAATATTGGCAATGTGTATTACGACAATCAGCCTCTTTGATAACAGTTGACCCCCACACATATCAACGATAACATAAAGTACAGCTTCTCACTCTGGCCCCAGTACGGCCACTCCTTTGGTCAATACGGGCCCCAATCTGAGCCGAAGCAAAGGCTCACGTCGCCAGAAGGAATGAGACCAATGCTGCTCTTCACCAATGTCCCTCTGAGCCCACACCCCGCCCAGGTAGTGAGCCACGTTACCTGGGGGCAGGACCCCCTCTCCTCTCCTCCTTCAGCGAACTGGGCCTTCCGTGCAGAACTTTCTCAATTGGCCTCAGCGGCTCGGCCTGGCAGCTCAGCTCCTCCGGGGCTGCAGTCCGGGCCGCGACTGTTAGGAAGGTCTCAGGCGGCCGCGGAGCACACGTACCCCAAGCCTCTGAGATTAGGTTACTCCGGGTGCATGTTAACCACAGCACCCTCCGGGTCTCTTCTGGCACGAAGCCACACACACAGCCCTGATGGGACTCCATGTCAACTGCGAGTTCATGCGCACCAGGCACTCCCTCCTGCGGTCTCAGTTGGCACCAAGACACGCACACCGCACTGCGGAGACTCACCTTCTTCCAGTGCACACGATGATCAGTCGATCACCTCCACAGTCCCAGGTTGCACCAAAGCACGCACACTGCTTCACTGAGACTTACTCCAACTCCGGTGCCCCGATATCCAGGCGCTCTTCACCAACACCTTCGGCCGCACCATGACACGCTCACCGTGTCCGAGCCTCACTTCACCTGCGATGCACATGCTGCTCTTCACTAATGCCTGCGGTGCACCACAACACGCACCCAGTGCATCCGAGACTCACTTCACCTTCGATACACACTTGACCAGGCACTCTTCATCAACACCTCCTGTAGACCATGACACGCACCCAGCGCGTCGGAGTCTCACTTCTCCTCCGTGTGTCCAAGATCACAGGGCACACCTTCCGAGGGTCTCAAGCTGCCACAACACGCGCCCACCGCGTCGCTTGAAACTTCTCCGGAAACGTTTATGTTCCTCTGTTTCCAAACAGGGAGCCAGCTCGCCTCGGGCCCTTGGGGTAACAAGACAAAGCACAGTCTTCAAGCAGGGGGACCCAGCGCACAAAGCACAGTCCCAACAGCCTCTTCCTTGGTTAAAACAGCAAACTACAGACCAGCTCCAGATCACGAAGCAGGGGTCAGTCCTTCCCAACAGTCTCTTCAGTTGTTCCTTCCTTAGCAGAGGTTCCTCTTGACCACAAAATGGGTCCAAGCCTTTTCAGTCTCAATCCAGTTCTATTCCAACGTTTAGGGGTCTCAGCTCTCATAGTTATACCCCTAAATGTCTTTGAAGTTCATTGTGCTCAGGGGTCCCTGACCCCTGCCTAAATCATTTCTGGGTGTCTCCCTCCCAGTGTCACCTTTCTTCCTTTGATACTGGGGGTCTGGATCCTTAATCACTCAGCAGGAGACGGGTCAATTGTTTTATAGCAGCGACCCAGCCCCCTCACCTCCCGGGCTTCTCCTCCCCCCTACTCTCCAGATGCTGGTCAGCCTGGTGCCATCTCAACCCCTCCCTGGGTCAAGACCTCCCCCAGCTCCTCTCACCTGTCAGATCCAGACAGTCAATCCACATTCAGCAGAGACACACAGAAATGCTTAAAGCACAAAACTCAGCCACTTTCTAAAAGAGTGGTTTCTGAACGCACAGTGGCAAAACCACTTTCATAGAAAGATGTGTTATGACACTGTGAGTTCATACACACTAAACTTCACCTCTCCATTTTAAACTTATGGGAAACTAGGCTAACAAACAGAATACCCATCCTCCCCCATTCTGTCCTATGGGCAGGATGGCCTTTCACCATTGTAAAACGAAATGGAGTGTTTTTCACTGTCAGGACATAGCACACACCACAGTATAGGTCCTGCCTTTTACTTGCACTGCACCCTGCCCAGGGGTTACCCGAGACCTACCACAGGGGTGCCCACTGTGTACACAAAAGGGAAAGTAAGGCCTGACCAGTGGTTGCACTTGTCAGGACAACATGCTAACTTAGCAAACTGCACGCAGGCCATACACTGAAGGCCTGAGTTCCCTTCTCCGCGCACCTTTGCATTACTAGCCCTGGCACACACGGTGCACTTCACTAGGGACTTTACTAGTAAGGCAAACATACCAATCATGGCCAACCAATTACCATTACACTTTACACAGGGAACACTTGTACTTTGACACTGATCAGCAATGGAAAGTACCCAAAGCATCTAAATTGGCAACTCTATGTTAGGAAAACGGTCTGGGGGAAAGCAAAATGCTTAGGGAACTTTAGCCAAAAAGGCCAAGTCCTACAGACTGCAGCCCCTAAAGAGTGCTGCAACCTTTTTGTCAAGGGTCTCTTAGTGTGATAATATACTTCCAGCGCAGGCCTCATGCACTGGCTGCCTGTTCAACAGCAAACCTTACTTACATCCATGTGTTGTGTCTTGCACCCAAACTCATCGATAATCAGAAACAGACCCTTCCCAGAACGTTTCAGATTGCGCTGTCGATCTTGTACACTGAGATCTCTCAGTCAATTCATAGCCCTAAAACTAAACTGGTCAGAGTAGGGTGCCGGGTCTTCTTGGTTCTTGCTGGGGCAGCTTAGTGGATTCCAGTCTCGACTATCACAAGTCCTTGATTCAAGGAGGAGATGTGGCCTAGCGGCTAGAGTTGCCTTCTTGGGAACCCAGGTTTGAATCCTGGCCTTAGCGCTTGACTCACTTTGTTTGATTTTGAGCAAATCACTTAAACTCCCTGTGCCTAAAAATGTGAAATGTATGTGTGTAAAACCCACATGATGTACATGATCTTGTATTTTGCTTCCATTCCCCTAAATAATGTTCATGCTCCGTTACTTCCCCGCTAGGTTTGCTCTATATAAATACCAATGCATACGTTCTGAGCTTCATAGTTCTCAGTATTTCTGCTGGACTCAGTAACTTTCTTTGACATGCATTTACCTCTGACACCATTGATCACAAATATGTCTTTTCTCAGCTAGCCTGTTTAATGAGTGCGAGTTTTAAATCAATTGCTACAATCTCTTGTTTGTTTGAAACAGAAAGAACACTACTTCATTTCACAATACACGTGTCTTATACATAAAACAGTGACGAATATTTACATTTTGTACAGTGACTTCATGACATATCATACAACATGAAAAAAGTGCTTTAAACAGACGAAAGAATTATTGCACAACAATAATAAGGTGTCCACTTTTGTATGTCTTTGGGAGCTTAAGCCAATTGGCTCCTCAAATTTTGACTATGAATGTGGTCCTGAGCAGAGTCAGATAGTTGTAACGTAATGATTCAGGAGAGCAATAAACTGATTTACTATTTAGGCTCTTTGGGGGACACTGATGTCTGATTTATTCTATCCCAAGCGTGTCTGGATCTCTGCTAGCCAGCCGACGCGTTTCGACCTGTGTCGTGTTGGACCTATATTATGTTCATAAGGTCATCTTCAGGGCTGTTATATGGTTCAAGTGGGACATCTATTCCTATGGGGACAAAGATATGCCTATTTTAGTGTGTGTACTAAAATGGGTTATTGTTCTGAAAACATGATTTTTTTGGGAATTTACGTACACTCAGTTGAGGGTTGCTGTTTCGTCTTTGCCTATAATACACAAAGATAACAAATCGATGAGGTGAGAATTTACACTCACTAGTTTGAGTTGCCTCGTTGTAATCATTCTGCTTAGTTGATACATACCCTATACGGCGATTCTTGGGGTAAAGGAATGACGTGCGTAGCTGATCCAATCCTGCTTGCTGTGGCTAATTACTCTGTAAAAAGCAGAGGGTGGAGGGGAGAGGGTGGCTTAGTTATGTAGGAAAGTCTGAGTAGTGTGGTTAGTTTTTGGGTGAAGACAAGCCTTATCCGTCTGACTTTGTGCTCTTATCTTGTTAGTTGCTGCAATGTGGGGGCGGGGCCGCGCTGTTTTTAAGTTCGGAGGTCTTAACGATCCTAAGAGTGCGTGGTATAAGGCTGTGGTTACTGGTGCTCATCCCCGTTCTGCGTACCTCGGTTGCGTGATGTTAGGACTTTAGATGCCGGTTGTTTCTCCCAGAATTATTACGGACTACAGGCGGGGTAGGGCTTGGTGCAGTTACGTCTCCAATATCATGGCGATTTATCTAAATTGACCGTTGCAATGGCGATGCTTTTGGATATCGTGTGCCCCTTCGAATCACCGCATGGTTGTGAAGGGACCGCGCATGTTATCGCATTTCATACCTTGCTTTTGGCGGCGTACCGGCTCGCTTTATGTTCGGTGTTTCCTTCCTCCACGTCTTCGGCATTTGTGAAATTCTTCGTTTTGATGGAGTGCATTGATTGGTTCTTATTGGGCTTCCGGCGTGATTACGCGCAACGTCGTTATGGTAACGGGGGAGTGTTGCTTTGGAGCTCTGTTGTTTGAATCGGGAAGCTTTAATGCGGCATGTCCGTGTATGTTATTATCAAACTTCCCCTTTGATGTAGAAAATGAATTCCTAGTGACCCTAGACGAAGACATGGAGGAAGGAAACACCGAACATAAAGCGAGCCGGTACGCCGCCAAAAGCAAGGTATGAAATGCGATAACATGCGCGGTCCCTTCACAACCATGCGGTGACTCGAAGGGGCACACAATATCCAAAAGCATCGCCATTGCAACGGTCAATTTAGATAAATCGCCATGATATTGGAGACGTAACTGCACCAAGCCCTACCCCGCCTGTAGTCCGTAATAATTCTGGGAGAAACAATCGGCATCTAAAGTCCTAACATCACGCAACCGAGGTACGCAGAAGGGGGATGAGCACCAGTAACCACAGCCTTATGCCACGCACTCTTAGGATCGTTAAGACCTCCGAACTTAAAAACAGCGCGGCCCCGCCCCCACATTGCAGCAACTAACAAGATAAGAGCACAAAACCAGACGGATAAGGCTTGTCTTCACCCAAAAACTAACCACACTACTCGGACTTTCCTACATAACTAAGCCACCCTCTCCCCTCCACCCTCTGCTTTTTACAGAGTAATTAGCCACAGCAAGCAGGATTGGATCAGCTACGCACGTCATTCCTTTACCCCAAGAATCGCCGTATAGGGTATGTATCAACTAAGCAGAATAATTACAAAGAGGCAACTCAAACTAGTGAGTGTAAATTCTCACCTCATCGATTTGTTATCTTTGTGTATTATAGGCAAAGACGAAACAGCAACCCTCAACTGAGTGTACGTAAGTTCCAAAAACAATCATGTTTTCAGAACAATAACCCATTTTAGTACACACACTAAAATAGGCATATCTTTGTCCCCACAGGAATAGATGTCCCACTTGAACCATATAACAGCCCTGAAGATGACCTTATGAACATATTATAGGTCCAACACGACACAGGTCGAAACGCGTCGGCTGGCTAGCAGAGATCCAGACACGCTTGGGATAGAATAAATCAGACATCAGTGTCCCCCAAAGAGCCTAAATAGTAAATCAGTTTATTGCTCTCCTGAGTCATTACGTTACAACTATCTGACTCTGCTCAGGACCACATTCATAGTCAAAATTTGAGGAGCCAATTGGCTTAAGTTCCCAAAGACATACAAAAGTGGACACCTTATTATTGTTGTGCAATAATTCTTTCGTCTGTTTAAAGCACTTTTTTCATGTTGTATGATATGTCATGAAGTCACTGTACAAAATGTAAATATTCGTCACTGTTTTATGTATAGGACACGTGTATTGTGAAATGAAGTAGTGTTCTTTCTGTTTCAAACAAACAAAAGATTGTAACAATTGATTTAAAACTCGCAGTCATTAAACAGGCTAGCTGAGAAAAGACATATTTGTGATCAATGGTGTCAGAGGTAAATGCATGTCAAAGAAAGTTAGTATAGATTCCAGCCTCTGTACACCTCATTGAATCTTCCCCCCAATTTTTGTATCTCTGGACTCAGTAACTTGGCAACCTGTGGCATATTGATCTGGAACAGTAAAACTGCATTGTTATTTACTGTTTGATGTACGATCTCCTTTCTTTGACCAATACAGTGTGTTTACAAAAGTGTTGCACGTATGCCACGGGCCCTAGTGCAAGCAAGGAACATGGGTCCACAGAGCGCCGTTGGAAAGTTAAAAAACCAAGCCCCCTCATTCTAAGAAAACAAGGAACATTTTCCATTCGGATGGATGCGGGCCGTTTACTTCCAAGAGAGGAAGGGGACGTTCTTCAGTGTTGCTATGTAGTGTTGTTGAAAGGTGTGCGTCTTCACCTAGGTCTTGAATTGAAGCAGGGTTGGGACAATCCTGATGGGTGCAGGAGATTGCTCCAGATCCTGGACTTTATATGGAGAAGGCATGTTTCTTTCTTTCTTTTGCATTCTTTGTCCTCAGTCTGACAGTGCCTTAGCTGCAGGTGTGTCCAGAGCCACCAAAGATGGTGAACGTGTCAGCCAGGAAGGCCGGGGTGTGGGTTGTGATGGTTAGTAGAGATGCAGATGAGTTTAAAGATGGTGTGGGCTTGTAGGGGGAGTGAGTGGCGTTCCATTAGGGTGGTGGTCATGAGTCCAGTTTTGATACCTTTGTTGAGGAATGCCGCAGTCTGTAGGATGCCTTTCGGGGGAGTCAATGTGTTATGGGAGGCTGTGTGTACCTCCATCCTTGTGTGCAGGTACGAAGGGTTGAATAAGGGATGAGGTAGGAATCTTTTTCTTGTTGGTGACGTGTTCCGTGAATGTGAGCTCAATATCCAGAATGAATGTGAATGACATTGGGGAATAGTCATGCGTTTAACATGTCCAGGCCGTGTCACTGAGTCCTGTCTGGGCTAGATGCTTGTTGTTGACAAATACAAGGGTTACGGTCTTAATGGGGTTGAGTTTGAGGTGGGTGTTGGGCATCATGACTAGACGAGGCACCGGATTTGCTTGAGTCTCTGGATGCCAGGAGTAGAGTAAAGTTTTGTGTCTCCACCATACACTGCATGTTGATGCTGGCTGGTGAATTCCAGACTTCAGGGTGTGGATGATGGTTGGATGGTCTACGGTGGCAGAAGAATCAAGAGTCAAAGGTCGGCTGTACCTCTGGTCAGGAGGCATCCGCTACAACTTGTGTGGTGGCTTTAGTGCTGCAGTGTGATCTGAAGCTGGGTTGCCCGGGGTGGTTGGGATGGTGCTGCTGCTGCAGCTGTGGGCAGGCTGCTTTTTCATGGTCTTGCCTATGAAGGGTAGAGTGGTCTGTAGTTGGGTCGGTCTTCGGGACTCGGTAGGGCTTCTTCAGCAGTAGGAGTATCTGCCCCACCCGCCCTGAAGATGTCTGGGAAGGTTCCTTCGACGAGGGGGCATTGATAATGATGTGTAGAGGTCAGAGAGCGCTTTGGGAAGGCTGAGGGAATGACATCATCTTTGTTGGCGGGAACTTTGAGCGAGGTAACTTTAAATGAGCTGAACATGGCAGTGGCATCTGTGACAGGATGGCATGCGAAGCGCTGTGTGGCGGCGATGGTTGGATGAAGCTTGCTTGGTGCCGTTGGTTTGCCTCCGGATCCCCTGCGTGTTTTCATGGAACGTGAGGTGGATGCGTTCCCGGTAGGTATGGAGCGTGGAACTCGTCAGACACTGGCTTGATGCAATTCTTGACAATCTTACTGTGCGTTCTGCTGCTGGCGGGCGCGTTGATGCTGTTGGCGAAGTATTTGGCTTTGGCTGATGTGGTGAGTTGGCCAGGTGTTGTGTGGCAGGACTTTACTGTGACGTCATTGGGATATCTGCTTTTCTTCCATTTTCTTTCTTGTCTCTGGATAGTGCATTTGTTGTCAATGAGGTATTCGAGTACAGGTGTGGTGATGGTTTAGATTTGCCGTTGTATGTTTTGGTGGCCCATGGATATTTACATGTTTTTGCAGGAGTCAGTTGTAGTTGTTGAGAAAGATATTGACATCCGTTTTTGGGGGTGAAGCAGATTAATTCACACCCCAGCATCTGAGAATCCCACATCCTCATTCTTTCAACAGGCCCCCAGGTGGCGCTCTTTGCCCACCTCGAAGTGGTGCAGGTATTGTGTGTATAACCCTGAAAGCCCACCTACCTCTTTACCGAAGAGCCCATTGCATTCTGGGACTTGTCGTTGTAGGTATGGGCTCAATACCTCAGCTTGCTGTTGAGTATAATGCGAGGGCTGGGTGAAGGTGTCCAACGTGCTAATGCCCCCTCCCATCTCTTTTATGTTATGTTATGTTACCTGTTTTGTAGAGCGCAACAGCTGCCCCAGCGACGGGGCGTCCCGGCGCTAGAACCGTAACACAATCTACTGGATGCGAAAGAGGGACCTACGGGGCGGGAAATAGATGGGTTTTAATCGCTCTTCGGAAGGCTAGCAAATCATCCATGCAGCGGATGTGGAGAGGGAGGGAGTTCCACAGTTTGGCCCCCAGTAGCTTGAAAGAGCGACCTCCGATGCGACAGAATTTCGTCTGGGGTATCAGAGCTAGATGTTGCCCCATAGACCGGAGGTTCCGTTTGGGTTTATAGGGGGTCAGCAGAGGACGGAGAAGCTCTGGGCCTTCATTTTTCAAGATCTTAAAGGAAAATATGAGGGCCTTGAACTGGATACGGGCTTCTATGGGCAGCCAGTGAAGTCTGTACATAGTTGCTCTCACTGAGCACCTTCTTGGAAGGCCTACTATCGCTCTAGCCGCCGAGTTCTGGATTCGTTGGAATCTTTTTATCTCAGCTTTATTAGCTCCCAGCAACAGGACGCTCGCATAGTCCAGTCTTGACAAGATAGTAGACTGCACTATGAGTTGTCGCGTCTTGGGGTCGAAATAGCCTAGGATGGGGTATAGGCTTCTCAGAAGTCCAATGCAGGTTGCGGCAACTATTTTAGTGTGCGATTGGAAGCTCAGGGTCGAGTCCAGCCATACCCCTAGATTTTTTACTAAGTTTTTTGGAGGGGGTGCTGGGCCCAGGGACTGAGGCCACCATGAATCGTTCCAGTTATTGCTGTTTTTTCCCATTATCAGTACCTCGGTTTTGCCACCGTTCAGTTGGAGGCAATTTGCTGTCATCCACTTGGCGACAGCAGACAGTCCATCCCTGAAGTTGGTGGCTTCCGGGGAGGGGGCCTCACTAAGGCTGATGACTAACTGAGTGTCGTCAGCGTACGACACCATTGTGAGGCCCCATATCTTAGCAACCTCCGCCAAAGGTTGCATATATAGATTAAACAGGGAGGGACTGAGAGCCGAGCCCTGTGGGACACCTTGTCCTATGTCTTGGGGTTTGGAGATAAACGGGGTGGCAGAAACCCTGAATGATCTGCTGGTTAGGAATGACCGAAACCATTGGAGCGCTGAGTCCACGATTCCTATATTTTCCAGGCGTTTTAGCAGAATGGCATGGGACACCGTGTCAAAGGCCGCGCTGAGATCGAGCAGTATCAGCGCGGCACTTTTACCGGTGTCCATGATTTCCCGCAGGCTCTCAGTGGAGGTGAGGAGCGCGGATTCCGTACTATGGCCCGGCCTGAAGCCATGTTGGGAGGGGTCCAGGATATTATTTTTCGCCATATACTCACTGAGTATTTTATTTGCGTGGGCTTCCGCTAATTTAGCGACCCAAGGTAACAGTGAGACAGGCCGGTAATTCTCTGGTTTAGCGGGGTCTAGGGAGGGTTTTTTTATAATCGGAGTTACCCAGGCCTGTTTCCAACAGATGGGTACCGTGGCCGTAGCAAATGATAGATTCAGAATCACGGTTAGGGGTGGGAGGAAGAATTCCAAGGCTCCTAGAAAGTGACTAGGTCTCATTGGGTCTGTGGGTGCACCCGACTTTACCTTCCTACAGAGTTTGGTAAGTTCTTCACTGGAGATGGCGGGTAGGCACGTGAGCCTTGCGTCTCCGAAGGTGGCGTTAGGAGAGTCGACGTCTCCTGGGATGTCCTGGGTGAAGGTGTTGTAAATTTTCTTCACCTTGTCTGTGAAGAAGGTAGCTAGGTCTTCACATTGTTGCGTGGAGGTGATATGATTGACCGGTTTGGCTCCGTTTTGTATTTTTTGCACAATTTGAAAGATAGTTTTCGTGGGGTTTGAGCTGGATTCTATTTCAGAAGCGTAGAAGGCAGCACGGGCTGTCCGAATTGCCTTGTGGTATGATTTCAGCGAAGCCAAGTATAAGATTTTATCATCCTGCTTATATTCCTTCCTCCATTGCCGTTCCATTTTCTTGCAGGCTTTCCTCATTTTTTTCAGGCTATCGTCAAACCAAGGGTTGGAAGGAGTACTACGTCCTTTAGTCCACTTGGCTGGTATGATAGTATCCAGCCCTTTGGTGATCCAGTCCTGGAAAGACGCGTAAGCTATTTCTATGTCGTCTGTGCTCTCCAGGATAGGTTGCCCCAGGCTGGCCGCAAGGTCCCCTTGTCGGAGTTTATGCCAGGGTCTTTTTAAACAGGAGGTGGGTAATTTTTTCTTAGGAGGGGAGTTATTCAGAATGGAGAGGGTTACTAATGAGTGATCAGTCCATGCCATAGGTTTAGGGTCATCCGTTCTGGCCTCGGGAATGTTAGTAAATACTGGATCAAGTAAGTGTCCTGCTACATGCGTGGGAGATTTGACCAGCTGGGTTAGTTGCAAGGCGGCTAAGTCCGCGACAAAGTTGCTAATTTTAGCGTCCGTTCCGTTGTCTAAGTGGAGATTGAGATCTCCTAAAATCGTGAAATTAGCCGAGCCAGTGATCAAGGTATGTGTAACATCGATGACCTCTTCCGTGAATTTAGTTGAAGGCCCCGGGGGTCTATAGATAAAAAGGCCCGAGAAAGTGCAGTGGGGGCTCGTGGAGATTTTAAAGCGGGCACATTCGCAGTCTGCAATACTTTCCTTTTGGAAGGAGCAGGTAAAGGGAGTTCTGTAGATGGCAGCAATACCGCCTCCTCTTGAGTCTCTATTGATGCATGTCATAGAGAACCCGTCTGGTATTGTTAAATTAGGGATGCTAGTAAGGTC
This sequence comes from Triturus cristatus, assembly GCF_964204655.1. NCBI lineage: Eukaryota > Metazoa > Chordata > Amphibia > Caudata > Salamandridae > Triturus > Triturus cristatus. The sequence goes on from NC_140589.1 coordinate 43,168,160, forward strand.
GTCTTTGAGCCATGTTTCACTTAGAAACATTATGTCTGGGTTCTCGTCCATTAGGAGAGTTCTTACCTCTGCATGGTGTTTAACCAGAGATCTGACGTTCAGCTGCATGATGGTGAGTGAGGTATCGTTCCTTTTAATCTCTTTATGGCTTGTCAGGCATGGTTCCGGTATGGCCAGATTACAAAGCTTGCAGTAGAGGGAGGTACGACCAATGCAACCTTCTATATTGTTGCATCTGGGGCCGATGTTAAGCGACCGCAGAGTGTTACTGTCGTAGACGATTTTTTGGGCAGGGGGTCTGGCGAGAGGCGAGGACTTGGCGAGGACGGGCGAAGACGGGCTTGCCTTGGGCGCGCCTTCGGCGCGCTGACGGCGCGCCCGCTGCGCCCGTCCGCTGCGCGTACGGTAATTGCACATCCCTAAGAAGGGGAAAGGGGGGGGGGTGGGTGTGGCCTAGAGGTAGGCGTGGCCTCTACTCCTCGCCGTCAATGGCGGCAAAACATTTGTTTTGAAGTGGGTCGTTGCAGCGAAGGAGTCGCTGTTTAAGCGTATCACTGGCCCGCTATGAAGGTGGCAACCAGGTGAGTGCGCGTTTTAAAAAGAACAAAGTGTTTACAAGTGACACAAGAATGATTCAAATTTTAAAAAGATTCCGTCGTCTCCCGGCTTCCGCCTCAGGAGATAGCAGGGTTCTGGTAATGTAGCGCTAGAGGCAGCGTTTATATAGTGCGGCGGGTGGGCGTGGCCTAGAGGTAGGCGTGGCCTCTACTCCTCGCCGTCAATGGCGGCAAAACATTTGTTTTGAAGTGGGTCGTTGCAGCGAAGGAGTCGCTGTTTAAGCGTATCACTGGCCCGCTATGAAGGTGGCAACCAGGTGAGTGCGCGTTTTAAAAAGAACAAAGTGTTTACAAGTGACACAAGAATGATTCAAATTTTAAAAAGATTCCGTCGTCTCCCGGCTTCCGCCTCAGGAGATAGCAGGGTTCTGGTAATGTAGCGCTAGAGGCAGCGTTTATATAGTGCGGCGGGTGGGCGTGGCCTAGAGGTAGGCGTGGCCTCTACTCCTCGCCGTCAATGGCGGCAAAACATTTGTTTTGAAGTGGGTCGTTGCAGCGAAGGAGTCGCTGTTTAAGCGTATCACTGGCCCGCTATGAAGGTGGCAACCAGGTGAGTGCGCGTTTTAAAAAGAACAAAGTGTTTACAAGTGACACAAGAATGATTCAAATTTTAAAAAGATTCCGTCGTCTCCCGGCTTCCGCCTCAGGAGATAGCAGGGTTCTGGTAATGTAGCGCTAGAGGCAGCGTTTATATAGTGCGGCGGGTGGGCGTGGCCTAGAGGTAGGCGTGGCCTCTACTCCTCGCCGTCAATGGCGGCAAAACATTTGTTTTGAAGTGGGTCGTTGCAGCGAAGGAGTCGCTGTTTAAGCGTATCACTGGCCCGCTATGAAGGTGGCAACCAGGTGAGTGCGCGTTTTAAAAAGAACAAAGTGTTTACAAGTGACACAAGAATGATTCAAATTTTAAAAAGATTCCGTCGTCTCCCGGCTTCCGCCTCAGGAGATAGCAGGGTTGCGCTAGTTTCGTCTGAGGAAAGTGCAGCTCCGCTTTTCCCTTCACCTGTAAACATGCTGCCACCAGGCTTCACCCAGCAGACTCGCTGTACGGGGTACTGCTGACTGGTTGAAGCATTGGGTGGTTGGCATGCGCTCTCCCACTGATGCGGACGAGTGTGATGGCATTTGGGGTCACGAAGCGTTTTTCCATTCCCCGTTCTGCACCGGTTTGTGCCCCCCCATCTCCAACCTCCCCTAAGGCAGGAGGTCGGCGCCCTCTCCGTACCTTTGCAGGGGCGGCCCCTCGGTGGCTGTCAAACGGGGAAGCTGATTGGCCAGGTTGTTTGCCATAGAGTGCTCGGACCTGCAGCTTTAACATTCCATAATTAAAGAATGCTCCACTCACCTTAGTGAAACGAATTCAGTTGATAAACCTAGAACGGATGACGTGTTAGGATTCATGTATGTATGTAAACATACACACACATTTAATTACTATGCTTATACAACGTAAAGGCCTACTATATATATATATATATATATATATAGGCTTATTTTTACGAGGCCAAGCAATAACCTGGACAGGCCAGACATAGTCGTCAGTCAACAGCTTTAGTCCTACTTTTATGTCTGGCTGTCCCGGTTTTTGCTCCTCATATTATGATCACCCTACTTGGGCTGAGTTTTAGTGCCTGCTGGATAGGTTTAGCCGTTTACAGGAGAGGCACTATGCGTCCTTGTCTTGCAGAATGATATAAAGGTAGGCAGAAGTAGACATAAACCCTGTCTGTAAGTGACTGAGGTACCTAGGACCCCGCCCCCTCAAGGGGGCTCTTTATCGGAGATCTTTTTCCAAAGCCGTAATGTGAAGTGCAAGTTAAGAGCCCTTTGTGTAGATTGAGGAAACATAGATGTTGAATTAGTGACTTAAAAAAGGCTAGGCAAGTCTCAGATCAAATTTTAATCTACGAGTATGCCTGCGTTAGTAAAAACGTGATATCACCAGTGGAGACAACGATCTCTGGTGACTTATAAGGTCAACATGTTTCATGCCGTCAATTAGTCAAGATGTGATCTTGGGCAATTCTTCAGGGTCATACAATGTATAGCTAATCTACCCAGTGCGTGGGACCAAGGATGCAACGAGTAGGGCCCAAACACTAAGTACACTATAAGTGTACCTGCAGAAAGTAAAATCACAGATCTGGGGGAGGAAGGCAAGAAATCATAATCCACAGATGCGTCAATGAAAGGCCCACCCCACGAAGAGGCTTTTATTAGCTATATATCCGCTGGATCGCAAGTAAGCATTCCTTCCAGGGGACACGGCCATTTGTTCCAAGACCTGCGAGATGTTATTTATTGCAAAGCCTGTCTTGAGCTATGAGCCCACTGTTGAGAAAAGGCAATGGGGTGGAGGTTCTCAAATAACAAACCATGCTTCTAACCAATAAAGCAGGGACTTCCATGGCTATACCCACAGTGAGTATATTAAATGCTGGCCCAATGTATGTGCAGATCTCTCAAGGAGACGTAAGGCCGTGCAAGCTTTCATAACGTTAACCACTTGAGCATTTTTCTACAAGTGGACCTATAACCCAGTTTTATGAATTATTATTGATTTCTATCTGTGAAATGAGAGGCTCCCGCCCATACACCCTTTACTTTAACAGCTGATGTGCCTCGAAGCCGAGCCTTCACTTGTTCACTATAGCACCTCTCTCCAGTCTCCAGCCGCATCCCAACGCAGCATCTTAACACCAAAAGTAGAGAGTGATGGGACAGAAGAAGATAACCGCACGGCTTCTCTTCTAATGCAGTATAACACAAAGAGCGTGGTAATTACTGATGGTAACTCTTAGAAAGATTACCAGTAGAAACCAGTATTTCTGGATAATCAAGCCTTACACATGCTTCATCATTGGTAACCCGACCCCCTCCTGGTGAGAATATACTAGCAGGGTGGGCTCCTCCTCTTTTATAAGAGTGTGCTAGATGGGGAGAGTGATTCAGGTGGTTAAAATTACCTCGAGATAAATCCAGATAAATGTCTTTTTAAGATTAAAAGGTGAAACATGATGTGTATGGAGTGCTTAATCTTCCCGACGGCCCCCAGCGCCTAGAGACCCTTACGGGTCATTGTTCGCGCTTTAGAAATGTGGATTATTATAATATAACTCATACTCCCATAGAGGTGCGAGCATGTTTCAGCCTCCTTTGAAGCTCATGCGGGTCAGAGGCCTTCATCAGGGCTATCATAAATCCCTATGTACCTATGACCAGTGTACATTCATACAAGTCATTTAGTGGTTGTTCTATACCTTACTAAGATGAATCTACGATCACCCTTACTAAGGGATAAATATTCCTCTTGGTCGATACAGTCTGTAGTCACACATTTATCCAGAGGTTGGGCCTAAATTCTTTACCTTTTTAGTCCGCTGTCCATCATAATCTGCAGCACCCCCTGTGGGATCTGAGATCTTGCTTGTTTCAATTATCAGGCAACAATTAAAAAGTATTTATAACCCACTGAACACTATTTAACGGGACTTCTAATGTGAGTTGAAATGCTGGGGAAGCGGAGCAAATGAAGCACGGAGATGCACAGAGGTGCTAAAGGCCTTGAGTTGTAGGTGCAGTCCAGACTGCAACCACATGCCTTGGTACCTCTTTATCCATTGGTCTCTAGAACAGATCTACATGCAGACACGAGGTCGAGGTAAGGGGTCTGAGAGCAAAGAAAGTGAACACACCAGTTTTGGTTGCAGTGTGCCTCATATCAATCAGTCAGTCAATCGGCATTTGTAAAGCGTAGCACTGTCACCCCTGGGGGTATCTTGGCGCTGGGGATGCTGTGTCTCTGTCGAACAGCCAGGTCTTGAGTCTCTTCCTGAAGTTCGTTAGGGGTAGTGGTGATCGGAGCTGGAGGGCCAGGTCATTCCAGGTCTTGGTAGCGATGTAGGAGAAGGAGCGGCCCCGCTGTGGCTGCCATGGATGCACAGGGTGTGGGCGATTTAGGAGGAATGCAGGTGTCTGGATGGTCGATAGAATTTCAGTCACTGGTTGATGTAGGCTGGTCCTTCATCTTGGAGGGCTTTGTAGGCAAGCCTACGGATCTTGAACTGGCATCTCTTCTGCAGGGGGAGCCAGTGGAGGTTTCTGAGGTGGTGGGTGATGTGTGACCATTTGGGGATGTTCATGAGTCTGGCTGCCGCGTTCTGTATGGTCTGGAGTCTTCTGAAGAGCTGGGTGGAGATGCCGGCGTAGAAAGTGTTGCTGTATTCAAGGCAGCTGCTGATGAGGGCCTGGGTGATAGTATTTCTGGTGTTGATGGGGATCTACCTGAAGATTCTGTGGAGCAGGCAGAGAGCGTGGAAGCAGGAGGACGCATCTGAGTTGACTTGTCGTCTCATGGTCAGTTGGCTGTCCAGAATGATCCCTAGGTTTTGTGCATGGTTTGTTGGTGAAAGAGTTGGTCCGAGTTCCGCTGGCCACCAGCTGTGATCCCAGGCGGAGGTGTTATTCCCAGAGACCAGTACTTCAGTTTTGTCTGAGTTGTGTTGGAGACAGTTGTCTCTCATCCAGTTGGCTACATTGGTCATGGCGTTTGAGAAGCTGGTTGTGGCATTGGTTGGGTTCTCGGAGAGTGAGAGCTTGAGTTGAGTGTCGATTGCATAGGAGATTACGTTGAGGCCTTGGGATCTTACGACGTCTGCGAGAGGGGTCATGTAAGTTTTGAATACGGTGGGGCTGAGTGATGATCCTTTGGGTACGCCGCAAATAATGTTCTTGGGTGCAGAGCTGAAGGGAGGCAGCCAGATACTCAGTGTGTGTCCTGTAAGGAAGGAGGCGCTACGCTTGAGGGAGTCTTGCTCTATGCCGATGTTGTGGAGTATGTTGATTAGGGTGTTATGAGAGATTGAATGCCTCAAAGAGGCCGAGGAGGATCAGAGCCTCAGCTTCTCAGCGGTAAAGGAGAGTTCTGATGTTGTTGCCTGTGGTGCCAATCAGCGCAGTCTCAGTGTTGTGGCCGGCCCAGAATCCTGATTGTGAATTGTCCAGTATATGGTGATGCTCCAGAAATTCAGTGAGTTGTTGGTTGATGGTTTTCTTGAGTACTTTTGCCAGCTAGGGTAGCAAGGAGATCAGTCAATAGTTTTTTAGATCGCTAGGGGTTGGCGGAGGGTTTCTTTAGGTGGGGTCTGACATCTGCGTGTGTCCATCTATTTGAGAAGGTTGCTGTGGTAACAGAGGTGTTGAGGATTCTGGTGAGTTATGAGCTGGTTGACTTCGTTCTGGGGCTGAAGATGTGGTCGGCAGGGGTCAATGGGCGCCCCGAAGTGGATGGAAGACATGATGGCTGTGGTGGTATGGGAGGTGAGAGTAAACCAGGCAGTGATTGGTTGGTGTTCGCTGGTCAGTTGAGGGCGATGGGTTGGGGCGCTGAAGTTGTTGTAGATGGTGGCAATCTTGTTTTGGAAATAGTCTAAATGGGTGTTGCAGAATTCTTGGGAGGGGTGGATGGTGTTTTCTCTGGCTCTTGGGCTTTAGACTTCCTTGACTATTTTGAAAAGTTCCTTAGTGCGGTTGGCCATGGTGTTGATCTGGGTGGAGATAGCTGCATTCATTGCTTCCTTGATGTGTTGTTGGTGGTTACTGAGGGCTGATTTGAGTGGCTCTATCTGCTTCTTGGTGACGTGCCAACTTTTCTCCAGTTTGTACAGTTGTGCTTGGTGCTCCTGAGTTCTGGCGTGTACCAACTTGCATGCTTGGATTTCTTTTGGCGTTTGTTGGTTTCAGTAGGGTGACTCTGTTGGCGCAGTTGGTGATCCCGGTGTAGAAATGCTGAATCACCTGATCAACATCTGCCAAGGCTTTGGGTTGGGTGGTGTTAAGGACTTGTGTCCATTGGGTTCCGGTAACCTTGCTCTAGCTACTGTGGGAGGAGGTGTTAAGCTTGCTGATGCTGTGCTGGGAGACCGAGATGGTGAAGTGTACGGTGGTGTGATCAGTTCAGGCGAGTTTTTTTGGTGTGGCTGAATTTGATTCTGTCGCTCGAGGTGAAAATGGGTTCAAGTGTGTGTCCGGCCTTGTGTTTGTGTTTGATGACCAGTTGGGTGAGGCCAATGTTGTTTAGGTTCTCCAGGAGAACGATGGAGTTGGCATTGTTGGCGTAGTTGATGTGAAAGTTGAGTTCACCGAGTAGGACATACTGATAGGAGTCGATTGCCAGGGGGCGATGAGGGTGGAGATGGTGTCACAGAAAGTTGGTTGGGGTCCCAGGGGTCTGTAGGTGAGGGTGCCTCTTATCGTGGTCTTTGAAACCTTCTGGTTTTGGAAGTTGATGTGTTCCATGAGCGGTATTGGTTTGTTGTTCATGAGGGTGCATCTGACAGTTTCCTTGAAGATGATGGGGATGCCTCCCCCCTGTTTGTTGGTGCGGTCTTGGTGTATCATCTTGTAACCATCAGGCATGGTGATGGTGATGTCTAGAATCGAGGAGGGGTTGAGCGATCTTTTGTTGATGAAGGCAACGTCAGTGGAGAGGGTGGTGATGATGTCCCAGATTTCCGTGGCATGCTTGCAGACGGAGCAGGCGTTGAGCAGTATGCATTAGGGCGGTTCCAGGTTATTAATGATCTTCTGGTCTGGAGTGGCACGGGGTCCTTTGTAGGTTGTGTTGCAGGAGAAGTGGCAGTGTAGGCAAGTGAAGGGTCCCTTGGTTGATCATGGTGAGGAGGTGAAGCAGCTGTCATTTCGGTTTCTGGATTCTAGGTCAAGGAGCTCTGTGGTGGTGTATCCGCGGGTGGTGGGAGGGCCGGGGTGCAGTCCAGGCGCCGGTGCCAACAGCCCTAGTTTCACTAACAGCCCTCAATCAGTGTATCAATCCACACAAAATATTCAGTTATAGCCCTCTAACGAGGAGAATTCAACTCCTCAATCATGAGATCACAAAGCATAGGACACCAAAATTTGTGGGAGTAATTTCTCCTGTCTCATCACCAAATCAATTAAATCACAAAATGGCTTACCCCAGATGCTTTAACAGAAAGAAAATTCCACACACAAGATTATGCATTATTAATGACGCACCCATCACTTTAACCACAAACCAGTGGCCCAGGAAACACAATCCTAAAGGAAGACTTCTAATGTCTTCCCAAGTTAACGGATCTCTTCCATTCCTGCCTTGGCCTCATTCCAGTGTTTTTCTTGTTCCAAGTTCAGCTCCTATGTCATTGTGTGCACCACTCCTAGAACATCCAGGCATGAGGGAACACCACACCAAGATTGTCCAGAAGTAACGACGAAGACGGCCCTATTGTCATCAAGCAGAAGGGTCCGGACCCCAAAAAGTTGTTCAGGGTCAAACCGCATTACAAGTCTTCTGGTTTTCTTGTAGTCCATCCCCAGAGGGGTCAACAGGATTGCAGGAGTAGGATCCATGAGAGAAGAATCTTCTATGGTGGATACAGTGACAAGCACACAACAAAGTTAAGTAAAAAATGAAAGGAATCGCACAGATGAGACTGCCCCCGACCCTGGGGTGGTATCCAGATCCAATCCACCTACTGACATCTATCATATCAGCACTTGCTCTTTGATGTTGCCTACATTGTTGCTGACACCCCTTCAAACCCTCACAGCCTTCAATCCTATCCTTTGTCTCTGTCAAGCAGGGATTTCGTTAGCTTGGACTTCTCAAACGCCAGAAAGGATCTGCTGTCCATTAGATGATCTCTCATGGGCACCGACAAAGCGACCATGCCCCTACTAAGGAGTTAATGCCATGTAGGTAATTCAGGAGCCAACCAAGGATATTAAAAATATATACTCTTCCTTATCCCAATTCAAGTGGTGTGTAGTAGTAAGAACATCGGATTTCGAAGCAGCGAATGTCCAGGTTTTGAAGCGCTGCATGTGCAACTTCCGATCTGATGCCTCCAGTGGGTGTGGTGGAGTTGCAGGTGATTGTCTGCGGTCTGTCTCTTCCTTTTCCCCCCTCTACTCTTGGGTATCGACAGAACCTACAGAGATGGTCGGATGCATGCGATGTTCTGGAATCAGTTCTCTCCTTGTCTGTTTCTGGCTTGTTTAGACCTGTGTTTCTTAAGATGCAACACAAAAAGATGATGGACGGAATACTGAACAATGTCATACATTCACCCCAGTACACAGATCTGGGCCTAAATTCATCGTTTTTTTGCTCGCCATGCCATTCCAGTTTGGACCCAGCCATATGCAAATCAGTCTTGATCCTGCTCCCTGTGGCAAGAGTCCAGCCTGAACTGCAAGGCCAGGTCCTCTCTGGACCGGAAACAAGCATCCTGGGACTGGTTTTGGGGGTATCGCCCCTCATCAGCATGGGTAGCTTCAATGCAAAGGCATAGCGAGCACAGGGCCTACATCTGGGCATACCCTCCCCACCTGGGGAGACTATAGCAACACAAGAAGATGATGGACGGATTCTTAAGATGCAGGCAGTATCTCTGCAAGAGGCACTGTCCGTGTGTAACCCGCTCTCCGCGCTTTCACTGAGAGCAGAGCACAGCGCCCCCTGGAGGGAGGGGCAATGCAGGGAGCCAGACTTTCTCTTTATCTTCTGTTATGGGAAAGAGGTGGTGAATTGGTGGGCGCTAGGTGTTCAGTGTAGTCAACACAACATACAATTGCCGTTGGTGTAGCCGTCTGTTCCAGGGAACGTTAGTCATCAGGGCCAACTAGACCCGTAGAAGACAGAAATGCAAAGCTCTGCGTTCCTCATCTCTGGGGACCTCTTGGGGAAAACCAACTCTTTGCTGACAGATGATGCTCTATATGTTGCTGCTTCCATAATTTGATTTAAAAAAGCTTAAATAAGGAGTCCACCTCTCCTGTGCCATCGCGTGATGCCAGTTCAATGCTGTGGCAACAGAAGCCGGTGTTTGCACCACACTGAGGTGAGCAGTGCCAGTTTTAACTTTGGCTTTAATGCTCTGCTGTTCTTGTTCTGCAACATTTTCGTTTTTGATATACAAGCCAGACCTTGGTGTTATTTAGTAAATTAAATATATATTCTATGCTTACACTGCGAGCTCAGATCAAACCCCTTCTGTCTGTAACCACTTATGGTTCCTATTTGTTTTGTACCCTGCTCCGTTGTGGGGTGCCGAAGCACATTATCGGACCGGTAGCATGCGTGTTGTATTTGTTATTATTAATAACATAATTTGTTAGGCGCATGGCTACCCGGATCGGGCTTCCAGGCGCTAGCCATCCATGCAGAGGACTATCTCAGGTAAGTAAACAGGTTGACATCCAGTCTAAGACTAATGGGCAAAGAGGTTCAGTATTTAGGGGCCAGAAAGACAAAAGGAGGGCCGCCACTTCTGGCTCTCTTGAGTCTTGGAAGGGTAAGAAGGCCTAACCCAGCTGACCTCAGGTGTCTCTTAGCCTTGTGGGGTTTGATAAGAGGGTGGAGAATCCGCGGGCCTGGTTTGTATTGAGCGCGGTGCGCGATACATAGCGCCTTGAATTGGACTCTCGAATGTATCTGCACCCAGTTCAGTGTACCAGGCGCTAGCCCAGCTGACTGGAGCCTTGGTACACCCAGCAGCAATCGCGCTGCTGCGTTCTGGATGATTTGAGGCCTGTTAGTCACTGAGCTAGGACTGCCTAAAAAAGACAATTACCATAATCAAGAGGTCATAATAGGAGTCCCTGACTCCCTGCAGCACTGTTCTCGGCTCCATGGGGTGCCATTTCAGTAGCTGCGACTCTACATTTGAACTGCCAGACGGCTGTCCAGAGTGACCCCCAGATTACTCACCTTGTTTGGGGGAGGGGGCACTCTCCTAAAGACGAAGGCCATGTGAGTTGGTCCAATAAAGCTGGATTGTTTCCCACTCACATGACCCCGTGTGTTGTGGTTGTGTGTGGAAGGTTTCTGATGTTGTGCGTGAGTGATAAGAGAGGTGCTCTTACCCGGTCTTGGGGTGCAGACCCCAGCAGTGTGATGGACGAGAAGGCGTGAAAGAGGCTTGTCGTTTCTAATTCTACTTAGGCGACAGATATACTGTAGTCTGCAGACAGCACTCTGCCAGCATGGTCTGCGTTATAAAGAGTCCAGGTGGGGAGAGAGCAGGGGGTGGGTGGAGGAACAGATCTAGGCGCCTACATAGCACCAGCCTCGGCAGATGAGCTGCAGGATGCTGTGTGCGTGGACATCAGCAAAGGTGCGGGTGATGCAAGATGACCCATGATCCATATGGCAAGATGTGCAGGGCTGAGATGCTGACACATGGGCAGGGATGGAAGAGGGTGCCATGAGCAGGTAGCAGCAGGTTCAAGGCAGGGAGAGGCACTGCCTGCTGCTGGTCAGACACCTCTCATGAGTGAGGATAAACATGGAGGAGCAGCCTGAGTCGAAAGTAGACACTCTGGAAAGGCTAACATAGTGCGCATGGTTGTGTGCGCAGGCCCGTTTCATGCCCCTAAAGGTGAGCGGGCACCAGCTGAGAGACCCTAGTCGCGTCATTACTCGAACCCCTGTCAGAGAAGCTCCTTGAGGGCATCCAAAGGTAAGTGATGATACATGTGTTATGTTGGTGCCCTGATGAAACCAGATTGAATCAGTCTACTCCGTGTTACTCTTCTGTCCTCCCCCCTCCTTGCTAGCACGATAGATCCGCAAACCCCTTACTCTCATGTTGAGGCATCCGCCTGCTGTGATGGAAAGGTTCTTCCAACTTCTGCTGTCATTATTAGTAAGAAATGACATATCGGAGAAAAAACAGACCATGTCGTGAAGGGAGACTCACTCTCCTGCCATTGTTTTGGCTTGGACAGCAGCATGACCTAAGTTTGGTACATCTCATGGTATTCAACAGTAGCACAGCTCTTTTCTGACCTGTGAGCTTTGTGGAAACCATCTTTTATCTGTTTATCCACTAAACAGCTTTCATTCGATGTCCTCTGCTTGTTTCCTTCCTTCTCCCTCCCTTTGAATCCCATAAACTCTGCTCTCCACTCTAGCAAGAGTCATTTGATGCAAAAGGTTGTCACTTCCTGGTCCAGAGAGCAACTGAATCCGCCTCTTGAAATCAGGGTTCACCAGCATGGAGCTTGTGAGCTCCTGGTAGCACTCAAGATACCTGTGAGTAGCTCTCCATGTACCTGTGAGTAGCTCTCCGGGTACCTGTGAGTAGCTCTCCGGGTACCTGTGAGTAGCTCTCCGGGTACCTGTGAGTAGCTCTCTGGGTACCTGTCAGTAGCTCTCTGGGCACCTGTCAGTAGCTCTCTGGGTACCTGTCAGTAGCTCTCTGGGTACCTGTCAGTAGCTCTCTGGGTACCTGGTACCTGTGAGTAGATATCTGGGTACCTGTGAGTAGCTCTCCAGATACCTGTGAGTAGCTCTCCGGGTACCTGTGAGTAGATATCTGGGTACCTGTGAGTAGCTCTCCAGATACCTGTGAGTAGCTCTCTGGGTACCGGGTACCTGTGAGTAGATCTCTGGGTACCTGTGAGTAGCTCTCCGGGTACCTGTGAGTAGCTCTCCGGGTACCTGTGAGTAGCTCTCCGGGTACCTGTGAGTAGCTCTCCGGGTACCTGTGATTAGCTCTCTGGGTACCTGTCAGTAGCTCTCCGGGTACCGGGTACCTGTGAGTAGATATCTGGGTACCTGTGAGTAGCTCTCCAGATACCTGTGAGTAGCTCTCTGGGTACCGGGTACCTGTGAGTAGTTCTCTGGGTACCTGTGAGTAGCTCTCTGGGTACCTGTGAGTAGCTCTCCAGTTACCTGTGAGTAGCTCTCCAGTTACCTGTGAGTAGCTCTCCAGTTACCTGTGAGTAGCTCTCCAGTTACCTGTGAGTAGCTCTCCAGTTACCTGTGAGTAGCTCTCAGGGTACCTGTGAGTAGGTCTCAGGGTACCTTTGAGTAGCTCTCCAAATACCTGTGAGTAGCTCTCCAAATACCTGTGAGTAGCTCTCCAAATACCTGTGAGTAGCTCTCCAAATACCTGTGAGTAGCTCTCCAAATACCTGTGAGTAGCTCTCCAAATACCTGTGAGTAGCTCTCTGGGTACCTGTGAGTAGGTCTCTGGGTACCTGTGAGTAGCTCTCCAAATACCTGTGAGTAGCTCTCCGGGTACCTGTGAGTAGATATCTGGGTACCTGTGAGTAGCTCTCCGGGTACCTGTGAGTAGCTCTCCGAATACCTGTGAGTAGCTCTCCAAATACCTGTGAGTAGCTCTCTGGGTACCTGTGAGTAGCTCTCCAAATACCTGTGAGTAGCTCTCCGGGTACCGGGTATCTGTGAGTAGATATCTGGGTACCTGTGAGTAGCTCTCCAGATACCTGTGAGTAGCTCTCCGGGTACCGGGTATCTGTGAGTAGATATCTGGGTACCTGTGAGTAGCTCTCCAGATACCTGTGAGTAGCTCTCCAGTTACCTGTGAGTAGCTCTCCAGTTACCTGTGAGTAGCTCTCCAGTTACCTGTGAGTAGCTCTCCAGTTACCTGTGAGTAGCTCTCCAGTTACCTGTGAGTAGCTCTCCAGTTACCTGTGAGTAGCTCTCAGGGTACCTGTGAGTAGCTCTCAGGGTACCTGTGAGTAGCTCTCCGGGTACCTGTGAGTAGCTCTCCGAATACCTGTGAGTAGCTCTCCGAATACCTGTGAGTAGCTCTCCAAATACCTGTGAGTAGCTCTCCAAATACCTGTGAGTAGCTCTCCAAATACCTGTGAGTAGCTCTCAGGGTACCTGTGGGTAGCTCTCAGGGTACCTGTGAGTAGCTCTCTGGGTACCTGTGAGTAGCTCTCTGGGTACCTGTGAGTAGCTCTCCAAATACCTGTGAGTAGCTCTCCGGGTACCTGTGAGTAGATATCTGGGTACCTGTGAGTAGCTCTCCGGGTACCTGTGAGTAGCTCTCCGAATACCTGTGAGTAGCTCTCCAAATACCTGTGAGTAGCTCTCTGGGTACCTGTGAGTAGCTCTCCAAATACCTGTGAGTAGCTCTCCGGGTACCGGGTATCTGTGAGTAGATATCTGGGTACCTGTGAGTAGCTCTCCAGATACCTGTGAGTAGATCTCTGGGTACCTGTGGGTAGCTCTCCAGATACCTGTGAGTAGCTCTCCGGTTACCTGTGAGTAGCTCTCCAGTTACCTGTGAGTAGATATAAATAATACTGAGTGTTATGAAAAGGTAGCTCATAACCCTATATTCCCCCTTATAGCTAATATTAATGGTTATCTTACTAAATGGCATGAAAGTGGTTTGCTTGATGATGATGAATTCCAATATCTTAATGTGATTCGCCCAAGATTTCCTTGCCTATATACTTTGTCAAAAATCCATAAGAACCTCCCATTTCCACCTGGTACGCCCATTGTGCCAGGTATTGGAGGACCTACTGAACGCATAGCACAATTTGTTGATATATTTCTACAACCAATGGTAGTGAATCTACCCTCATACATAAAAGACACTACTCATATTATTAATTTGTTGGGGGACATCACTTGGGACCCAGGTATGATTTTAGTGACTCTTGACGTGGTGTCGCTATACACCAGCATTCGTAATGAACTCTGACTCAAGGCGTTGTACCACTTCTTATCCAAGAAACCAGCTTGTCACTGGGAGCATTGTTTATTAGAGATGGGTTAATTCAGAGTAATATGTATCGTAAACCTACTGCCTGTAATTCATTATTACATGCAAAAAGTGCACACCCTCCGCATCAGATTAAGGCAATCCCCTATGGGGAGATGTTGAGAGCTAGACGCAATTGCAGTGACGACTCACATTTTTTGACTTGCTTAACTGATCTGGAAAGACGTTTTATCCAGAGAGGATATTCGCCTCTTGATGTCAAGAGAGCGAAAGAAAGGGCAATTAAGGTCAAGAGAACTACTGCTTTGAAACCAAGAAATATTGATCACGAACCTTCCACACACATTAGATTGATTACAGACTTTACCTATGTGAATGCTACATTACGTAAAAGGCTTAACAGGCATTGGCATATTTTAAAGGCAGATGGAACTTTACTAGAATTTGTGACAGACAAACCCCAGATTACGTTTAGGAAGGGGACAACATTAGGTACTTTATTGAGCCCCAGATATCCGACTGTAACGGAACAAAAAGCATGGTTAACACAAGCGTCTGTAGGTTTTTTTAAATGTGGTCGCTGTGGGCTCTGTAGGTTTGCTGAACATAAGATTAAGCAATTTAAAGACTGTACAGGTAGGATGTATAATATCATGTCAAACATCAATTGTGGTACGAAATTTGTCATATATATCATTGAATGTAAATGTGCAAAAATATATCATTGAATGTAAATGTGCAAAAATATATGTGGGAAGTACTATTAGGGCATTAAAAAAACGAGTAGCAGAGCATATGCGAGCAATAAAAAACAATGATCACAGATATCCGATTGCAGAACATATGCAAAGTTGCAGTGCACAAATCCCCATTAAAACCTTCAGATTTTTTGGCATAGAACATATTGGATTAGACCCACGTGGGGGTAACAGGGAGTTGAGACTACAGCGGCATGAGGCACGGTGGATTATGCGCTTACGTGTGGTAGAGGAGGGACTCAATTATGACCAGGAACTACAATATTTTTTGGGAGATTGAAGGCTTTAGTCCCTTTTGGTATCTACTTTTACTTGTATCCCCTACCCTTGCGATACTTATCTTGCGGTTTCGGTAATTTTTGGCTGTAGCGCGCATGGTATATATTTTTTTGCTTCTATCTCTCACCTAATAAATTCATAATATATGCAAATGTGATTCATGTATAAGTTATAGTAACACAAGGTTTTAAAGAGAATACATTAATAATTCATTTGGGTATCTTTAATGAATTCAATATGTATACACCTATGGGAAAGATTACCATATATATCTATGATACTATTGGTGACAATAAGATAATTTGGATTGAATTAGAATCTAGAAAAAATATTCAAGGAAAACGCTTTAATCTCTACTTAACGATGGTGCGTGGTTTTTAATAGAAAATGTTTAAGGGCAGAGATGACAAAGCATGATTAACTATAAGTGGCACTTATGTTATACTTATAACTGATATTTTGTCACATTGGTAAAATCTGAAATATTAAAATCAGCACTTTGTTATTATAGTTTATTGTTACGAGAATGTGTTGAATCTGCCTGTGAGAAGTTGGCCTGGTATATGATGTTCACTAGTTAAAGTGACCACCTTGTACCATGCCAAGCAACCCTTATGGTGTGGTTGTAAGTCAACCTTTTCGGACTAGCTGCCCTAGTGGTAGCGTAGGCTAAGCAGTCTTTGAGGCTAAACTCGTTAAAGCGTGTTAAGCAGGTGTTCTGCTCGATTTTCCCGGCCTTCTTGTGAGGCACCATGATGGAATGTGACTTCAGTCTCTTATCATTCAAGTCTAAGGGTTAGAGTAGTGAATGGAGCCTATTTACTAGGCACTTCGACATGATTCTGTGCTCTTCCCCATAGATCAGGGCTTGCACACATAGCCTAGGGGATAGATTCGTTAGTATTAGGGATAATCTGTCCTGTAGTGAGGGTATTTCATGGAGCTGTGTTGAATTCAGGCCTGGTAGGCCTCAAACGGGAGAGACTCCATCTTTCTTTCTGCTCCGGCAGCTTGGGATGCTTCTAGGTCAAATGTAATGTTTTAGTTATGAGGTGTTATTCGCTTGGAGAGAACCGGTTCAGGCCGGCCCTTATCGAAGGATTGTATTTTTCTTCATGCCGAAGACACTACATCAGGCCGGCCGACTGGGAACGTGTCCTTGGTACGGGGAGGTACAAGAATTTGGTGGGCGGCAGGTTACGGGCCGGAATTTTCCATGAGGAAACGCACCTCTATATTAGTGAAAGTCTGAGGCAGTTACATGTTCAGTCCGTAGGTGGCATCTAGCCGTTAGCAGTAAAGCTACTACTTATTCCAGGGAAGACAGACGCCATCTTGAGGGCGGAGAAGAACCGAGAGACAGATGCTTTCCTAGCAGAATAGCCAGAGAGGAGAGAGTAGCCGATAAGGAAGAGGTCCCAGTGACTCGGAGAAGGGTGATTCCAGGCGAGCCGAGGCACAGACGAGAAGGGAACCTAGATGACTACTGAGTGCAGGCTACATACTACTAAGGTGATGTCGACCCTTTCTTATTAGAGTGTACAACTTAATCTTTCACTTTTCTTTGCAGGTTATGTGTTATATCGTAATGTTATGTGATTGTGTATGTAATGAGTAATAAAGTATCCAGTTTGTAGTGAACCAACATGTGCTGCGTGTTCTTGTATAAGAGGGTAGCCTATTCTTCTAGTCAGCTGCGGCTACATGAACAGATGTTAACCCTGATCAGGTAAGTGGTAACTGAATAAGCGAAAGAGGAGCCCCTCGAACCTGAGAACAGGCTATGCTCGAACTGGCAATCCTTTTGTGATCTGATGAATAGTGAGACTGATTCCCTTTTTGTATGTTATGGTAATCATAGGATGAACTGTCGTATGAGACTGCCGTCTAGGTAGAGAGGTCTGGATTCGTATAGGATCGCGAGGCCGCCACTTGTGATACTGTCGTATGGGCAGAGAGGTCTGGATTCGTAGGGGATCGCGAGGCCGCCGATTGTGCTGAGACTGCCGTCTGGGTAGAGAGGTCTGGGTTCGTATGGGACCGCGAGGCCGCCACTTGTGATACTGTCGTATGGGCAGAGAGGTCTGGATTCGTATAGGATCGCGAGGCCGCCACTTGTGATACTGTCGTATGGGCAGAGAGGTCTGGATTCGTAGGGGATCGCGAGGCCGCCGATTGTGCTGAGACTGCCGTCTGGGCAGAGAGGTCTGGGTTCGTATGGGACCGCGAGGCCGCCACTTGTGATACTGTCGTATGGGCAGAGAGGTCTGGATCCGGGTGGGATCGCGAGGCCGCCACTTGTGATACTGTCGTATGGGCAGAGAGGTCTGGATCCGTATGGGATCGCGAGGCTGCCGATTGTGCTGAGACTGCCGTCTGGGTAGAGAGGTCTGGGTTCGTATGGGACCGCGAGGCCGCCACTTGTGATACTGTCGTATGGGCAGAGAGGTCTGGATCCGTATGGGATCGCGAGGCCGCCGATTGTAAGAGGTCTTGGTATGTATAGTAGGAATCCCCTGTCCTTAGGTGATAGATATATGTGGTTGCAGGATTGTAAATAGGTTCTAGGGAGGGGGTAACGTTCTGGCTGGGTTAGTGAGGCTCTGATGAGCGGGTTCTATCTGATCCGAAAACCCAAGCAGAACATTTGGCGTCACGAACCGTTTACGAAACCTGTGTGCGTTTTGGTTGTATCGTGTTTGCTTTCGGCGCGTGTGTGGTTTCGTTTGTATATTATTTCTATATAATTGTTTGTTATTTTCTTTTCTCTTTCTTCTTTTTCTTTTTCTCTTTTTCTTTCTTTTCAAAGATGTTTTCTAGAAAGTCGAAATCTACTTTTAAGTTGCCCGTTGATATTCCC
Organism: Triturus cristatus; assembly: GCF_964204655.1. Classification (NCBI taxonomy): domain Eukaryota; kingdom Metazoa; phylum Chordata; class Amphibia; order Caudata; family Salamandridae; genus Triturus; species Triturus cristatus. The sequence continues at coordinate 43,186,203 of NC_140589.1, forward strand.
GGCTGGGATTCAACGCCTTATGAAGCCTTAGCCTGTGAGTGGGCTGATTCTACTGGTTTGAGTGAGAATTGGAATTCTTTTTTGGAGCTGGCGGAGCCGGCTAATGTGATTACTTGTTTACAGAAGGCGCCGGTATCTAAGGGTGATGAGCTTCCCGTTTTGGGGCGCAGAGGTTGGATTGTTCTGTCTGCGTACAGAATTCTGCATGAGAGGTTGTTGAAGTTACAGAACTTGCATAAGGATTTGGAAGTGAACTTTGTTGAGATTCAGAATGCTCATACTTTGTTGCGGTGTCAGAATAAGTTGCTTGCTGACAAACTTGAGACGTACCAAACTATTGCCGAAAGGGCGGCTGTGCGAATTGCTCGTTATAAATACAAGAATCGGCGTGGTCGGGTTTCGACGCAAAAGGTGCGTCTGGTCGTGGCGAAAGCCGGACTGGATTGGAATCCTGATGAATGGGATGGTAATATCTGGAACTCGAGTGATTCTCCTTCCTCGGGTGAGGAGTCTGCCAAGCGTGAGTCCTCTCGCTCCGGCCGGGATTGTAGGTCTGCTTCTTGCGCCTCTGATGGTGCACCCCGTGATTGCGCTCGTCCTTCGAGCGGGGTCGATGCTTCTTCCACTGATTGTTCCTCTACGTGTACTGGTCGAGCTCCTTGTGATGCTCGTCCCGCGGTCTCGGTGCATCCAGTTTTTCGGCGGAAGGTGCAGCAGGCTCCCGGTGCTCCGAATGGTATTGCTTTAGACTCTTTGGAGGATTTTACTCAACAAGAAATTAGTGATATTTTGCAGCGATTTCGGCAGCGAGCTGGTGAGACCTTACTCACATGGATGGTGCGCCTTTATGAACTGGGCGCTGCTGGCATTATGTTGGATGCTGGCGATTGTTTGAAGTTTTGTTCCTTGAGTTCGGATTCTACTGTACAGGATCATTTTCGTAACTTTAATGCTGGTGGTCAAATTTCTTTGCTTCAATTGGCGACTGAGGGTTGTAATCAAAAATATCCTACTGAGTCTGACTGGCCTGTGAATGACAAACCGTGGTATACTTTGCGCGATGCTGCACAACGTCTCAAAGAGGAGGTGATGAAAACGGCAATTTTTCTGAATACTGCTGACAGGTTGCTTGATGGTTTCTTGACATCTTCTTTGCGGAATCGTAATATTTGTTCTTCCCCTGTTGCTTATAAGCAGGTCATGATGACTTTATTGATTAATCAGACTGGTAACATGTTATCTGTGGTGCTGGAATCGGTACGCCAACTCGGTGAGTTGGGTGAGTGGTTTAAACCTGAACGGCAGTCCCGGCCTGACACTCGTACTCCTGGTGACAATAAACTTACTAGACGTGATATGTTTTTTGGTCTTATGGCCGATGGTGTGCGGAAGGAGGACATTGATGGTGAGACTACTTCTCGTTTGTGGGAAATGTTTCGCGAACGTGGCTTGGATCGAAAGGAGGGTGCCCGGCGTGTTCGGACAACTGAGTGTGATCGTGGTTTTTCTGACGGTAGCGGTGATGACGACCGCCGTGGGCGCTCTGATCGCCGTGATGATCGACGTTATGTACGTGATTTGTCCCCCCGTCGTGAGAGAGACAGGGAGAGAGAGGGGGAAAGAGAGAGGGGGAGAAATGATTATGTTAACAGCAGACGTAGAGATGATAGGGATCAATCCCCTGAGTTGAGAAGGAGAGAGGATCGACACATATTGGCCGATCGAAACCCGCAGTACAATGCAGAGAACAGGAATCCATTTCGTAATGGAGATGGATATGAACAGGAGGTATCGATACCTGGGAAACGTGAGAGTCTTTATCCTGATTTATCCTGGTACACAGAACGCAGTAAAGATGACTAGGAAATAGGTCAAGCTCCAGTACACAGATGGGCTCACAGAGATAATAGACCCTATGTAGATATTGATATTTATTGGAAACATCGTAATATCCAAAGGGCCCGAGCATTGGTAGATACAGGAGCGGAGGCCACTCTTATTCATGGAAAATCAAAGAAGTTTAAAGGTCAGCCTTTTACAATTACCGGATTAGGTGGAAAGGAAACTCCCGCAGTTCAAACTTTACTTGAAATGAGAATAGGTAGAATTCCTAGAAAAGAATACTCTGTATTAGTGGTGCCACTCTTAGAATTCATAATTGGAATTGATATTTTGAAAGGAATGACTTTGCACTTAGATGATGGATGTTACCAATTTGGAACTAAACATTATATATCGTCCAAGCCCGTACGGGTTGGTCGTTTAAGAATGCCCCCCCATAAAAGTTCCCCAGGCGACAAAAGTGGTTCGTCAGAAGCAGTATCGTATTCCAGGTGGTCATGAAGAGATTAGTACCACTATTCAGGAGTTGGTGGATGCAGGAGTTATAACCCCAGTTACTTCTGCTTGGAATAATCCTGTTTGGCCTGTACGTAAGAGTGATAATTCTTGGCGCATGACTGTTGATTATCGAGAATTGAATAGACACACACCCTCTTTGACTGTTGCAGTACCGGATGTTATTACCCTAATTGAAAGAATCCAAAAACATCCAGGTACATGGTATGCGTCCATTGATATTGCTAATGCTTTCTTTTCGATTCCGATTGCCCCTGAGTGTCAGGAACAATTCAGTTTTACGTGGAACGGGCGTCAGATGACGTTTAGAAGTCTTCCCCAGGGCTATGTGCATAGTCCTACGATATGTCACCGGCTGGTGGCAGAGCATTTGGCTGAGGTACCGGTTCATCCGCAAATTCAGATATGTCACTATATTGATGATATTTTGATCCAAGGCGAAACACAAGAGGAAGTTCAGACTCAATTGGATAGAGTCATTGAGTGCTTGCGTGAGAAAGGTTGGGAAATCAACCCGGATAAATTACAAGGTCCGTCCCAGGCTGTGAAATTTTTGGGTATTAATTGGCATGAAGGGCACCGAGAAGTGATCCCTCAGGTTAAACAGAAAATTCTTGATTTTGCAGTTCCGAGAAATAGGAAAGAAGCCCAAAGCTTCATTGGTTTGTTTGGTTTTTGGCGCCAGCATATTCCTCATTTGAGTCAAATATTGGCCCCTTTGTACCAGGTCACTTGTAAAAAGAATGCATTTGAATGGGGTAAACCACAGCAAGATGCGTTTAGTCTGGCAAAAGAAGCAATTCAGCATGCTCTGGATTTATGGCCTGTATGTGATGGTGAGGTGGATTTGAATGTGTCTGTACAAGGCCTTTATGCGAATTGGAGTTTGTGGCAGAAACAAGGCAAGAGTAGAGTACCGTTAGGTTTCTGGACTAAAAAGTTACCTGATGCTGGTGAGCGTTATACACCTTTTGAGAAACAGTTACTTGCATGTTATTGGGCTCTGGTGGATACCGAGCAATTGACTTTGGGACATGATATAGTTTTGCGACCTGAAATTCCTATCATGCAGTGGGTTATGAGTTGGCCGAAAACTCACCGAATTGGACACGCTCAAGAGGCGAGTGTGATTAAATGGAAATAGTATAGAACGTGTGGGACAAAAAGGAGTTGCATCTTTGCATGAGCAGGTGGCACGGGCGCCATCAACTGAGACTGAGAGTGAATGTTCCGTACCTTTAGTACAGGAGTCTCCTGTTAAGTGGGGTAAACCTTTTGATGATTTGTCCGCAGAGGACAGAAACCATGTCTGGTTTACGGATGGTTCAGCAAGGTTCATAGGGACGAAACGGCATTGGAAGGCAGTGTCCTATAATCCGATCACACAAAAATTGCTGAGTACAACTGGTGAGGGTAAGAGCAGTCAATTTGCTGAACTCTATGCTGTTTATCAAGTTCTGAAACAAGAGTTACCTGGCACATGTCATATTTTTACCGATTCTTGGTCTACTGCCAATGGACTGGCAGTTTGGTTACCGACTTGGCATTCCCATAGTTGGAAAATCCATTCAAAAGAACTGTGGGGAAAAGAATTATGGCAGGAGATTTGGGAAATGCTCCCACAGAGTACTGTTACAATCTTCCATGTGGATGCTCATACCCCGATAGACTCTCTTGACAAATTCTTTCATAATATTGCAGATGAGAAATCTAAAATTGCTGAGGCAGTGGTGGACACGCAAGATTCTGATATTGCGGGATTGGCGAAATGGGCCCACCAGAAAGCAGGACACTTTGGAGAGAAAGCCACTAGCAGGTGGGCTGCTGATCGAGGAATTTATATTCCCCTAGATTTAATCAAAAATGTTATTCTACATTGTCCCATTTGTCAGCATATCAGGCAGCGCAAAGTGCCCCAAATTGTTAAAGGTCATTTACATCGCGGGAAATTGCCCGCTCAAATTTGGCAGATCGATTACATTGGTCCACTTCCTATGAGTAGGAATTGTCAATATGTTTGCACCATTGTTGATACATACAGTGGCCTGTTGGTGGCCCTTCCCTGTAAGCAAGCTACCCAATTGAATACTATTAAAACATTGGAATTGATTATGATGTATTATGGTGTGCCATTCCAAATTCAATCTGATAATGCATCCCATTTTCGTGGAAGATTTGTACAGGAATTCTGTGTGGAAAACAATATTGAATGGGTGTTTCATATACCATATTATCCACAGGCCTCGGGTCTTGTGGAGAGGTTGAATGGCCTGCTGAAAGACCAATTGCGTAAATTAACAGATGACAAGTATAAGAATTGGCGAGACTTTTTGCCTCAAGCATTATTGATTTTAAATAACCGTCCTTTTCTAAATGCTGAATCCCCACTTATGCGTTTGTTTCCTCCGAATGTTGATGCTAAGCCAAATGAGATCAGAGAGACTGTGATGTACTGGGAGATTACTCCCGGAGCTTTGGCTCCATGTAGAGCGACCCCAGGGTCGGCAGGTTTAGACTTGCATGCCATGGATGACACCGTTATAAAAAGTAAGGATCGGGTCATCATTGAAACTGGTGTTGGTGTTCATATACCAACTGGAAATTTCGGATTAATCGCCCCTAGATCGGGGCTGGCTGTAAAAGGCATTCAGGTGCTTGGAGGAATCATTGATAGTGATTATCAGGGAGAGATTAAGGTGCTCCTGCTGAATAGCAGTGAGGTTGACTTACTGATACATCAAACTGACCGAGTGGCTCAATTGCTAATAATGCCTGTTTTCAGTGGTGAGATGACAAAAGGCACTGCCCCAACGTTGCTAACTGTACGAGGCCAGAAAGGTTTTGGCTCCACAGATAATCCTGGGGCCAGAGTTTGGGTGCAGTCGCCTAAGAATCCCCCTGAACAAGCAGAAGTCATTGCAACCGGTCAAGACAACACCATTTTAGTTATGAGACCAGGGAAAGATAGCTGGGAAGCAGTCCCGGCTGACAAATGTTACTTACGAGAATGAATAATGCCTGTATTTGATTCTCTTTCAGATCATTCTTTGGACTGTTGCTGCAGGATGTGTCGGCGTTGGACTCCTTTTGGGCTGGTACGACGAGAGAGGAGGGATCCCATCAACCCGGGCTGAGTTGAGAACCCGAATGTCGCGTTCCTTCGCTGCGTGGGATTCGTCGTCGAACTTTTGGATTACATTAGCCAAGAAAGTGACTAAAGCCCCTCATTTCTGCTTGACACCGATGAGATCGGTGACGGATATTCTAGCGACTTGTTTAGTTGCTGTCCCTGCTTCATTGGAGACTTTGACTCATATTTTTAATATATCAAATGCTCGCCCCAATGTTCTTCTGGGCGATTTCGCTGCCCATGAGTATTGCCCCTTGTGTACTGTACTGTCAGACCCGATACCCCCCATCCAGTCCCAAATAGTTACCTATAATATCACACAGGGTGATTTATGTTTTTTCCTTACTTGTGATCCTAGTGCGATTTCTGAATGTATGCGTTTAAAATTGAAAGGTGCCACTTCATTCACCGCTCATGAACGAACTTTGTGCCTTCAAAGGACACCGAAAACATGTACTTCTGTTCAGAATAACATGACTTGCAAGAGTATGGTAGTTACCCCCAGTCACTATCGCACGATGTTACTACCTGCCGGATGGCTTTTCTCATGTGGTAATACTTCCTGGCCATATATCCCCGCAAATATTTCTGGAGGCCCTTGTGCCATTACTAGACTGAGTTTGCTAATGTTTTCTCCACATCCGAATGCCAACTCTCGTGTGATTCGAGATACAGTGAGGGTACAGGAGGATTGTGACTCATCTTTGCATTTATATTCCAAGTCTGAATACCTTAGCCTGGCTATTTCAATTGTTGGTGTTCCTGCTTTGGCAGTTTATAATGCCAAATCTATTGGGAAAATGGCCTGCTGGATGGTAAAATCCATCAATCATACTTCTACAGTCCTGTCTGACATGCTATTAGACGCCCAGGGTGAACGTAAGGCTATCTTGCAAAATCGAGCGGCCATTGATTATCTTTTGCTTAAACATGGACACGATTGTTCTGATTTTGAGGGTCTTTGTTGTTTTCACTTGTCGGATCATACGAAATCCATTCAAGCTCACATTGATAAACTACATGACTTGACAGAAGAAGTTAGAAAACACATTGACCAGGGCTGGTTTGACTGGCTCTTTAATTGGTTACCGGATTTACATATGTTACGTCAGATATTAGGAGGTATTCTAATTACTATCGGCATTTTGATTTCTATCTGTTGCTTTATTCAGTGTATTCCTTCACTACTTCAATTCTGCACACCTGGTACTAGACATAGATCAGTTAGTCTTGTTTCATATTATTCTTCCACAGATATTAGTTCTGTTTAATGAATGTATAATAGACTGAAGTCAAGGGTGAAATGTTCTGCTCGATTTTCCCGGCCTTCTTGTGAGGCACCATGATGGAATGTGACTTCAGTCTCTTATCATTCAAGTCTAAGGGTTAGAGTAGTGAATGGAGCCTATTTACTAGGCACTTCGACATGATTCTGTGCTCTTCCCCATAGATCAGGGCTTGCACACATAGCCTAGGGGATAGCTTCGTTAGTATTAGGGATAATCTGTCCTGTAGTGAGGGTATTTCATGGAGCTGTGTTGAATTCAGGCCTGGTAGGCCTCAAACGGGAGAGACTCCAGCTTTCTTTCTGCTCCGGCAGCTTGGGATGCTTCTAGGTCAAATGTAATGTTTTAGTTATGAGGTGTTATTCGCTTGGAGAGAACCGGTTCAGGCCGGCCCTTATCGAAGGATTGTATTTTTCTTCATGCCGAAGACACTACATCAGGCCGGCCGGCTGGGAACGTGTCCTTGGTACGGGGAGGTACAAGAATTTGGTGGGCGGCAGGTTACGGGCCGGAATTTTCCATGAGGAAACGCACCTCTATATTAGTGAAAGTCTGAGGCAGTTACATGTTCAGTCTGTAGGTGGCATCTAGCCGTTAGCAGTAAAGCTACTACTTATTCCAGGGAAGACAGACGCCATCTTGAGGGCGGAGAAGAACCGAGAGACAGATGCTTTCCTAGCAGAATAGCCAGAGAGGAGAGAGTAGCCGATAAGGAAGAGGTCCCAGTGACTCGGAGAAGGGTGATTCCAGGCGAGCCGAGGCACAGACGAGAAGGGAACCTAGATGACTACTGAGTGCAGGCTACATACTACTAAGGTGATGTCGACCCTTTCTTATTAGAGTGTACAACTTAATCTTTCACTTTTCTTTGCAGGTTATGTGTTATATCGTAATGTTATGTGATTGTGTATGTAATGAGTAATAAAGTATCCAGTTTGTAGTGAACCAACATGTGCTGCGTGTTCTTGTATAAGAGGGTAGCCTATTCTTCTAGTCAGCTGCGGCTACATGAACAGATGTTAACCCTGATCAGGTAAGTGGTAACTGAATAAGGGAAAGAGGAGCCCCTCGAACCTGAGAACAGGCTATGCTCGAACTGGCAATCCTTGTGTGATCTGATGAATAGTGAGACTGATTCCCTTTTTGTATGTTATGGTAATCATAGGATGAACTGTCGTATGAGACTGCCGTCTAGGTAGAGAGGTCTGGATTCGTATAGGATCGCGAGGCCGCTACTTGTGATACTGTCGTATGGGCAGAGAGGTCTGGATTCGTAGGGGATCGCGAGGCCGCCGATTGTGCTGAGACTGCCGTCTGGGTAGAGAGGTCTGGGTTCGTATGGGACCGCGAGGCCGCCACTTGTGATACTGTCGTATGGGCAGAGAGGTCTGGGTTCGTATGGGACCGCGAGGCCGCCACTTGTGATACTGTCGTATGGGCAGAGAGGTCTGGATTCGTAGGGGATCGCGAGGCCGCCGATTGTGCTGAGACTGCCGTCTGGGTAGAGAGGTCTGGGTTCGTATGGGACCGCGAGGCCGCCACTTGTGATACTGTCGTATGGGCAGAGAGGTCTGGATCCGGGTGGGATCGCGAGGCCGCCACTTGTGATACTGTCGTATGGGCAGAGAGGTCTGGATCCGTATGGGATCGCGAGGCCGCCGATTGTGCTGAGACTGCCGTCTAGGTAGAGTGGTCTGGGTTCGTATGGGACCGCGAGGCCGCCACTTGTGATACTGTCGTATGGGCAGAGAGGTCTGGATCCGTATGGGATCGCGAGGCCGCCGATTGTAAGAGGTCTTGGTATGTATAGTAGGAATCCCCTGTCCTTAGGTGATAGATATATGTGGTTGCAGGATTGTAAATAGGTTCTAGGGAGGGGGTAACGTTCTGGCTGGGTTAGTGAGGCTCTGATGAGCGGGTTCTATCTGATCCGAAAACCCAAGCAGAACAGCAGGCTGTTTTACCAAATGCAACCCCCCTTTGTACCAATGAAAGGACACCACACAGATATATATTGAAAATATATATGTATTTATTTCTCAAAGTATCCCCTAGACTCTTTATGAGCACGGGAGCACAAATCGTTAAACAAGACAATGTTATAATATACAGAAGTTGCACTTTATATGGATGGGCCCTGGTGGCCACTCAAACCATATACTAAAATAGTGGTATAAGTACCACGAACAGGAAAGTGAAAAGGCCTAGGGCCTCTAGAATCGCTGGGCCTACAAGGAGCTAACTTTAGTTAGTGACCAGGAGGTCCACGGGTTGCGTGTGCAGTGAGGAAAGTTACACGCGGGCTCCCATAGGTTTTCAATGGGTGCGTAAAAGTTACAAAGTTACTGCAGAAAGGGTCTTCTGGGTGGACTACGATCTTAAGATTTGAAACACAGACACTAGAGATGATTCTCTACACTTGGGCACCGGAGTTCCAGCTTTACCTCACCCACAGGAAGCGGGTGCATAGGTCTCGAAGTGCGTCGCGTTTCTTCTATCGATTCAATGGAGCCTGACGACAAAGATGCTGCAGGCGGTCGGTCCAGAAGAGATGCGGTGGATCCAAGAGTGGATCGGAGTTGTAGAAGACCTGAAAGCAGAGGGCACAGTGTTCACAGTCACTAGCCAGTGACCGGCGTGGCACCAGGTAGGTACCAGGCGATGTCGGGTGCAAACAGGTGGTGAAGGGTAGCGTGTCTCCGCAGCCACGTGGTCCCTGAAGGTCGACGACGTCCAGGAGTCTGTTCACGAGCTGTCCCACGCAGGCTCTCGCTGTCGGCGGTGTCGGCGACTCAAAAGAAGCAAACAAGCCTTGGCAAAGGCAGGAGTCGTGGAAAGAGAGGAAAGCTGATTGCTCTGACCAGCAAGGTCAGAGGGGCTGCTCTTTTGGAGAGCAGCTAGGGCCAGTCTGGAGCAACCAGACCAGTGTCGTTAGTTTCAAGTTTCGTCGCCAAAATGGCCACTAGCCAACGGGCCAGGGACCAGGCAGGCGCGTCGAGATGCAAAGTGCAGAGGGGCCCCACGCAGATCGTGGAGATGCTGGAGGGCTCACCTTTGGTGCAGATGCTGCTCGGTGGTTGGGCTTCTCAGGACCCAAAGCACAACTTGGAGGGAGCCTCTGTCGCTGCGCTTGCAGCTTGTCGTCGGTCTTTCAAGATGGCTGGCTCCACGTGTCTCGGTGCCTCCACGGGTTCCTTCTTTGCAGGAACTGTGGATCGGGCGGTGAGAGGTCTGGAGGTCCAGGTCTTGTCGGGCTCTGGGCTCGGGTTCCGGCAGGAGGCGGCGGCAAAGCAGACGTTCAATGGCTGGTTGGTGCTTGCGTTAGCAAGATGGTCACTCCCTGACCATAGGGGAGATTTCCTTCAGTCCTCTGTGCAGCAGAGCGTCGAAGTTCCCGTCTTCTTCTTGTGGTTAAGTTGATTCCAGGATGTCTGAAGTCTTAGGACACAGCTCCTACCTTTAAGCGGATTCTAGGGGCCGGACTACCTGCTAGGTCCCTCCCTAAAGGTGGGACCAGGAAGGGGGGTGGTTACACCCCCAATCCTTTGTCCAGCTCGCCCCAGGTCCAGGGCTGGTGTGCCCCAGGACCGGATGGAACTGGCATATGCACCGAGGCTCCTTGTGAGCCTCAGGCATGTCTGATTCCTTTCAAGCCCTACCTGACCAATACACAAAATCCTGTCTGGGGTGGTGCACGCACCTCCCCTGGCAGGAAACCCTTTGTCCACACCTCCCAGGCTGGAAGGACTCCCAGCAGCAGGAGGGCAGACTTGTGTCTGTGGTGGCAGCATCCATTTTGTGGAGCTGAGGCTATGTCTGATTTTACCCGGGTTTCAGGTACTGTACATGTCGTGTCCCTCTAGAAGGGTGGAATGCTAACCCCGTCGCCAGAATTGGCGAGGGGTTAGTATTCCAATTCGTATGACACCTTACTCGACATGTTTTGATAAAGCCAAACCAAAGATGGCATTTAACCGCGAGGTTCATAATGCACTTAAGAGTATATGGTATGACGATATCTGGAAACAGTAGAAGGAAGTTGTTCCGACCACTGCAGACAGGCTCAGCTCATGCCAGAGCACCATCTCACATGGAACCAAGCACTCTGCCTTCAGGATTGTCAAGGCCTGCCATAGGAGTGACTTATAGGTTAACATGTGTCCCATTTAAGGTTAGGTATAGGTATACTACACCTAAGTAAGAGGTGGTTACACCAACTTACCCCAGCTGAGTGATCAGCCAGTTGTGTCAAATTTGTTAGGCCAGGCCTGGGGTGGCATAATATATGCTGCAGCCCCTGGCAGGCCTTAGATACACCAATGCCCTGGGTACCTAGTGTACACTGGTACAGGGGCTCACAGGGTGATCCACTTCCAATTGGTTATGCACCTAGGGTGCATAGGGTAAATTTAGTAGAGAGAACAGCAGGCTGGGGGTCTGATTGGCAGGCCCACAGCCTCAATATGTCAAAAACCAGTGAAGCAAAAAGCAAAAATTTGGGGTGACCATAGGATAGCAGACCCTACTCTCCTACACAACCCCCCCCAAACGCAGGGACATTAAACTAGCCTTGACCAGTCTCGTCTTCATGTCCTAAGTGGAAGTACCTGGAGAGACCATCTGCATTCCCATGGTCTGTACCTGGCCGGTGCTCCACTGTAAAGTCCATACCCTGTAGGGAAATGGACCACCTAAGCAGTTTGGGGTTTTCACCCTTCATCTGATTTAGCCACAAGAGGGGCTTATGGTCGGTCTGAATCTTGAAGTGAGTGCCAAACAAGTATGGCCTCAGCTTCTTCAGGGCCCACACCACAGCAAAGGCCTCCCTCTCAATAGCTGACCAATTCTTCTCTCTGGGGGTCAACCTTCTGCTAATAAAAGCAATGGGTTGGTCTTGACCATCTACATTAAGTTGTGACAGCACAGCTCCCACACCCAACTCAGAAGCATCTGTTTGGACAATAAACTCTTTGGAGTAGTTGTTAAATGGTAGCGGCAATTTCAGTCGATAACCCTTCAAGTATTGCCCGGCGGTAATCGCCTCTCATACCACTCGATAATTTACCAATGAAAGAGGCAGTCGCCGGAGACTGGAAGGCAGGAAACAAAGTTTTATTCCGTCGGAGCAGAACACATCAGATCAGACAGCAAGGTATCGTCACGAGGTGCTCTAACTGCATCTCTGAGGCCTGGCCTCTTATACACAGGTTTATTGCTTTATTACACATGGTACATTCTTATTGAGACTTTGATGTACGGAAAGACATCCTTGGAACCCCCACTTCAAGCTTGTTCTCACACATATCTACAGTAGAAGTCCCCACCCCATCTACAGTAGGAGATGGCTATCACGCAGCTGGACATTCCGCCAATTCCCGGGGGTGTGTGCAACCGGCCGGGTCTCAGGGGGTAGGGTCTTTGATCCACTGTAATCCCTTTGATGTGGGGTGTTTCACTTACAGTAGGGGCAATAAACTGCATCCGCAGGGTTAGGTGATGGCCTGGGATCGGTTCGGACAATGGGGCGCAGAGGAAGGGGGTTATCAAAGAGAGGCATGACCATGTATGGGATGTCGGTCAGGCGTGGGATGTGGTTCCATGGCAGGGTCGCGCAGAATGAGAGGGTTTATGGCCCGTGTATGAGGGAGCGGGGGTGGCCGGCGCGCGGGGGATGCTCGCAGCGCCAGGGGATCGCACTGGCGATCGAAAATGAGCGAGGAGAGAGTGGGGTGCCTAAAATGGCGGCCGTGCATTTGCGGTGCGTGGCGCTGGGGAGAGGCAAGATGGTGCAGATAATGTTCAGTTTACAAGCTAAATTTCCACATAGTCAGGACTTTTCAGGATAGGTGCAGAGCACATGGCCTTCTTCAGCCTTTTGACAGCTTACTGTCCACTGAACCTTTTTGGGCATCTTCCTGGATGTCAGATCATTAAGAGGAGTCACAATGGACCCATAGTTCTTAACAAACTTCCTGTAGTACCCAGTCAAGCCCAAGAAAGCTCGAACTTGAGTCTGGGTGGTTGGAGGAGACCAGTCCTTGATGGATTGTATCTTACTCTCCAGTGGTTGAACTTGGCCTCCACCTACAAGGTGGCCCAAATACACAACCGTACTCTGCCCTATCTGGCACTTAGTAGCCTTGATAGTGAGGCCTGCCTTTTGCAGAGCCTCCAGTACCTTCTTCAGGTGGACCAGGTGATCCTCCCAGGTGGAGCTAAAGACAGCAATGTCATCAAGATATGCTGCACAAAAGTCATCCAACCCAGTAAGGACTTGATTCACCAACCTTTGGAAGGTGGCAGGTGCATTCTTCAGACCAAAGGGCATCACCAAAAATTGATAATGCCCACCTGGGGTTGAGAATGCTGTTTTGGCCTTAGACTCCTCAGCTAATCTGATTTGCCAATAGCCAGCTGTCAAGTCAAATGTGCTCAAAAACTTAGCAGAAGCTAGTTTGTCTATGAGCTCATCTGCCCTTGGAATAGGATGTGCATCTGTCCTGGTGACAGCATTGAGTCCTCTGTAATCCACACAGAACCTCATCTCTCTCTTGCCATCTTTGGTGTGAGGTTTGGGGACCAGAACCACTGGGCTAGCCCAGGGGCTCTCTGAGGGTTCAATGACACCTAATTCCAGCATTTTGTGTACCTCAGCCTTTATACAGTCCCTGACGTGGTCAGGTTGTCTGTAAAGCTTGTTCTTCACAGGCAGACTGTCACCAGTGTCCACCACATGGGTACACCAGTCAGTTTGGCTAGGTATCAAGGAAAACATGTGTTGAAATGATTGTAGAACCTGTCTACATTCAATCTGTTGATGATCAGTGAGGTTGCCTCCAAGGGTCACTCCTTCAACTGAGCCATCCTCAGGGTTCTGAGACAACAGGTCTGGGAGAGGGTCACTCTCTTCCTCCTGTCCCTCATCTGTAGCCATGAGCAAGCCCATGTCTGCCCTGTCAACATATGCTTTTAACCTGTTAACATGGAGTACCCTATGGGGACTCCTGGGAGTTCCTAGGTCCACCAAGTAGGTAACCTCTCCCTTCTTTTCCAGGATTGTATGGGGTCCAGACCATTTGTCTTGGAGTGCTGCTGGGGCCACTGGCTCCAACACCCATACCTTCTGTCCTGGCTGAAACTCAACCAAGACAGCCTTTTGGTCATGCCAAGCTTTCTGTAAGGCCTGGCTTGCCTCAAGGTTTTTGGATGCCTTTTCCATATACTCAGCCATCCTGGAGCGGAGACCAAGTACATAGTCCACTATGTCTTGCTTAGGCTTTTTGAGAGGTAACTCCCATCCTTCCTTCACTAAACACAGTGGGCCTCTTACAGGGTGCCCAAACAACAATTCAAAGGGGCTGTAGCCAACTCCTTTTTGTGGGACCTCTCTGTAAGCAAACAGAAGGCAGGGTAGAAGGATGTCCCATCTTCGCCTAAGCTTTTCAGGTAATCCTTTGATCATACCCTTTAGGGTCTTGTTGAATCTCTCAACAAGCCCATTGCATTGTGGGCGATAAGGAGTGGTGACCTTGTAGTTGACACCACATTCCTTCCACATAGCTGTCAAGTATCCTGACATGAAGTTGGTACCTCTGTCAGAAACCACCTCCTTAGGAAACCCCACTCTGGAGAATACTCCCAGCAGGGCCCTTGCCACAACAGGTGCTGTAGTGGTCCTAAGGGGAATTGCCTCTGGATACCTGGTGGCATGATCCACTACCACCAGTATAAATCTGTGCCCAGATGCAGTGGGAGGATCCATGGGACCCACTATATCTATTCCCACTCTTTCAAAGGGGACCCCCACCACAGGTAGTGGTATTAGGGGGGGCTTTGTTGTGCCACCTGATTTGCCACTGGCTTGGCAGGTCACACAGGAGCAACAAAACTCCTTGGTATCTTCATTCATGTGAGGCCATTGAAAGTGAGGGACAAGCCTGTCCCAAGTCTTGTTCTGGCCTAAGTGTCCTGCTAAAGGAATATCATGGGCCAAGGTAAGAAGGATGCCCCTAAATTGCAGAGGTATAACCAACCTCCTGGTTGCACCAGGCTTGGGGTCTCTAGCCTCTGAATAAAGGAGCCCTTCATCCCAATACACTTTATGGGTACCTTGAGCATTCCCAGCAGCCTCAGCAGCAGCCAGCTGTCTGAGGGGTTCAAGAGATGGACAGGTTAACTGAGCCTGCCTCAAGACAGCCCTGGAAGGTCCCCCTGTCCCCAGAAACTCAACCTGATCAGGTTCAAGCTCTTCAGGGACAGTTCCTTCAGGGTCCTCTAGATCATCTTCCTGGGAAGGCTGATCATCACCTTGAGGCAGGGGGGAAGGCACTGCCTTAACCCTCCTGTTCTTCTTCTTGGTAGGTGCTTGGTCCATTGTTCCAGGATCCAAGACCTGTGGTTCAGTAAGGCACTTTTTGGCCTGTGACCTGGTCACAGCAAGGACATGTGGTGATATACCTAACATCTCTGCATGTGTCCTGTACTCCACTTCTGACCATAGAGAACTCTCTAGGTCATTGCCCAACAAACATTCTACTGGGAGGTCTGCACTAACCACAACCCTTTTGAGGCCAGTTACCCC
The DNA here is from genome assembly GCF_964204655.1 of Triturus cristatus. Classification (NCBI taxonomy): domain Eukaryota; kingdom Metazoa; phylum Chordata; class Amphibia; order Caudata; family Salamandridae; genus Triturus; species Triturus cristatus. The sequence continues at coordinate 43,201,558 of NC_140589.1, forward strand.
TCCCCATGAGAAGTTAACAACTGCCACACTATGTGAAGTAGTGGCATTGCTGGCATTGGTCACCAGGTAATTCTCACCTGGTATGTACTGTCCAGGGTCCACAAAGCCTGGTGTCACCATAGTGACACTGGCACATGTGTCCCTGTAGGCCTGAGCCACTTTTTCATTAATTAAAGGAGTCTGTCTGTACTTGCCCAGGTTACTGGGGCTCACAGTCAGGGACAAATCCATGTCCCCATCACAGATCAAGACTGCCTGTGTCAGGGTTCTGTCTAAGTCAGAATCTCCTTCAGTTCCCATAGTGATTCCCACTACACCCTTTGTTTGGGGACCAACACTGCTAACAGTAGTACTGGGAGCAGGTGCCTTAGGGGCAACAGTGTTGGGGGCTCCACCCTTCCTACAATCACTAGTCCAGTGAGTTGTATTCTTGCAATGTTTGCACCAGGGTTTCTTTGGACCTTCTTTCTTCTTCCCTTTTGGCTGGGACCCACCCTCGTTAGTACTAGTTTGGGGCCCTGTTGAAGACTTCTGGGCTTTAGATTTCTGATCTCCACCCTTTTGGTCTGTTTTCTTCTGATCACCCCCTTGGCCCTGGTTCTGGTTCTTTTGCTTAACCCTGGTTCTGACCCATTTGTCTGCCTTCTTTCCCAATTCTTGGGGAGAGGTCAGATCTGAGTCAACCAAGTGTTGATGCAGTTGCTGGTTCTGACAGTTATTTAAAATCTGTTCTCTCATCATCAAATTGTACAATCCTGTATAATCAGATACCTTACTTCCCAGCAACCAACCCTCCAAAGCCTTAGTGGCACATTCAATGTATTCAGACCAGTCCTGAGTCTGTGTCTTCTGGGTGTCTCTGAACATTAACCTGTACTGTTCAGTGGTTAAGCCTAACCCATCAACTAGGACACTCTTCAGGACTCTGTAGTTTCTGACATCCTCCTCCCTAACAGTGAGGAATCTGTCTCTGCCTCTTCCTTCAAAGGAGAGCCAGAGGATTGCTGCCCACTGGTCTTCAGGAACCTGCTGCACTTTGCAGGCTCTCTCAAGAGCAGTCATCCATTTGTGGATGTCATCCCCACTTTTGTAGGGGGGCACAACCTTGGACAGGTTCCTATTATCAAAGACCCTATCCTTGTCCTTAGGGACAATGCTGCCACCAGTGGGTATAGACCCACTCTCTTTAGGTTGCCTAGCCTTACTCAGTTTCTCTTCCATGAGAGCTACTTCTAGCTCCTGTTTCCTGATTCTCAGCTGAGCTTCCTGCATTCTGGCCTCATGCTCCCTCCTCTGAGGGGTGGTCATCCTTCTCCTGGAGTGACCTTGAGAGCCTCTAGAGGCATGAGAAGCATTAGATTCACCTGAGTGATTCCTTTGCCTCCCAAGCCCCTGGTTAAGTCCACTGGGGAGATCCAATGGGATGATCCCATTGTCAGTCCCCAATAGCCTTAGGTTAGCTGGGCCACGTATAACACTTGGCACTGGGCTATTTCTCCCTTCATCCTCACTACCTTCTGTATCAGTACCCTTCTCACTTTCATCCTCTGTAGTATGAATCTCATCTAAGGGGTGACTATTGGAAAGGGGTACCTCAGTAGCATCTTCAGAAGGGGGGGCCTCCTGTTCAAGTCCCTAAGGGGCCTAACTGGGAGGCTTTCTTGAGAGCTTTCTGATCTTCATCAGCTTGTAAAAGCTCTCTGAGTTCAGCAGAAGTAGGATTCTTGGGCTGTTTAAGGCCCCTGATATTTGCCAACTGCCTGAGCTCATTTTGATTTAGGGTAGCAAAGAGAGTTGGTGCCCTCTGGGGGTCACTCTCGACAGATATGGGTATCTTGGACCCCTCTGCCCCCTCCATTGCTCTTAAGTGTGGGTGGATGTGTTGCAATCTACCTACACTTGGGTTTACCTACTAAACCTATCTAGTAGTTGTAGTCAGGGTGTGCTACTCCCTTTGCTCTACAACAACTAAGTTCAGTAGAACTTAAGTATATCTATCTTGTTTTATATGTACCTACAGGTACCTATGTGATCTTTCAATTGGTAACCAAGAGATTACAGAGGTAAAACACAGCAAGCTCAAATCCAACCGCTGCTCACCAATGTGAGAAGTTGGCCCGGTATATGATGTTCACTAGTTAAAGTGACCACCTTGTACCATGCCAAGCAACCCTTATGGTGTGGTTGCAAGTCAACCTTTTCGGACTAGCTGCCCTAGTGGTAGCGTAGGCTAAGCAGTCTTTGAGGCTAAACTCGTTAAAGCGTGTTAAGCAGGCTGTTTTACCAAATGCAACCACCCTTTGTACCAATGAAAGGACACCACACAGATATATATTGAAAATATATATGTATTTATTTCTCAAAGTATCCCCTAGACTTTTTATGAGCACGGGAGCACAAATCGTTAAACAAGACAATGTTATAATATACAGAAGTTGCACTTTATATGGATGGGCCCTGGTGGCCACTCAAACCATATACTAAAATAGTGGTATAAGTACCACGAACAGGAAAGTGAAAAGGCCTAGGGCCTCTAGAATCGCTGGGCCTACAAGGAGCTAACTTTAGTTAGTGACCAGGAGGTCCACGGGTCGCGTGTGCAGTGAGGAAAGTTACACGCGGGCTCCCATAGGTTTTCAATGGGTGCGTAAAAGTTACAAAGTTACTGCAGAAAGGGTCTTCTGGGTGGACTACGATCTTAAGATTTGAAACACAGACACTAGAGATGATTCTCTACACTTGGGCACCGGAGTGCCAGCTTTACCTCACCCACAGGAAGCGGGTGCATAGGTCTCGAAGTGCCTCGGGTTTCTTCTATCGATTCAATGGAGCCTGACGACAAAGATGCTGCAGGCGGTCGGTCCAGAAGAGATGCGGTGGATCCAAGAGTGGATCGGAGTTGTAGAAGACCTGAAAGCAGAGGGGACAGTGTTCACAGTCACTAGCCAGTGACCGGCGTGGCACCAGGTAGGTACCAGGCGATGTCGGGTGCAAACAGGTGGTGAAGGGTAGCTTGTCTCCGCAGCCACGTGGTCCCTGAAGGTCGACGACGTCCAGGAGTCGGTTCACGAGCTGTCCCACGCAGGCTCTCGCTGTCGGCGGTGTCGGCGACTCAAAAGAAGCAAACAAGCCTTGGCAAAGGCAGGAGTCGTGGAAAGAGAGGAAAGCTGATTGTTCTGACCAGCAAGGTCAGAGGGGCTTCTCTTTTGGAGAGCAGCTAGGGCCAGTCTGGAGCAACCAGACCAGCGTCATTAGTTTCAAGTTTCGTCGCCAAAATGGCCACTAGCCAACGGGCCAGGGACCGGGCAGGTGCGTCGAGATGCAAAGTGCAGAGGGGCCCCACACAGATCGTGGAGATGCTGGAGGGCTCACCTTTGGTGCAGATGCTGCTCGATGGTTGGGCTTCTCAGGACCCAAAGCACAACTTGGAGGGAGCCTCTGTCGCTGCGCTTGCAGCTTGTCGTCGGTCTTTCAAGATGGCTGGCTCCACGTGTCTCGGTGCCTCTACGGGTTCCTTCTTTGCAGGAACTGTGGATCGGGCGGTGAGAGGTCTGGAGGTCCAGGTCTTGTCGGGCTCGGGCTCCGGCAGGAGGCGGCGGCAAAGCAGACGTTCAATAGCTGGTTGGTGCTTGCGTTAGCAAGATGGTCACTCCCTGACCATAGGGGAGATTTCCTTCAGTCCTCTGTGCAGCAGAGCGTCGAAGTTCCCGTCTTCTTCTCGTGGTTAAGTTGATTCCAGGATGTCTGAAGTCTTAGGACACAGCTCCTACCTTTAAGCGGATTCTAGGGGCCGGACTACCTGCTAGGTCCCTCCCTAAGGGTGGGACCAGGAAGGGGGGTGGTTACACCCCCAATCCTTTGTCCAGCTCGCCCCAGGTCCAGGGCTGGTGTGCCCCAGGACCGGATGGAACTGGCATATGCACCGAGGCTCCTTGTGAGCCTCAGGCATGTCTGATTCCTTTCAAGCCCTACCTGACCAATACACAAAATCCTGTCTGGGGTGGTGCACGCACCTCCCCTGGCAGGAAACCCTTTGTCCACACCTCCCAAGCTGGAAGGACTCCCAGCAGCAGGAGGGCAGACTTGTGTCTGTGGTGGCAGCATCCATTTTGTGGAGCTAAGGCTATGTCTGATTTTACCCGGGTTTCAGGTACTGTACATGTCGTGTCCCTCTAGAAGGGTGGAATGCTAACCCCGTCGCCAGAATTGGCGAGGGGTTAGTATTCCAATTCGTATGACACCTTACTCGACATGTTTTGATAAAGCCAAACCAAAGATAGCATTTAACCGCGAGGTTCATAATGCACTTAAGAGTATATGGTATGACGATATCTGGAAACAGTAGAAGGAAGTTGTTCCGACCACTGCAGACAGGCTCAGCTCATGCCAGAGCACCATCTCACATGGAACCAAGCACTCTGCCTTCAGGATTGTCAAGGCCTGCCATAGGAGTGACTTATAGGTTAACATGTGTCCCATTTAAGGTTAGGTATAGGTATACTACACCTAAGTAAGAGGTGGTTACACCAACTTACCCCAGCTGAGTGATCAGCCAGTTGTGTCAAATTTGTTAGGCCAGGCCTGGGGTGGCATAATACATGCTGCAGCCCCTGGCAGGCCTTAGATACACCAATGCCCTGGGTACCTAGTGTACACTGGTACAGGGGCTCACAGGGTGATCCACTTCCAATTGGTTATGCACCTAGGGTGCATAGGGTAAATTTAGTAGAGAGAACAGCAGGCTGGGGGTCTGATTGGCAGGCCCACAGCCTCAATATGTCAAAAACCAGTGAAGCAAAAAGCAAAAATTTGGGGTGACCATAGGATAGCAGACCCTATTCTCCTACACTGCCATTCAAATATGGCGTGATTTCTTTAGTTTTGTCTAGTCACCTCGTTGCTTTCTTTTTTTATTTTTGTGCTGACTGGTAATAATATGAGGATAAACTCACAAAATCAAAGTTTAGTGTGGAAGAATAGATATATCAGGATTAGATGGATTATAGTTGATTTACAAAATCGTTACGTTATAGGAGTGCGTTGAATGTACTTTTTTAATATGGCGCGATCTTCTTTGTGGTGCGTTTAGTCACCTCCTCGCTTTTTGTTTTCAATTACTTAAACCTACCCAGTTACGGAAACTGGTTTCACCGTATCCGGTAGAGAGTGAGGAGATACACTCACTAATGTAGGCGTTTGTTATGGAATAGATACGGTACGATTACATGGATTATAGCCGTTAGGTGAAGCCGGTTATTCTTTTTCTCTTTTTTTTATATACAGGTTATCCCGTACTGCAGGGATTCTGTTGGATTAGAAAGACTATAAATTTGTCGAGTGTCAGCAATTCATGCACACGGACTATAACATCGGATGGGACATAATTTGTGGACCATTGGTGAGCAATGTTGAGGCTCATTTTATTCTTGTTGTCATTATTATTTAGTGCTAATAGTGTAGAATGGTCAGTATAAACATTCATATCATGTTACCGGCTCATATGTTGGATGTCAAATATTTATAATTTGGAATGATCGTTTGGAACGGATTTCGATACTAAACACTGATGGAATTTACCATTATTGATTGCGAATAATTACTTCAAAGGCAGATTGCTCTGGAATTTGATAATTATTTGGAGGTAAGTGTTAATATATAGAGTTGGTTTGTGGTGATCCTAACAGCATATTGCAAAGAGCTGTTGCCTCATGCCATTGTCGTCTCAATCCTAAGGGGATCCTTTCCCTTTTTTGTTTGTTTCTTTAATTCAACAGACTGTGGGATACTATTTTGAAGGTATTGTCCTTTCCTAAACTTTTTTGTACTTCGTTGTTTGTCTTACACAGTGTGTTCACTGATGGTGCATTAATTATTAAGGCGCACCTTGGCCATCACAGTGACATTTCATTGAATCACTTTCACCTCACTATCACATGTAAAGAATAAGTTTGAAATTTAGTGGTGTTTTGTTATAAGTGCTATTTATATTCGGATGATACTCGTTGTTCGCATGCGAAACAAGCACAACACTTGGATTTCTTTGTTTAGTCCCTTGAGGCACAGAGGGGATGTTTGGACATATAGGCGAATGGATTGTATTTTTCTTTGTGGTATTACAATACAATTATTTGTATTCCTTCCAGCCCTGAGGAAGTAGTCGGGTTTACTACCCATATGCGACGAAACGCGTTGGTGTAAGGGAGTGGAAGAACTTGAACGATTAAAGGATTGGAAAAGCTCAAGGATATGGAAACTCATTTTTGTTCACTCATATGATTATATTATTATTTGTATTCCTATTGCGTTTGCTTCAGAAACTGTTAAGCTTTTTATCCAACCTTGATTGGGATTTTGGGAGTGTTTGGGTGATTACCCCCCACTCTTCAATGCACAGCAAGATATTGTCATTTTATATATTATTGTGTAATCTTTTATGAGCACCTAAAATCTCTTTCTTCACCCAATCTCTGTAAACAGTAGCGCTCCAGATACCTGTGAGTAGGTCTCCGGGTACCTGTGAGTAGCTTTCCAGATACCTGTGAGTAACTTTCCAGATACCTGTGAGTAGCTCTCCGGTTACCTGTGAGTTCTCCCTCCAGTTACCTGTGAGTAGCTCTCCGGTTACCTGTGAGTAGCTCTCCGGTTACCTGTGAGTAGCTCTCCGGTTACCTGTGAGTAGCTCTCCGGTTACCTGTGAGTAGCTCTCCGGTTACCTGTGAGTAGCTCTCCGGTTACCTGTGAGTAGCTCTCCGGTTACCTGTGAGTAGCTCTCCGGTTACCTGTGAGTAGCTCTCCAGGTACCTGTGAGTAGCTCTCCAGGTACCTGTGAGTAGCTCTCCAGGTACCTGTGAGTAGCTCTCCAGGTACCTGTGAGTAGCTCTCCGGGTACCTGTGAGTGGCTCTCGGGGTGCCTGTGAGTGGCTCTCGGGGTGCCTGTGAGTGGCTCTCGGGGTGCCTGTGAGTGGCTCTCGGGATGCCTGTGAGTGGCTCTCGGGGTGCCTGTGAGTGGCTCTCGGGGTGCCTGTGAGTGGCTCTCGGGGTGCCTGTGAGTGGCTCTCCGGGTGCCTGTGAGTGGCTCTCCGGGTGCCTGTGAGTGGCTCTCGGGGTGCCTGTGAGTGGCTCTCGGGGTGCCTGTGAGTGACTCTCCGGGTGCCTGAGTGTGACTCTCATGGTACCTGTGAGTAGCTCTCGGGTTACCTGTGCGTAGCTCTCCGGGTACCTGTGAGTAGTTCTCTGGGTAACTGTGAGTAGCTCTCCTGTGTGCAGCCCAGCCTACTTAACTAGAAACTTATGCTTGGGGGAATTAATATATGTATGCCAAAATTGAAAAGTGTGTGTATTTTTCAAACTCCTAAGCTCATGTTGGAGAAAACAATACATTTTTTAAATCTATTTAAAGCTGATATTTGAGTGATAAATCATTTGGTGTTTGAAAGACTTATTACTAACAATATGACCTTCGTGCCCGGCATGTGGCAGCCATGACTGCGATGTACTACTCAGGTAGAGACTTTCCACATTGACACATTCTTTTTTTTCCATTGGTGCTGGCCACCTTGCTTGATGCCCCGTTGTGATAACTGCTGCCAGTCCTGTGAGGTGCCCCTAGTGTAATACTGTCCGACGCGTCTCTACTACAACACTACTAGTATTAGTAGCTCGGGATGATTTTCATCGGTCATAAGTAGCTCTTATTACAGAAAAGGATGGGACCCCTGCTCTAAATGCGGCTCCAGGTGTGAATCACTGACGTTGTGTTGTCTGAGGGTTCAGCAGACAGCAGGTGACGTCCGCCCTTGAGGGAAGAGTCCGGAAGACCCTTTGCCCCCCATAACATAACTTCAAATATCCCAGGGGGTAGGGGCGGACGGGGGTGAAGGGGGCTTGGAGATGGCGCAGCCACGTCGGTTTGCGCATGTGACTGGAGAGCTGGTGGGGGCGGGGGATGATGGAGGCCAGGATCACTCGTGGCAGGATCACAATGCCACTCAGCAGCTGAGATTAGTGCGGAGTGGCACACGAGTGTAACCAATTAATAAAGGGGCGCAGCCCAACCGTCTGCAAGGAAGGCGAGCACCCCCCCAACGGTGCCACGCCGATACAGCTAGAGGGCCCTTCCTTCTCTGGTTGTCTTCCAAGTGTCTGCACACCAAACCGCCTACGGTTCATCTCCTGTTGATACACAAATAAGGGCGGCGCCTTTTATTTATAGCACCATTTTAACTCACAGCTGGCACCATGCCAGGCGCCCTGCTGCTGTTTCACCGTATGGAGGCCGTGTGACTGGCACTGATGGGAGACGCGGGTGTTTCACCGTATGGAGGCCGTATGACTGGCACTGGTGGCAGACGCAGGTGTCTCATGGGTTTGGGGCCTTGTGACTGGCACTGGTGGCAGACGCTGGTTTCACCGGATGGGGGCCGTGTGACTGGCACTGATGGCAGACGGAGGTGTTTCACCGTGTTGGGACTGTGTGACTGCCACTGATGGTAGACGTGGGCGTTTCACCGGATGGGGGCCGTGTGACAGGCACTGATAGCATATGCGGGTGTTTCACCGGATAGGGGCCGTGTGACTGGCACTGATGGCAGACGGGGTTGTTTCACTGTGTGGGGGCCGTGTTTTACCGTGGATGGGGTCCATTTGACTGGCACTGATGGCATTTGCGGGTGTTTCACCGCGTGGGGACCTTGTGACTGGCACTGATGGCAGACGCGGGTGTTTCACCGTGTGGGGACCGTGTGACTGGCACTGATGGCAGTTGCGGGTGTTTCACTGTGTGGGGACCATGTGACTGCCACTGATGCCAGGTATCCCGCTGTTGTTTCACCGTATGTAGACTGTGTGACTGGCACTGGAATACGCGGGTGTTTCACCGTGGGGGCACCATGTGACTGCCACAATGCTAGGTACCCTGCTGGTGTTTCACAGTATGGGGACCGTGTGACTGGCACTGATGGCAGGCACGGGTGTTTCACCGTGTGGGGACCATGTGACTGCCACTGATGTCAGATGCGGGTGTTTCACTGTGTGGGGACCGTGTGACTGGCACTGATGGCAGATGCGTCTGTTTCACTGTGTGGGCACCGTGTGACTGCCACAATGCTAGGTACCCTGCTGGTATTTCACCGCCTGGGGACCTTGTGACTGGCACTGATGGCAGACATGGGTGTTTCACTGTATGGTAACCATGTGACTGGCACTGATGCCAGGTACCCCGCTGTTGTTTCACCGTATGTAGACTGTGTGACTGGCTCTGGCAGACGCGGGTGTTTCACTGTGTGGGCACCGTGTGACTGCCACAATGCTAGGTACCCTGCTGGTGTTTCACCGCCTGGGGACCTTGTGACTGGCACTGATGGCAGACGCGGGTGTTTCACCGTGTGGGGACCATGTGACTGCCACTGATGGCAGTTGCGGGTGTTTCACTGTGTGGGGACCATGTGACTGCCACTGATGCCAGGTATCCCGCTGTTGTTTCACCGTATGTAGACTGTGTGACTGACACTGGAATACGCGGGTGTTTCACCGTGGGGGCACCGTGTGACTGCCACAATGCTAGGTACCCTGCTGGTGTTTCACAGTATGGGGACCGTGTGACTGGCACTGATGGCAGGTGTGGGTGTTTCACCGTGTGGGGACCATGTGACTGCCACTGATGTCAGATGCGGGTGTTTCACTGTGTGGGGACCGTGTGACTGGCACTGATGGCAGATGCGTGTGTTTCACTGTGTGGGCACCGTGTGACTGCCACAATGCTAGGTACCCTGCTGGTGTTTCACCGCCTGGGGACCTTGTGACTGGCACTGATGGCAGACGCGGGTGTTTCACCGTGTGGGGACCATGTGACTGCCACTGATGGCAGACATGGGTGTTTCACTGTATGGGAACCATGTGACTGGCACTGATGCCAGGTACCCCGCTGTTGTTTCACCGTATGTAGACTGTGTGACTGGCTCTGGCAGACGCGGGTGTTTCACTGTGTGGGCACCGTGTGACTGCCACAATGCTAGGTACCCTGCTGGTGTTTCACCGCCTGGGGACCTTGTGACTGGCACTGATGGCAGACGCGGGTGTTTCACCGTGTGGGGACCATGTGACTGCCACTGATGGCAGACATGGGTGTTTCACTGTATGGGAACCATGTGACTGGCACTGATGCCAGGTACCCCGCTGTTGTTTCACCGTATGTAGACTGTGTGACTGGCTCTGGCAGACGCGGGTGTTTCACCGTGGGGGCACCGTGTGACTGCCACAATGCTAAGTACCCTGCTGGTGTTTCACAGTATGGGGACCGTGTGACTGGCACTGATGGCAGACGCGGGTGTTTCACTGTATGGGGACCGCGTGACTGGCACTGATGGCAGATGCTGGTTTTTCACCGGATGGGGGCAGTGTGACTGGCACTGATGGCAGACGCAGGTATTTCACCAGATGGGGGCCGTGTGACTAGCACTGATGGCAGACGCGGTTGTTTCACCGTGTGACTGGCACTGATGGCAGATGTTGCTGTTTCACCGTATGGGGGCCTTGTGACTGGCACTGATGGCAGATGCGTGTGTTTCACTGTGTGGGCACCGTGTGACTGCCACAATGCTAGGTACCCTGCTGGTGTTTCACAGTATGGGGACCATGTGACTGGCACTGATGGCAGACGCGTGTGTTTCACCGTGTGGGGACCATGTGACTGCCACTGATGGCAGACGCGGGTGTTTCGTTGTATGGGGACCGCGTGACTGGCACTGAAGGCAGGCGCTGGTTTTTCACCGGATGGGGGCTGTGTGACTGGCACTGATGGCAGACGCAGGTTTTTCACCAGATGGGGGCCGTGTGACTGGCACTGATGGCAGACACGGGTGTTTCACCGTGTGAGGACCATGTGACTGGCACTGGTGGCAGACGGGCGTGTTTCACTGGATGGGGGATGTGTGACTGGCACCGATGGCGGAGACGGCTTTTTCACCGCATGAGGACTGTGTGACTGGCACTGATGGCAGACGCAGATGTTTCACTGGATGGGGGCCGTGTGACTGGCACTGGTGGCAGACGCAGGTGCTTCAATGTGTGGGGACCGTGTGACGTGCACTGATGGCAGATGTAGGTATTTCACCGGATGGGGGCTGTGTTACTGGCACTGATGGCAGATGTGGGTGTTTCACCGGATGGGGGTTGTGTTACTGGCACTGATGGCAGACGCGGGTGTTTCACTGTGTGAGGACCGTGTGACTGGCACTGATGGCAGATGCTGGTGTTTCACCGAATAGGGGCTGTGTGACTGGCACTGATGGCAGGTGCGGGTGTTTCACTGGATGGGGACCGTGTGACTGGCACTGGTGACAGACAGGTGTGTTTCACCGGATGGGGGCTGTGTGACTGGCACTGATGGACGCGTATATTTCACCGCGTGAGGACTGTGTGACTGGCACTGATGGCAGACGCAGGTGTTTCACTGGATGGGGGCCGTGTGACTGGCACTGATAGCGTATGCGGGTGTTTCACCGGATAGGGGCCATGTGGCTGGCACTAATGGCAGACGCGGGTGTTTCACCGTGTGAGGACCGTATGACTGGCACTGATGGCAGACGCTAGTGTTTCACCGGATGGGCGCCGTGTGACTGGCACTGATGGCAGGCACGGGTGTTTCACCAGATGGGGGCCGTGTGACTGGCACTGATAGACTCGTTTATTTCACCACGTGATAACCCTGTGACTGGCAGTGATGGCAGACGCAGGTGTTTCACTGTGTCGGGGCAGTGTGACTAGCACTGATGGCAGACGGGGTGTTTCACCATGTGGGGACCGTGTGCCTGGCACTGATGGCAGACGTGGGTGTTTCACTGGATGGGGGCCGTGTGACTTGTCCTGATGGCAGACGCGGGTGTTTCACTGGATGGGGGCCGTGTGACTGGCACTGGTGGCAGACGCGGGTGTTTCATCAGATGGGGGCCGTGTGACTGGCACTGGTGGCAGACGCAGGTGATTTACCGTGTGAGGACCATATGACTGGCACTAATGGCAGACACTAGTGTTTCACCGGATGGGGGCCGTGTGACTGGCACTGATGGCAGGCACGGGTGTTTCACCAGATGGGGGCCGTGTGACTGGCACTGATGGCAGACGGAGTTGTTTCACTGTGTGGGGGACACGTGACTGGCACTGATGGCAGACATAGGTGTTTCACCGGATGGGGTCCATTTGACTGGCACTGATGGCAGGCGCGGGTGTTTCACCGCGTGGGGACCCTGTGACTGGCACCGTTGGCAGACAGGGGTGTTTCTTCGTGTGGGGCCCGTGTGACTGGCACAGATGGCAGATGCGGGTGTTTCACTGTGTGAGGACCGTATTACTGGCACTGACAGCAGACACGGGTGTTTCACCGTTTGGGGACCATGTGACTGCCACTGATGGCAGACATGGGTGTTTCACTGTATGGGGACCGTGTGACTGGCACTGATGCCAGGTACCCCGCTGTTGTTTCACCGTATGTAGACTGTGCGACTTGCACTGATGGCAGACGCGGATGTTTCACCGTCTGGGCACCGTGTGACTGCCACAATGCTAGGTACCCTGCTGGTGTTTCACAGTATGGGGACCGTGTGACTGGCACTGATGGCAGACACGGGTGTTTCATGTATGGGGACCGCGTGACTGGCACTGATGGCAGATGCTGGTGTTTCACCGGATGCGGGCTGTGTGACTGGCTTTGATGGCAGACGCAGGTGTTTCACCGGATAGGGGCCGTGTGACTAGCACTGATGGCAGACGCGGGTGTTTCACCGTGTGAGGACCGTGTGACTTTCACTGATGGCAGATGTTGCTGTTTCACCGTATGGGGGCCTTGTGACTGGCACTGATGGCATACACGTGTGTTTCAGTGTGTGGAGACCGTGTGACTGGCACTGATGGCAGACGGGGATGTTTCACCATGTGGGCACCGTGTGACTGCCACAATGCCAGGTATCCTGCTGGTGTTTCACAGTATGGGGACCATGTGACTGCCACTGATTGGAGACGCGGGTGTTTCACTGTATGGGGACCGCGTGACTGGCACTGATGGCAGACGCAGGTGTTTCACCAGATGTGGGCCGTGTGACTTGCACTGATGGACGCGTCTATTTCACAGCGTGAGGACCGTGTGACTGGCACTGATGGCAGATGCTGGTGTTTCACTGAATGGGGGCCGTGTGTTTGGCACTGATGGCAGGCACGAGTGTTCAACCGGATGGGGGCCGTGTGACTGGCACTGGTGGCAGACGCTGGTGTTTCACAGTGTGGGGACCGTGTGACAGGCACGGATAGCAGACAGGGTGTTTCCCCGGATGGGGGACGTGTGAAAGGCACCGATGGCTGAGACGGTTTTTTCACCGCATGAGGACTGTGTGACTGGCACTGATGGCAGACCCAGGTGTTTCACTGAATGGGGACCGTGTGACTGGCACTGATGGCAGATGGGGGTGTTTCACTGTGTGGGGACCGTGTGACTGGCACTGGCAGAAGGGGGTGTTTCACTGTGTGGGGACCGTGTGACTGGCACTGATGGCAGAAGGGGGTATTTCACCATGTGGGGACCGTGCGACTGGCACTGATGGCAGACGCGGGTGTTTCACCGGATGGGGGCCATGTGACTGGCACTGATGGCAGATGCGGGTGTTTCACCGTGTGGGGACTGTGTGACTGGCACTGATGGCGGACGCGGGTGTTTCACTGGATGGGGGCCGTGTGACTGGCACTGGTGGCAGACGCAGGTGTTTCATCAGATGGGGGCCATGTGAATGGCACTGATGGCAGACGCGGGTGTTTCAATGTGTGGGGACTGTGTGACTGGCACTGATGGCAGATGTGGGTGTTTCACCGGATGGGGGCTGTGTTACTGGCACTGATGGCAGATGTGGGTGTTTCACCGGATGGGGGTTGTGCAACTGGCACTGATGGCAGACGCGGGTGTTTCACCGGATGGGGGCTGTGTGACTGCCACTGATTGCAGACACTGGTGTTACACCGTATGGGTGACGGTATGACGAGCACTGATGGCAGACACCGGTGTTTCACCGTGTTTGGACCACATGACTGCCACTGATGGCAGACCCGGGTGGTTCACCGCATGGGGACCGTGTGACTGGCACTGATGGCAGACGCTGGTTTTTCACCGGATGGGGGCTGTGTGACTGGCACTGGTGGCAGATGCGGGTGTTTCACCGTGTGGGGACCGTGTGACTGGCACTGATGGCAGACGCGGGTGTTTCACCATGTGCGGACCGTGTAACTGGCACTGATGGCAGACGGGGGTGTTTCACCGGATGGAGGCCATGTGACTGGCACTGATGGACGCATCTATTTCACCACGTGAGGACCGTGTGACTGGCACTGATGGCAGATGCAGGGGTTTCACCGTGTGATGACCGTGTGACTGGCACTGACGGTATACGCTGGTGTTTCACCGTATGGGAACCGTGTGACTGGCACTGATGGCAGAAGCGGGTGTTTCACTGGATGGGGACTGTGTGACTGGTACTGATGGCAGACGCGGGTGTTTCATTAGATGGGGGCCGTGTGACTGGCACTGATGGCAGGTGCGGGTGTTTCACCGGATGGGGGCTGTGTGACTGGCACTGATGGCAGACGCAGGTTTTTCACCAGATGGGGGCCGTGTGACTGGCACTGATGGCAGACACGGGTGTTTCACCGTGTGAGGACCATGTGACTGGCACTGGTGGCAGACGGGTGTGTTTCACTGGATGGGGGATGTGTGACTGGCACCGATGGCGGAGACGGCTTTTTCACCGCATGAGGACTGTGTGACTGGCACTGATGGCAGATGTAGGTGTTTCACCGGATGGGGGCTGTGTTACTGGCACTGATGGCAGATGTGGGTGTTTCACCGGATGGGGGTTGTGTTACTGGCACTGATGGCAGACGCGGGTGTTTCACTGTGTGAGGACCGTGTGACTGGCACTGATGGCAGATGCTGGTGTTTCACCGAATAGGGGCTGTGTGACTGGCACTGATGGCAGGTGCGGGTGTTTCACCGGATGGGGACCGTGTGACTGGCACTGGTGACAGACAGGTGTGTTTCACCGGATGGGGGCCGTGTGACTGGCACTGATGGACGCGTCTATTTCACCGCGTGAGGACTGTGTGACTGGCACTGATGGCAGACGCAGGTGTTTCACTGGATGGGGGCCGTGTGACTGGCTCTGATAGCGTATGCGGGTGTTTCACCGGATAGGGGCCATGTGGCTGGCACTAATGGCAGACGCGGGTGTTTCACCGTGTGAGGACCGTATGACTGGCACTGATGGCAGACGCTAGTGTTTCACCGGATGGGCGCCGTGTGACTGGCACTGATGGCAGGCACGGGTGTTTCACCAGATGGGGGCCGTGTGACTGGCACTGATAGACTCGTTTATTTCACCACGTGAGAACCCTGTGACTGGCAGTGATGGCAGACGCAGGTGTTTCACTGTGTCGGGGCAGTGTGACTAGCACTGATGGCAGACGGGGTGTTTCACCATGTGGGGACCGTGTGCCTGGCACTGATGGCAGACGTGGGTGTTTCACTGGATGGGGGCCGTGTGACTTGTCCTGATGGCAGACGCGGGTGTTTCATCAGAGGGGGGCCGTGTGACTGGCACTGGTGGCAGACGCAGGTGATTTACCGTGTGAGGACCATATGACTGGCACTAATGGCAGACACTAGTTTTTCACCGGATGGGGGCCGTGTGATTGGCACTGATGGCAGGCGCGGGTGTTTCACCAGATGGGGGCCGTGTGACTGGCACTGATGGCAGGCGCGGGTGTTTCACCAGATGGGGTCCATTTGACTGGCACTGATGGCAGGCGCGGGTGTTTCACCGCGTGGGGACCCTGTGACTGGCACCGTTGGCAGACAGGGGTGTTTCTTCGTGTGGGGCCCGTGTGACTGGCACAGATGGCAGATGCGGGTGTTTCACTGTGTGAGGACCGTGTTACTGGCACTGACAGCAGACACGGGTGTTTCACCGTTTGGGGACCATGTGACTGCCACTGATGGCAGACATAGGTGTTTCACCGGATGGGGTCCATTTGACTGGCACTGATGGCAGGCGCGGGTGTTTCACCGCGTGGGGACCCTGTGACTGGCACCGTTGGCAGACAGGGGTGTTTCTTCGTGTGGGGCCCGTGTGA
The DNA here is from genome assembly GCF_964204655.1 of Triturus cristatus. Taxonomy (NCBI): domain Eukaryota; kingdom Metazoa; phylum Chordata; class Amphibia; order Caudata; family Salamandridae; genus Triturus; species Triturus cristatus. The sequence goes on from NC_140589.1 coordinate 43,217,722, forward strand.
CTGGCACAGATGGCAGATGCGGGTGTTTCACTGTGTGAGGACCGTGTTACTGGCACTGACAGCAGACACGGGTGTTTCACCGTTTGGGGACCGTGTGACTGGCACTGATGCCAGGTACCCCGCTGTTGTTTCACCGTATGTAGACTGTGTGACTTGCACAGATGGCAGACACGGATGTTTCACCGTCTGGGCACCGTGTGACTGCCACAATGCTAGGTACCCTGCTGGTGTTTCACAGTATGGGGACCGTGTGACTGGCACTGATGGCAGACACGGGTGTTTCATGTATGGGGACCGCGTGACTGGCACTGATGGCAGATGCTGGTGTTTCACCGGATGGGGGCTGTGTGACTGGCTTTGATGGCAGACGCAGGTGTTTCACCGGATGGGGGCCGTGTGACTAGCACTGATGGCAGACGCGGGTGTTTCACCGTGTGAGGACCGTGTGACTTTCACTGATGGCAGATGTTGCTGTTTCACCGTATGGGGGCCTTGTGACTGGCACTGATGGCATACACGTGTGTTTCAGTGTGTGGAGACCGTGTGACTGCCACTGATGGCAGACGGGGATGTTTCACCATGTGGGCACCGTGTGACTGCCACAATGCCAGGGATCCTGCTGGTGTTTCACAGTATGGGGACCATGTGACTGCCACTGATTGGAGACGCGGGTGTTTCACTGTATGGGGACCGCGTGACTGGCACTGATGGCAGACGCAGGTGTTTCACCAGATGTGGGCCGTGTGACTTGCACTGATGGACGCGTCTATTTCACAGCGTGAGGACCGTGTGACTGGCACTGATGGCAGATGCTGGTGTTTCACTGAATGGGGGCCGTGTGTTTGGCACTGATGGCAGGCACTGGTGGTACTGGTGGCAGAAGCGTGTGTTTCACCGGATGGGGACTGTGTGACTGGTACTGATGGCAGACGCGGGTGTTTCATTAGATGGGGGCCGTGTGACAGGCACTGATGGCAGGTGCGGGTGTTTCACCGGATGGGGACCGTGTGACTGGCACTGGTGGCAGACGCGGGTTTTTCACTGTGTGCGGACCGTGTGACTGACACTGATGGCAGACGGGTGTGTTTCACTGGATGGGGGCCATGTGACTGGCACTGATGGACGCGTCTATTTCACCGCGTGAGATCCCTGTGACTGGCACTGATGGCAGACGCAGGTGTTTCACTGTGTAGGGGCCTTGTGACTAGCACTAATGACAGACGGGGTGTTTAACCATCTGGGGACCGTGTGACAGGCACTGATGGCAGACGCAGTTGTTTCACCGTGTGAGGACCATGTGACTGGCACTGATGGCAGACGCGGGTGTTTCACCGGATGGGTGCTGTGTGATTGGTACTGATGGCAGACGCGGGTGTTTCATCAGATGGGGGCCGTGCGTCTGGAACTGGTGGCAGACGCGGGTGTTTCATCAGATGGGGGCCGTGTGACTGGCACTGGTGGCAGACGCAGGTGTTTCACCGGATGGGGGCCGTATGACTGGCACTGATGGCAGACACGGGTGTTTCACCGTGTGAGGACCATGTGACTAGCACTAATGGCAGACGCTAGTGTTTCATCAGATGGGGGCCGTGTGACTGGCACTGATGGCAGGCGCGGGTGTTTCACCAGATGGGGGCCGTGTGACTGGCACTGATGGCAGACGGGGTTGTTTCACTGTGTGGGGGCCGTGTGACTGGCACTGATGGCAGATGCTGGTGTTTCACCGGATGGGGGCTGTGTGACTGGCTTTGATGGCAGACGCAGGTGTTTCACCGGATGGGTACCGTGTGACTCGCACTGACGGCAGACGCAGGTGTTTCAGCGTGTGGGGACCATGTGACTGCCACTGATGGCAGGCGCGGGTGTTTCACCGTATGGGGACCGTGTGACTGGCACTGATGACACACAGGTGTTTCACCGTGTGAGGACGGTGTGACTGGAACTGATGGCAGACACTGGTGTTTCACCGGATGGGGGCTGTGTGACTGGCACTGATGCCGACGGGGGTGTTTCACTGGATGGGGGCCATGTGACTGGCACTGATGGACGCGTCTATTTCACCGCGTGAGAACCGTGTGACTGGCACTGATGGCAGATGCTGGTGTTTCACCGGATGAGGGGTGTGTGACTGGCGCTGATGGCTGACGCGGGTGTTTCACTGGATGGGGGCCGTGTGACTGGCACTGATCGCAGATGCTGGTGTTTCATCGGATGGGGGCCGTGTGACTGGTACTGATGGCAGAAGCGTGTGTTTCATTGGATAGGGGCTGTGTGACTGGCACTGGTGGCAGACGCGGGTGTTTCACCGGATGGGGGCAGTGTGACTGGTACTGATGGCAGATGCTGATGTTTCACCGGATAGGGGCTGTGTGACTGGCACTGATGGAAGGCACTATGTTTCACCGGATGGGGGCCGTGTGACTGGCACTGGTGGCAGATGGGGGTGTTTCACTGGATGGGGGCCGTGTGACTGGCACTGATGGCAGACACGGGTGGTTCACCACATGGGGACCGTGTGACTGGCACTGATGGCAGATGCTGGTGTTTCATCGGATGGGGGCCGTGTGACTGGTACTGATGGCAGACGCGTGTGTTTCATTGGTTAGGGGCTGTGTGACTGGCACTGGTGGCAGACGGGGGTATTTCACCGTATGGGGACCGTGTGACTGGCACTGATGGCAGACACAGGTGTTTCACTGTGTGAGGACCGTGTGACTGGCACTGATGGCAGACGCGGGTGTTTCACTGGATGGGGGCCGTGTGACTGGTACTGATGGCAGACGCGGGTGTGTCATCAGATGGGGGCCGTGTGACTGGCACAGGTGGCAGATGCATCTGTTTCATAGGATGGGGGCCGTGTGACTGGTACTGATGGCAGACACAGGTGTTTCACCGTGTGAGGACCGTGTGACTGGCACTGATGGCATACGCAGATGTTTCACCGTATGGGGACCGTGTGACTGTCACTGATGGCAGACGCTGGTGTTTCACCGGATGGGGGCGTGTGACTGGCACTGATGACTGACGCAGAGGTTTCACTGTATGGGGGCCGTGTGACTGCCACTGATTGCAGACGCCGGTGTTTCACCGTATGGGGACCATGTGACTGGCACTGATGGGAGACTCGGATGTTTCACCGTATGGGGACCGTGTGACGAGCACTGATGGCAGACACCGGTGTTTCACCGCTTGGGGACCGTGTGACTGGCACTGATGGCAGACGCTGGTATTTCACCGGATCGGTGCTGTGTGACTGGCAATGATGGTAGATGCGGGTGTTTCACCGTGTGAGGACCGTGTGACTGGCACTGATGGCATATGCTAGTGTTTCACCGGATGGGGTCCGTGTGAATGGCACTGATGGCAGACGGGGGTGTTTCACGATGTTGGAACCGTGTGGCTGGCACTGATGGCAGACGCTGGTGTTTCACCGTATGGGGACCGTGTGACTGGCATTGATGGCAGACGCTGGTGTTTCACTGGATGGGGGCGTGTGACTGGCACTGATGGCTGACGCAGAGGTTTCACTGTATGGGGGCCGTGTGACTGGCACTGATGGCAGATGTGGGTGTTTCACCGTGTGTGGGCCGTGTGACTGCCACTGATTGCAGACACTGGTGTTTCACCGTATGGGGACCGTGTGACGAGCACTGATGGCAGACACCGGTGTTTCACCGTGTGGGGACCACGTGACTGCCACTGATGGCAGACGCCGGTGTTTCACCGGATGAGGGGTGTGTGACTGGCACTGATAGCAGACGCGGGAGTTTCACCGGATGGGGGCCGTGTGACTGGCGCTGATGGCAGACCCGGGTGGTTCACCACATGGGGACCGTGTGACTGGCACTGATGGCAGACGCTGGTGTTTCACCGGATGGGGGCTGTGTGACTGGCACTGGTGGCAGATGCGGGTGTTTCACCGGATGGGGGCTGTGTGACTGGCACTGGTGGCAGACGCAGGTGTTTCACCGGATGGGTACCGTGTGACTCGCACTGACGGCAAACGCAGGTGTTTCAGCGTGTGGGGACCATGTGACTGCCACTGATGGCAGATGCTGGTTTTTCACCGGATGGGGGCCGTGTGACTGGCACTGATGGCAGACACGGGTGGTTCACCAAATGGGGACCGTGTGACTGGCACTGATGGCAGATGCTGGTGTTTCACCGGATGGGGGCCGTGTGACTGGTACTGATGGCAGATGCTGATGTTTCACCGGATAGGGGCTGTGTGACTGGCACTGATGGAAGGCACTGTGTTTCACCGGATGGGGGCCGTGTGACTGGCACTTGTGGCAGATGGGGGTGTTTCACTGGATGGGGGCCGTGTGACTGGCACTGATGGCAGACACAGGTGTTTCACCGTGTGAGGACCGTGTGACTGGCACTGATGGCAGACGCTGGTGTTTCACTGGATGGGGGCCGTGTGACTGGTACTGATGGCAGACGCGGGTGTGTCATCAGATGGGGGCCGTGTGACTGGCACAGGTGGCAGACGCATCTGTTTCATCGGATGGGGGCCGTGTGACTGGTACTTATGGCAGACGCTGGTGTTTCACCGGATGGGGCGTGTGACTGGCACTGATGACTGACGCAGAGGTTTCACTGTATGGGGGCCGTGTGACTGCCACTGATTGCAGACGCCGGTGTTTCACCGTATGGGGACCATGTGACTGGCACTGATGGGAGACTCGGATGTTTCACCGTATGGGGACCGTGTGACGAGCACTGATGGCAGACACCGGTGTTTCACCGCATGGGGACCGTGTGACTGGCACTGATGGCAGACGCTGGTGTTTCACCGGATCGGTGCTGTGTGACTGGCAATGATGGCAGACGCGGGTGTTTCACCGTGTGAGGACCGTGTGACTGGCACTGATGGCATATGCTAGTGTTTCACCGGATGGGGTCCGTGTGAATGGCACTGATGGCAGACGGGGGTGTTTCACGATGTTGGAACCGTGTGGTTGGCACTGATGGCAGACGCTGGTGTTTCACCGTATGGGGACCGTGTGACTGGCACTGATGGCAGACGCTGGTGTTTCACCAAATCGGGCGTGTGACTGGCAATGATGGCAGATGCGGGTGTTTCACCGTGTGGGGACCGTGTGACTGCCACTGATTGCAGACACTGGTGTTTCACCGTATGGGGACCGTGTGACGAGCACTGATGGCAGACACTGGTGTTTCACCGTTTGGGGACCACCTGACTGGCACTGATGGCAGACGCCGGTGTTTCACCGGATGGGGGCCGTGTGACTGGCACTGATGGCAGACGCGGGTGGTTCACCACATGGGGACCGTGTGACTGGCACTGATGGCAGATGCTGGTGTTTCACCGGATGGGGACCGTGTGACTGGCACTGGTGGCAGACGCGGGTGTTTGACCGGATGGGGCGTGTGACTGGATCTGATGGCAGACGCAGAGGTTTCACTGTATGGGGGCCGTGTGACTGGCACTGATGGGGAGACGCGGGTGTTTGACAGTGTGATGACCGTGTGACGAGCACGGATGGCATACGCCGGACCTTATTGTATGCGCTCCTCTAGGACAGTGCGTTCCGCTCTGATACGGCCCAGCTAGTGCTTGGTATCTGCGTCCAGCACGCCCGCCTCTAGGCGCCCTCACTGTAAATATTCCAGCATTCCCAAGAGGCTGCGTGCAGCCAGGGCCGCTGATATCCTGCTGGAGTACTCTGCCTTCTTTCATGTTTAGGTTTCCAGACACTGCACTCGGTTCTAAACCCGAATGTTCCTGCACATCCTCTATAAGTCAACAGTCCCGTCTGCCTTTAACATATTCATGGGATAAATTATTTTATCTCGACCATCGTCCTGTTGGATTAATTAACGTTGTGACATTTAAAAAATGTGCTGAACTGGTCTTTGTCGGTTATTTTACGGGTTGATACCTAATAAAACGAAAACCAGCTGGAATTCTCGGTACAGGATACAAGTAAATATTCTCGGTACATTTATTTTATGGCTATTCTGAAAACTTGTCTTGAACTCTGCCCTCCTGGAGCCACTCTGGACCCCCTGTCTTAGTCTCCTCCGATAACACAAGAACGGAACTGTTGGCGTCGCTTGATGCGGATTGAGGATGCGGAAGGCTTTCTTGAAGATCAAAGGGAGGGACTACAGACCAACGTCACTGTATATATGTGTCTGGGATTCCATAGCGTGAACCGAATCTGTACAGGGTTGCAGACGAGTATAAAGCAGTGCTTAATTTGTAAATAAATAAGTGCCGGGGCGCTCGTCAGCAGGCCACTGCAGCGCGCACCACCCACTGCCCCTGCCACGCTGCCAATGATAGTAAAAACAGCACAACTACCAACCATCGCACTCCTACCAGTGTGACAAATCGGACTATTCCAGGACCCCAAATCCACAAGAATGGCTTTGGAGGCAGGTAACTATCATTTTTAATGTATATTGAATTGATACTTGACTGTGGTTGTGGCTGTCTCAGACAACAACTGTCACAAGCGCCGGTGTTGACAATTCCGTGCTGTTGCCGAGCACCGGAAACCACCGGCTCAAAGTGGAATAAAGTCAACGAGTGCCAGGGGATGGGGCTGGGGTGAGGTTGGGTAATTCCGTGTGATGTGCTGCGTCTTTGACCCTTTCTCTCATTGGAGCAGCGTCGGGCAGCCATGATGGACAGGGAGATGGTGTCGCACATCCTGGGTGCATCGATGGAAAGACCCTTTGTAGGAAGCTGGCTCTCAATATGATATTATCACTAGGTGGTTATACCCCAGACTCCAGGGGTTCCCCAAAAGTGTACGGACTCCATGCAAAACCTAAAGTGCTCTATCAGTGGAAGAGTGGGCGAGCAGCCTTAGGCCTAATACCATGGGCATCCGCAGAAATATTTCCAGGGGGGGGCAAATTTTTAACTTCATCACCATCCTCCGACATGATTGAGCACAAGTATTAAATACATTTTTAAGAAATCTAATAAGACAAAGAGCTATACCGATAGGGGGAATAGAAAAATCTTGTGAGGTGCCACAGCAGACGACCTGGCAACTACAATGAGACAGAGGGAAAAACTAAAAATGGCCGGAAAAAACAAAGAAATTCTAAATCAGGTTGATGTGGTTCTAGAGAGATACACATCAGCAAACCTTTAAATGATGGTACAGTGGGCGATTGTGTCAAATTCAAGAGCTAGTAGGATCAGCCCCGCTAAGCCACATCGTATCAAACAATATTAATGAAGCACCTCATTAAGTACCAAAAGCCATGATTGATTCCATCTATCTACTTGGACAGAAACTCATAGAGGAGTGTACACAGCATTGAATTCTTCAAGATGGTCGGGAAGTTGTTCAGACATTATGTGCTTTGCCTTTTTTTCCAAAGTGGGTAACAGCCCCATGAGATCAGAGTTATAAACATTTGGAACATCCAAACCATCTTTTGAAGGCAGAGGGTTAACAACACTGGTTTTCCAAACTTTGGGGACAAGTCCAGCTGTGAACAATGCATTGATAATATTGGCAATTTCCTAGACACTGGCAGTAGATGTTCCTTGTAATATTCTCACACAGCACAATTCATTGGGAAAGCCAGGTTTCAACATGGACAGAAGAATGCCTACCTCCTCTTTGGAGTCTGTGGAAAAGCAAGAGAGGGAGAATTCAGTGCAGAAGTAAAGGTCAGGTGCAGAATAACTGAAACAAGGAAGCAGGGGACTGAGAAATGGTTGGTTTTAGGTGTACTCTGCAAGTCATTGAACATGGAAGTGGCAGGGCTACATGTCCTCCAATGCACACCTCTTTAGAACAAAGGCAGAGACCAAAAGGCAAACAATAAGGATGGACAGAATGGAGTTCATGGGTTTGGTGAGATGGAGTTCTGAGAGACTTGAGAGTTACATTCAGCTAGGAGTAGGGGGGCAAGAAAATGGAGGATGAGCTTAGCCCTATTTTACGTTATTCAGGCGCCTTGCCCATTCTAGGGAAGAAATCGTGTTTTGAGGTCACTTAATAACAAGCATTGGCATAGCCAACAGGTCTCGCCTTTGGGACCTTAAAAGTATTTAGTTATGCAGCAGAATATCCTTGGAGCAACAACATCAACTGTTGCATGGCTAAACACTTATAAGGTCCATAAGGCGAGCCCTATTGGCTATGCCAAAGCTTGTTGTTCTTTGAAGTAGACAACTTGTCATGCCCACATGATCGACCGGTTCACACAGTCAAGGGTATGGTACGGAATGCGATTTTGGTGCACGGGATGAAAGTTCCCTATTATGGGCGCCTCCTGAGAGGTATACAGGCTTGAGATTGGTTGGTAGCTCTTCCTTGACTGCACCTTTCTGCAATGGATATTCTAGTGACTTACTTTAACTGGGTCTACAGGGTTTCCAGAGGGGACACTTTTGCACAACATACAGCAGTTTGTAACATCTTGCACTAGGCATTTAGACACAGAAGTCATATGCTCTCCTATTCAAGATTTTTAGATACCCAGATCAATTGAGTGGCCTGTATGTCATTTGAAAAGAACCTGTTCACTGCCATGAAATGTATCTGAGGGGACCTGGGAAATCGATGGAGGGCAATTAAAAGTAACTTTCCACCCATAAGTTGAGATAGTCTGGGAGGCTTCATTCCTTCTTCATGGGTCTTCATGGGTCACCATGGCCTGTTAGTCTGAAGGACTCTTCTATGTATCGCTGTGTCACTGCGTACCCTTGTGGCCTCCGTCTTCACCGGCCTGCTGCTATGGATCACTACTGGCTTCCCCCTGGTAGACAAGGTTGAGGTTAATTGGTGGCTTTCATCCTTTACTTATTTCGTTCTGCAGTGGGGAAGTTGTCAGAGCCTGTTTCTCTTGCCAAAATGTTTTGTTATATTACATTATGTTATTAAAACCTTTATAGATCGCACTATTATCTGGAGGCCTGCTGGCAGTAAGGGGACCCTTGTGTTACGAAGTTATCAGATAAATTATCCAAAGATTTGTCCGAAAAGCAGAGTTAAAATGAGTCTTAAGAGCAAGTGTGAAAGAATAGATGTGAGATGAATAGGGAGACCTTGTAGAAATCTCAGAACCAAGGTCGACGAATGGAATTAGTTTATACATGGGCTAGACCGTGTTTCATTTAAGCCAGTGGGTGAGGGGGTGCACACTGGCACTCATTTTTGGGGACCAGTACTTATATTTGTCAGACTTTTATCCTAAGCAAGAGAGTGGAAGACACACAAGGAGCAAAGGAGGAAGAAAAAGGCTGGAAAAAGTGACGAAGGTTCAAAGAAAGAACATGCAAGAGTGAAAGAACGGGACAGGAGTTTGTGGAACAAGGAAACAGGTGGCGGAATCAAGACTATGCAGCCATGGCTTTCAGCGTGCTGACATACAGCAGCTCCTTCTGAGCAAAACTGAGAGCCCCGGGGCTTCTACTTACAAATTAAGCACCGGTCCTAGAGGAGTGTAGGTTCTTACATATTGAGAAACAAACGTGGGAACAGTCAGTGAGCTGGAACTGTGGATGCAGGAATTGATGAACCAATCCCATAAAACTTGAAAGGTTTTAGTAGGAAAATTAACAATACAACCCCTTCATATGATTTTCGTTTGTCATCATTTAGTATGTTTTCCGACACAGACTGTTAAATATCAGGCAACCGTTTCTGGCAAACTGCTGTAATTATTTTAACATGATGACCTCTGTTTTAGTTTCCTTTCCGTGACTGCGAAGTGAGGAAATGTTCTAATTTGAACCGAATCTCCCTGCGTAGAGGTGTATGAAAGGGGAACATTATATCCAGTTCAGAGATTTATTTGTAAAAAAAGAAGAAAAGTCCCCGTCCCCAAACGTTTGTTAGTGGCCAGTCGGCCACTACCACCACTTGCATGGGCTGTTGGTTCATAAGCACCTTCAGATATTGTAACTGTAGCTCTACTTTGGTTGTGGCTGACGATCATGGTGTTGTTTCTCTCTTCAAATATTTAATGTTGTCAATCATAGGAGTTAATCTGTTTTCTGAGTCGGAAGGGAACCCCTAGATTTATTTCTTTTTGCCTGCTCCCCACAGCAGCAAAAATGGTTACATTCTGTGTCTGTGAGCTTCGAACAGAACCAAAAAATTAAATCGGTAATCGTCCATTGTGTGGCCAGAGACGTGCCAATAAGGCTTTGGTGTGTGAATGATGCCTTTAGAATTGCCATGACCTGTGGCGTAAGGACGAGTAATGACCAGATCCGTCCAACGTTGTCTGGCACATTCATGGACCATAAGTATTGCTGCTCCTAGGGAAAATCAGACACAGGCCCTGCAGCACTGAACGAAGAAACCCAAGTAAAATCTCTCCCCTGTTAAAATAACATAAGAGGAAATGCAAGCTTGTCTCTCTGCTTGAAGTTCCTCCTGCCTGCCTTTGGTTTGATTAGACGCCTCCTTACTATAATGAGGCCCTTGAGAGGTTAAGAAACGAATTCGCATCTTTCACTTTTGGGTAACGGGGCCTAACCCGGGCAGGGTTCCAGAATCCACCCGCAGACGACAAAAGATGCTAGAGTAAACAAAACAGAATTGTAAAAAATAAATAATAATAACCACCTCTCTCTCCGTTTTCTGCTCTTCTCCCTTTCCCTTCTTTGGAAGTGAGCAGCGCCCATCGTGATGTGAGGTTGCTCTGTGTTTTTTGTTGTGAGCCCTGCAGGATGCTCTGCGTTTCATTCATGCAGGGGCAGGGCTCACTTCACACCTCACACCAGTTCAAGTGTCTGCCTAACGCTGTTATCATGCAGATTAAGCTAAGAGAAAGAGATGCAGGGAAAGCTAATCACGGCCACAAACCCTGCCCTGCCCAGTCTGCAGCACCTCAAAGGGATGCGGTGTCATGTTGCTGTTTCAGCCCATGGCAGCCCGGCCCAGGAGAGCCCCCCCCCTCATCCCCCCACCCAGCCTTATGTCTTTCACAGTTCACCAAATCGGCAAACCCAAAGGGAGGGGGGGTTGCCCACCTGTAAATTGTACACCATTTCAAAAGCATAATGGACTCGTGGGGGGGCCCATCCTAGTTAGACAGCCGCGAGGCCCAGCTGCCCACACTGCTCATGCCTAGCGCCGACCATGACTGGGCCCGCACCGGCGATCCAGGGGGGGGCAAGCGCCTCCCCTTGCCCTCCCCTGCGGACGCCCATGCCTAATACAGAGGAGTTTAAGACATTTATTGCACAACATTGACTAATAATGGACACACGACTCAAGAAGGAGCTCCAGACCAGTTTTACAAAATTATACTTTGTACTTTATTTTAAGACCCAGGTCCGCGTAATAAGATAAGTAAGTTTTTAATTAAGAATACTTTTCACTTTCAAAATTCAACACTTAGAAAAGTTTTCACACTGTCCAATGTTATCCTATGTGGAAAACAATATCGTGGTTAAACAGTTGAGTATCAAACTTATAATTTCAGTCTTCGGAGCCAAACGTCCGTAAGGGTCAGGGGTCAAGTAGGTACCAAAACTGCACCACCAGCGGCACAGGGGCAACGCTTCTATACGCTGACAACCCCAAAGGATATGAAAGAAAGTCCCAGTGTCTCCACACCCCCTCCTACACACCTCGCTTTCCGCCCGCCCCATGCGAACCAGCCCGGGACCCGTTACATACGTCATATGTAGAATATTGAGCTGTACCAGCCTAAGTCTGGCCTGAGTCGCCACCACCCGAGGGGAGGAAACCGCGTCCTGCCAATCCTCATCGTCAAGTTCAAGACCTTCACTATTCCACTTGCCCCTAAGGCGCACCAGCGGATCCTCCATATTATTGATCAATTTCCTATAGATGAGGGAAATAGCTTTCTCAGGGATATGGCCATCGAGCCCAATGATTTTTAATGAGGATTTTCCTGCCTGCAGGCGTGGTACCAGAGGTTGCAGGAGGAAGACCAACAGCAGAGGTACGTTGGAATGTAGGGGGTCCTAGGAGCACCGTTTGTTCAGCTCATCAAGGCCCAGGGGCTTCGGTTGCAGGGTTGCATTTGGACGTCGGAATCTTCTTATCGGAGCCGGTTGCAGTTGGGAGGAGCCTTTGGATTCACACTGCAGGCGCCGTCGTGGAGGGCAGGCGAGGTCAGCCAACACTGAACACATGGTCAGGATCGCCGGGGAGACTTCACTGCACAGGTGAGGCACTCAGACTTCGGTTTCTTCTCGACAGGTCCGCTGTCCTCAGGAGATTTGAGTCTTTATTGAAGGCAACAGCCTTCCCAGGGGTTTTGGAGGTTGTGCTGCAAGACAAGCCGCAGGTTATGTCGAAGCTGCAGACAAGCAGGTAGGGCTGGGGCAAAGGCAGTTGTCGTTTTCTGGCTTCTGCTGCATGATGTCTTCTTGCTTCTTAGGTTGCTGCATATCTGGGTTCCAGGTCTGGGGGTGCCGCCTAAATACTAAATTTAGGGGGCGTTTTAGGGGGAGTAGCAGATAGGGCCAATGGGCACCTCACCTGGGGTGACTAGACCCTCTATTATGCCACTCTCCAGTGGGAGTGAGCATAGACCCAGCCCTGATTGGAGGGGTCCCCCATCCTCAAGATGGCGGTGACTGAAAAGTGTGCTTCACCTTGCTTCCCCCCACCTTAGGGTTGGGGTTGGCAGAAGAGGGCACACCTCCTATCTTTTTTAATTTTTCCACCAGTTTTTCGCTAAAAGTGGGGGTGTAAACCAGGGGCTCCCATTTGCTGCTTGTAGCAGAGGCTGGGGGTCGCATTACAAAGGCAGCAGGCCTTTGAAGCTTCCCGTCTTCGAGCACTGGCTCACCCAAGGGGAGGAGGCATGACACCTCTGCCCAGGATGTGCATTGTATCTGGTCTCAGAGAGCAGGGGCTCTCTACCCAGGGGTCTGGTGGTGGCTGGCTGCCTACAGCCGGTCAGCCACCACACCAGGGCTGGTAGGGATTCCGGGGGTACCACTGAGGTGCCCTCTGGGTACATGGTACAATACATTCCACACTGGCATCAGTGTGGGTTTATTGAAATGAGTAGTTTGGTACCAAGCACTCCTGTATTCAGTGAATCCATCATGATGTTGTTGAACTGGGGTTGTCAAGTTCCCATCCCATGTACTTTCTATGGCTTCACTGGCGCTTCCAATATTAGGAAATGGTGCCCAATATTGTAGGGGCATATCTGCTAATGCAGATATGCCCTCACCAGTAGTATAGTGCACCCTGCCTTAGGGCTATGAGACGTGCTAGAGGGGTGACTTACCTATGCTGCCAGCAAGTGTTAGCTGGCATGGCACCCAGACAGGGTGCCATGTTGACTTTGTCTTTTTCTCCCTCACAGGGGCATGCAGGCTGCAAGGGCAGTGGCATTGTCCCAGTGAAGGGGGTCCCAAGGGGCCCATTACAGCTTCCAGGCCGTAGGGTACCCAGGGTACCAGTTATTAGGGACTTGCATGGGACAGAAGTAACACTTGGGAGTTTGTTTTAGGGAAGGAGCACTGGCACAGGGGACCTGGTAGGAAGGGACCCTGTGCCCTACATTTGAAGCCACATCAACACCAGGCAAAAAGTGGGGGGCTAACCATGCAAAAGAGGCACTTTCTCATACCTGTTGTCTTGTTTTATCCTTTTTTACACTTCTTACTCTGCAGTCAGAGATGGTGAAATTGTGTGCAAAATAGGCGGGGGGGTGCTAGTTGCAATGGATTTGTAAATGATGCAGCTGGTTTTGAACATACATGGTGCAGGCTGGTTAGGGAGGATGGGGTCAGTGGAGTTCCATCGGGGTGGGGGTGCTATCACAGTTCTTCAGGCGTTGGATAAGATGTGCTGTGACGGACAGGATGCCCCTGAGGGATGCCAGTGTGAAGTCTGGGCGGCAATGGATCAGGGTATTACCACCATCCAGACGCAAGAGTACCAGGGCTTAAACAGCAGTTCTGAAAGAAAAGGTTTGACTTTCTTCAGAGAAGAGCTGGTACCAGACAGCCTTTGTGTATTTGCAATGTCTTCCTTGAAGGAGAGCCTGGTGTCCAGGGTGCATCCAATTGATTTTGAAAATTGGTGAGAGTTTAGGTTTGAAGCCATCAAGGTTCATGTTATTGAGCCAAGTTTGTACTCTATATTTTGTTGTTGTTCTTTGCAACTAACAGAAATTGTGTCTTGGTCGTGTTGAGCTTCATGTATGTGCTGGACACCCATGTCTGGGTGATGTGTAAGCAGTGTTTGAGGCCTGAAGCAGAGCAGTCTTTCAAGTGGCGTTGTGTATCATCGGTATATGGGTGTAGAGCCCAAACGGTTCCATATGAGGGGGGAAGATGACCGGAGACAGTAGGAACCCTGGAGGTCTCCAAGTGTGAAAGGGGTCTTCTGTGACCTGGAGATGTCCATGTGAAGAAACTGGCGTCGGTTGGAAAGGTTGGAGGAGAACCAGTGATGGACATTGCCGATGAATCCCGTCCGCTACTGGAAGGTGCGTCCGAGGATAGGATAGTTAATATATGGTGAAGGCAGCGGATACGTTCAGCAATATCAAGCGGCAGAGATCATGTCCGTCTGTGGTCAAGACGCCCCCATCTACAATGTGTAAAGGGGCGGCCTTTGTGCTCCAGCGGTATCTGAATCCAGACTGGTGGTCGTGGAGGAGATGGTTAGCATTGATGTGATCTTGTAGTTGAATATAGACTGTATTTTTAGTGATCTTTTCAGTAAATTGTAGGTGAGTGATGGGCCTGTAGTTGGTGAGTTCATCAGGGTCTAGAGTAGGTTTATTTAGTAGTAGGAGGGTTTGGCTAATCTTGAGAGCTTCCTAGAATATGCCTTAAGTGAGGGTGGCCTTGGCGGTGGTAAGTATGGACAAGAGAGCTTTCATGAAAGATGATAGTTAGACATGATATGTATACCAAGTGGCTTTGTGGAACTTAAGTATGTCAGCCTCATCTGGGGAGAGAGAGCTTTGAAGGCTGACCATTGCAGGATTCTATGGGAAGGGAAGGGTGTGAGAGATGAAGCGGGCTAGGTATTGTCAATGTGCTGTTAGATCTTTGGAATTGTTTTTCTCTGAAGAAGAGGTTGATGGCATTGCACTTTTCTTGGGAGTGAGGAATAGGTGGGACTGGCAGGAGGTTGATGCAGTGCTTGTTTGTCTTGGACAGTGTTCTGCTTCTGTTGGTGGCTTTATTGATGGTAATAGTATAATAATTTGCTTTGGCTGATGTGTTGAGCCTTTAGTGTCAAGGAGTCCTCGGAGTTCTGTTTTCCTTCCATTTTCTTTCTTGTCTGCTTTAGGATCACTTATTTTGTACTAAGTCTTAGAATACAGAGATGCTGAAAGCTCAGGCTTGCACTTGTGTCTTGTAATTGGGGTGTTGACTTTCACATAGTTTTCCAAGAAGTTGTTGAAGTTGTTTAGAAGTCTGGTGGCATTAAACATGGAGTTAATGGGGTGAGAGATGAGTTCAAGCATTAGGTTGACAATCGAAAAATCTCTGAGGGGTCTGAATGTTTGGTCTTCTCTTTTGGGTTGACCTTGGTTCGTTGGTAGTACGCTGAGCAAAGAGACAGAGATCACAGAGTGTCCAGTCCAGTGCAAGGGCCTAGAGGGGTTGCACTGGATTGTTGGTGATGCTGAGATGCCAAGATTGAGGATGTGGCCTTTGCAGTGTGTTGGGTCTGTGACATGCTGTACCGCGTTGAGTGCATCGATGAGGTTGAAGAGGTTGCCTCTTTGTTTTTTGAGCTTGCATTTTCTGGATGGCCGAAGTTACCCAATAGGGTGGCGAGGGTATGTCGGATAGACAAGGTGGTGAGGAGATCTGAGAATTCAGCAATGAGTTCCTTGTTCTGCCTGGGAGTCTGGTAGATCAGATGGAAGGTGGCGGTCTGAGTGGCAGAGAGAGTGAACTGGCATGTTAATAGTTCCATGAAGTTGAGTGTTGCTTGCTTGCCTAGTATGCGTGACCAGGAGAACTTATGGATGAAAGCGAGGCCTCCTCCCTTCTTATGTGTGCAGTCCATGTGATGGATGCTGTAGCCTGTGGGAAGGACATCTAGGATGTGTGAAGATGTGGGGAAGATCTATGTTTCTGTGATGAGGAAGGCATCAAGCTTGTTCAAGGTGATGAGGTCTGTGATGTCTGGTGTATCGAGTACTCCAGAAGGAGCATGAGTTAAAATGTGAGTTCTGTCATTTCAGGGTGTGTGGTAGTTAGTGGGATGTGTAGGAGGTTGGGTCTCAGTGTTGTGTGAATGCTATGGGCGTGTCTGGATTGTGTACGTCTGGGTGTGATTGTGGGGGATTCGCAGTATGGGATGCTGGCTGAGGCACATGATCATAATCTTACCTTGTAGGTTTCACTGGACCAAGGCCCTTCCAGGCCCAAACAGGACTTGCCCTTGCCTGTGTCCACCCTATTTATGCTTTATAAAGCACACGGGCACCTAACGGTATTGGGCCTCTCTACAAAGAACTCATTATAATTCCTTTAATCTTCTACATTTGTAACTGGCATCAGAAGAACAGAGTTAACATCCGGTTAAGAGAGTAGTAGAGACGCAGTTGATCCTGTAGGAGGCAAAAGAGGTGGTTTTCTGAAGTCAAGCGCAGAGAGTTAGAAGTGGAGGTCCCAGCTCCAGAAGAGGAGTCTTCCTCTGCGAGTGAAGTTTTGAAGGAGATCCTTCGGCTGTATCGAGTTATGGCTTCTGAGATGTTTGCCTGAAATGGTGAGGAGCTTTGTTAAATGTGTGGCTTTATTAAAATGTCAATCTCTTGTGGGTGAGGAGCATGATTTGAGTTTGAATCTTGCCGATAGAGGGATCCAGCGGATCTTACGCTGAATCAATGGGATGTGGTCGAAGTTCTTCCCAGTTGGAGACAAGTCTAGCAGCTGACTTAGGTTGTCTTGAGCAGGGCGATGGGGCCCTGTGTTAATGATTGGGGCCTGAATGAGTTAGTGTATGTTTTGAGCTCTCCTAAAACTGCTCTGGATTTCAGCATCTTGATAATACTTGTTTTTGCCTGTAAATAATTGTCCTGTAACAAGTTAAATGTTAATTACAATTAAATAGCTTTGACCACCCACAAAAGCCAGCTGTTGGCTCTGTGGCTCACAAAGAGGCGGGAGGCCTCTTGAATGCAGAAGTGAGCAGCTCAGTGTCGCCGGCTGAGCACACACCACCCATGTTTGCTTCTGGGGCCACCACCGTCCTGCGAACCGGACACTTCTCGTCCCAGTCTGTGAACATGGCCAGGCCCAGATGATACAGATGAAGGATGTGTGTTGTATAAGTGTGCACGGATTTTATTGTTTTCAGAGGCTAACAAGCATATGACATATGACCAGCACACAATTGCGTGGCCTGCCTTTAGTTTTCTATGCACTTGACTCATTCGTGCCTTCTATGCTGAAAGGCTCCCAAACTGTGCACCTGCACAAACAGCCTGGAGCTGGTTACAACTTTCCTTGGCTGCTCCTTGAGTCCTTGCCTTTGTTATGGCCATTTGTGACTCACAACAGAAGAGCATTGATGGTGGAGTCCAAAGGGTGTTCCTTGGGACCTTCTGCTCTGTGTGGGAGGGAGCACATCAGTGTGTGGGACAAAGAAGCAGAGTGTGAGTGTGAGGGTCAGGATCCAGAGGAGAAGCCATTGAGGAGGAGGATGGATAATTCTCCTCACGGGAACAGCAATCACATAGTTTCAGTGACCTGACCCAGTACAGAGGTTTATTCAGAGGACAGTCCATGGGGCTGCCTCGCGCTCTTATTTATAATTCCGTCGCAGTGACTGCACCAACCAAGAAACTGCTGCACCCTACCACATCTGTAGCAAAGTCCAAATTAGATGGATGTTCGGATAGTAACACACTGCATAAACTCTCTATCTAGCTATCTATCTATATATATGTATATGTGTATATGTATGTGTGTATATATATATATATATATATATATATATATATTATTACCTACTGGCGGTCGCCAGTAGGTAGTTATAGTTAGGACCACGTTTCCATAGGAAAACCTCAACATTCTATTTTGAATAACTTTGGCGCCGGTCGACGAATCCTCGCGAATTTCTCAAAATAGGTGGGGCGCTACGCTCCGCTCCTACCCTGAAAGTCTCGGGGGGATCCGTCAAGCGGGGGCTGAGATAAAAGGGGGGTCCCAAAACGCGTTTTTCCCATGCATTTTTCCATAGGACCTTTAGAACGAGCTACAGCCCGAACGGCTGAACAGAATTACTCAAAATTTGGCAGAGAGGTAGTCCCTAGGTCAAGGAAGTGCCTTTTGTAGGTTTGGTGTAAATCTGTTCAGTAGATTCTGAGAAAATAGCCTTTAAATCAATATATATATCTGAGCCCGCTTACGGTACGCTTACCGTACGCTTACGGTAAGCGTACGGTGGCGTGCGCGAGCGCGATTCTGATTGGCTCTTAGATCTTAGTAAACATTCGAATCGGCCGAAACCAGGAAGCGGCGGCCGCCATTTTGTGTATTTCACTCTGAAAAAAAAGAGTGAAAACAAGGAAAGGGGGCAATGAGGAGAGTTACAGACCCCCTAACATTTGTGAGGGGGTCAAAGAAGGACTGTAAAGTACAAAGAAAACATTTATTGATTTTAAAAAAAATCACGGGGTACGCGTACGGTAAGCTTACGGTAAGCGTACGGTAGAAAAAAAAAAAAAAAAAAATGAAAATCAGATTTAAGTGTTTAGATATTAGGGGGCTCTAAAAAGAGCCGTTGTGTTTATGAAATGATTTTTTAGTGGTACCTACAAGTAAGTACCGATGCAGAGTCTAAGGTTCAAGAGGAAGACTCTGTTCCCTTCATCATTGAAGTGCACACCATCTCCTCTATAAATGTCTTGCATGTCATAACGCAAGTTGTTGTGGTAAATGGCACCCATACCATAGTCACGGAGGAAAGCAGAAACAGATTTGTTGACGTGCTTTCTTGCTTTGTCATCGCACCGCGTGCCCACCGTGCGTGCACGGCACTAACTGCGTAAAGTGGGCGCGCGGTGCGCGAAGCGCACCGCGTGCTCACTGTGCGCGCACGGTGCGCGAAGCGCACCGTGCGCGCACGGAACGAACTGCGTTAAGTGGGCGCGCACGCCACGAATGGCGTAAAGTAACTTAGCATTTAAAAAACCTTGCAAATTCACTGAAAAAACCATAGGTTTCACACATGTTATAGTTAGCGGAAATTTTACTGATAAAAAACCAATGAAATTCCCCCGTTATAGTTAGTGCAGGCAACTATAACTCACGCGACCGCAATCTTCTGCTGATGACATATGTGTCTTTATGAAAAAAAAATATTTGTAATATATGTATAGCTAAAAATGTATGGAAGAAGACATGGGCAAATAAGTGTCTAAATACAGTATTAGCATCAGCAGAGGATTGCGGTCGCGTGAGTTATAGTTGCCTGCACTAACTATAACGGGGGAATTTCATTGGTTTTTTATCAGTAAAATTTCCGCTAACTATAACATGTGTGAAACCTATGGTTTTTTCAGTGAATATATATATATATAATATATTCGTGTGTATTCCCTAAGATCTGGGCGTTTGATGGAGAGAATATATATATATATAATCGAAGGTTCTTTTGTGCTATATGGCCAATAAATTTACAAATTGAGCAATTCACTGTGAGTGCGCAAATTCTTTCTCTGAGAAATGTATGTGTGTGTATATATATATATATATATATATATATATATATATATATATATAATATGATTTTCACAATTCCATTCTTCTTGTGGTTCGACGTAACTGAGGCAGCACTCCAGGGGTAATATTTCAAATTAATTTTATTTAATTTCAACACTCGTGGCACATGGGACAGTCTATGCGTTTCGGTGAGTTGCCTTCCACAGGACCATAGAGTCCTGGGGCCAGATGTACAACCCTTTTTTGCAGTCGCAAACGGGAGATTGGCCCATTTGCGACCGCAATAAAGGCGTCCAGGCATGTATAAACGTAATTTTGCGAGTCACAGACTCTCAAAATAGCGTTTGCGACTCTCGCTGTTAGGAAGGGGCGTCCCTTCCTATTAGCGAGTATCAATGCAATGTACTGTTGTTTTGCGATTGCATTTGCGGTCGCAAAACACTTGCAGTTTACCACCTACTTCAAGTAGGTGGTAAACCACTTGCAAACAGGAAGGGGTCCCCAGGGGGACCCATTCCCCTTTGTGGGTGTGTGCGAAAATATATTTTAAGAGCGCGCAGTGGTCCCAGGGACCACTGCCTGCCATTAAAAAATGAAACCGAAAAGTTTCATTTTTCTTTTTTAAATGCATACCGGTTTCCTTTAAGGAAAATGGGCTGCATTTAAAAAAACAAAAAACAAAAAAAACTGCTTTATTTAAAAAGCAGTCACAGTCATGGTGGTCAGCTGACCCCAGCAGGCCGCCATCCTTGTGACTGCTAGCCATTCCCAATGGGGTCGCAAATTGCTCTTGCCTCATGAATATTGATGAGGCATGCAATTTGTGACCCCGTTGGGAATCACAAACGGTGTCTGAGACACTGTTGTACGTTCACTTTGGCGAGTCGCAAATTGCGAGTCGGAAATTCGGCGCAATTTGCGACTCGCTAAAGTGAATGGTTGTACATTTGGCTCCTGGTGTCTAGCTAGTCCTTTTAAAATGTTTGTGACCATAGTCCATCAACAATGTTTACTATTTAGGTCGTAACTAGACCTCACATTTTGTTTCCCCTATTAAGCAATTAATCCGCAATGTTTTACATTTAATTCATGTAAAGTACATTGGTTTCACATTAGCTTAATTATGTTTTTTGCAATTCATTCAGAAATGAGACATTTCAATTCATTATCACAGTAAAGCACTCAAATACATGAAATGGCTCTTTATATACAGTACACATACTAAGCAGCAGTCCACGGATGGGGGGGCCCCCTCCTCTCTACGGGGGCGTAAAAGAGCAGGGTCATGAGTGACGGTAGACTGGGGTTGAGGGGACGGGATGAGGTGACATCGGTTTGAAAAGTACAAATGCACTATTGTTTGTGGGATACTCATTCAAGATTCTCTGTATGAGGTTCCATCAGAGGTACAATACGCAGAGATTCCTCATAAAGTGCAAGCGCAATGTTGGTATTAAGGTGCTGTTCGAAAGTTATTCTTTAAGGTTCACATCTAGCAGCAGGTTCTTTGTTTGTGCAAAATGAATTTTATGATCCAATTTAGCATGATACTATTGGAAATGCTAAAGTAGTGTTCCATTTAGTATTAGGTTTTAAGTTAGCAGCACTAAGATGTTTATACAAAGTGTCAGTGTCATATAAAGTGCAACATCCATATTGTTTCATAGGTCGTGAAATTTGGGATATATTCACCGCCTAATAAAGTGCTAGTGCATACTTGATAAATAAACATACAATATGAGCTTCAGTGATCAAGCTGCTGTTTTTATCTTATGGTTTCTGTGTATATATTTATACACATATAACATTTGTATTAGACAGAAATGCAGCAGCTCAGTTAACACTGTTACCATCAGTAAGGATGTTCTGGTGTGTGTGTCTGTGTGTGTGTGTCTGTGTGCGCATTTTCAGAGTGGTTGAGAAAGGAGGCATGATCACCGAAGACATCTCAGCAATCCTGCTTTGTGGAACTTACTGGAGGTATTAGGAGGGCTTGCAGGCCCCCAAGGACTCTCTGGAGCCAAGGGAATTTCATCCCCCAACCAGCATTGCGCCAGGAAGCGTGTTTGCAGTGGTTGAGAAAGGGGGCGTGGCCTCTGAAGTCCTCTCCGCAGTCGCAAACTAAAACATGTTTTAGGCCTCTGGGAGGCGGTGGTCCTCAGGGCTGGTGTGGGGGGGGTGGTGGTGTTGGTGGTGAGAGGCCCCTCCCAATAGAATGCATAAAGCTCCGTGAACAAGATGAGGATCTTATTACGGGACACTAGGTCGTCTTCTTCGTCTCGCAGACTAGTGTGGAAGTGGTTATTTCAGAGGTGTAAGTAAATTAAGAAATGTCTGCGTTATGGAGAATTTGTCATCTCCTTCCCAAGGATTGCACGAAAAGTAACCACCCTCTCCCAATGTCTCTTCTGTTGCAGATCTATTCAGTTGATGATGAAGAAAACTCAACCTCAACCTTGGAGATTCTTGTCCCGCGTGACCTAGCGGATGGATTTGTAAATAACAAGCGGGAGAGCTACAAGTTTAAGTGAGTCGTATATCCCTTCCCTCCCTGTGATACTGTAGGTTTAAGCCTCTGGATAGTTCATGAGACTAATGAAGTTCATCTGGTCCCCTGTGGCAACCCTCAGCGGCTCATGTATGAAGAGTGCAGATGAATGCTTTGAGTTTCTGCATCCGATGGATTCTAGTGCTTGAACCCTCATTTGCGGTAGGACAGCGTGTGCTGCATTCATGCTAGGTTTTTATGTTATCCACATGAACTATATTTACATTCAGTGAATCTAAAGGAAAGTATGTGTATGGTTGTGTTTATCCTGCAAATGTGGCTTGTGTCCTGCTTTTCTCAGGGTACATTGATCCACCTTGGCGTTACCTGATCCACAAAAAAGCATGTTATCCTTTTCTATAAATTTACCATTTTTGTTGTCCATCATTTCTTTAAACAAGCCGACTTGGTGCCTTTTAGACTCTTCAGATCCAGGAGTCCAGTCTCTGTATCTATGCTCATGTCCTCCGACAAATACCAGAGGGCGCGATGCAAATAGAGGCTTATAGAGTATACGTGTTGGTAAATGCCTAGTTCAGGCAGATGCTTTCTGGGAGTGCCCTTTCTGAATTGGAACAGATGGTAAATGCCTAGTTCAGGCAGATGCTTCCTGTGAGTGCCCTTTCTGAATTGGAACAGATGGTAAATGCCTAGTTCAGGCAGATGCTTTCTGTGAGTGCCCTTTCTGAATTGGAACAGACTCCTCTCTGATTTGAACTCAGAGGCTTTGGTTCATCGGGCTGTCCTGAACATTAAAACGTACATGGGCTTGATCCGGTAGTCGGATGGATATACTCTACACCCCCTTCCGTTTTGTTTGCATCGACTGCGGGGCTGAATCGCCTTTTGCTCCCACGTATCCATGCTAAGTTTCTGATGAAGATCTTTTTAAACCTAACGATCAGTCCTTCAATGACTTGCACAATATTGTCTCTCATACCTGCAGGTGGCCACTGTGTCACCATCACTATTTGCCTCTGAACCCAAAACCTCCTGTCTGCAGACACCCACCATGTTCTTTTAATCTGCGCTTGCCCTTCAGAAGATGAGTGTGAGGTTCATGGAGTGCTATACAATGGGTAACAGCCAGGCCTACTGTGTACTGTGCTGAGCGGCCATACAATATACAACAGTTCTTGGTAGAGAAAGTGGCCTCCGCGGAAGGATAAAATGCCACCCAATCGATGTCGTTTGATAGTGAAGGTCAAAGGACATGTCCTGAGAAGGAAAATCGTTGTCATCCGTGCAGAATGTCCAACAAGTGTTATTTCTGGAACCAAGGCAAGGCTAGAACCTCTTCTCATCTCTTTCACTCTAAGTTGGAAGGTCTCAGACATAGTTACCCGGTGTCCCGCTCTTGAGTTCACCATCTCCAGAAGCTAGGCTTGCTTCCTGCTCAGGAGGTTTAGGATGGCTGCCTACTGGCCCTCCCTGGTAATACTGCGCAGTTTGCCAGGACTGCCCCCCTCTCTTTCTACTTTGGGTGCAAGGTATGTGTGTAGTGTGTTTATGGTGCACTAGCTCAACTCTGAGTGCGCAGTTCCTCACCAGATGATTACAGGAGAGAGAGTAGAGACAGCCAGTTAACTTATTTTTGGGAGATATTTTAATTTTTTTATAACTTGACGAAAGAGAAAAATATTAAGCAAGTATTTTAATAGTTTAAAGTACTTTTTTCATCCTCTCGGGTGATGACGGAGCGGGTCTCAGTACTCGGTTATACAATATACACAACCAACCCTCTTGACCACATCTAGTTCCACCAGCAGTGTTTGTACATCAAGAATTCTTCCCATTTCAGCACCTATAGGGGGAGCGGTGCCATATACTCTTGCACCATTTAGTCAACAGCCACTTCTTCAAGGTCCTTTAAAAAATCCCCCTCTTTGCTCCCATGCACTGGTCCATGCCAGAGCATTGTTGCGGGGATTCTGCTCATGCACAGAACTATGCGCAGGAAACCAGGACCTCAGTGAATTGTGGTGTACCAAAAAACTCACCTCAGTACCCAGAACCCCTATCCGACTAGCATCAGTGTCTCATTCGTTCTCCGTATCATCTCGAAGCTACCAATGATTAGACAACCCAGAACAAGCGACTTGGAGTACTCTCAGGAATGGTGGGAATCAGAAACACCTTTTCGTTATTATTCTCATATCAGTCCACAACACGAGTAATCAGAGACACGGAAAAGTTTAAAATGTTTATTTTTAACTATGTGCTCTAAGGTGCAGTACTTTGGCTAATACAAGCAGGCAAATGATTAAAAATAAAACCATCAGCATTGTTACAATACCATAGAAAATGAAGGGAGAAATCATATTAAAAATGATAGTGGAAAACAAGTCCTATAATACTTTGTGGACCACCCTCCCTTGGCTAGTAAAATAGTTTAAAAAACTAATAGAAGGTCTCTAGGTTTGAATGGGGAACCCCATACCTCAAAGATCAGCATAGGTGAATCACATCACAGGATCAACTCTGCTCTCTGTGTCTGGAAAGGTTTTCTCCAAGTGTCTGAATCATGCATGCAAATGCAATATTAAAGGCACCCGAGGTTGTTATTTGCAGCTATGTGCTTGTTGTGTCTAGAGCGTGGGCCGATCAACCTGAATTCTACAGCATACATTGTTATTTGACCTTGACGGCTTCTGCACATAGTGTTTAGACTAAGGTCGCGGGGCATGTCTAGGGATGTGAACAACAGACCGTTCTCATGTGAAGAAAAAGCAAGCAAGCAGTTTTACTTGTAATAACAGCTACCTGTAGTGTCGTGTGCAAAACAGCAAAGTGGCAAGATGGCGTTTAGCTTCTAAAGCACTTATGCTAATGTAGCAATGTGTGCTCATAAAACCCTGTCTCCACTACAGCATCATCCATCTCTTGTGAGATGTACAGGATTTCTCTTTACACTACACTTAAGCATAAGGCAATATGCTGTTTTTCCTAAATAAACCTGTGTTTAAGAGTGATTCCATTGGCTAAAGCAGGATGAGTGCTTTAGCAAAAATCAGGAAACCATCTAGACATCCTCTGGACTGGACTGGACTGCATTACCATTACTATGGCTAATGTATCTATAAATGCCAGCAAAAAAATCTACCCTGACTGTCTTCCATCCCATGTGTCTAAGACCATTGACTGATAGATTTATCAATCAATCAGGATTTATAAAGTGCAGCAAATCAACCATGAGGGTCTCAAGGCGCTGAACTTGCTAGCTGCTTCTGATGGATACTTCTGCCTGTGGATTCCTCTCCTTCTGAATACCCCCTGCGCCAGCCTTCCGCGGCGTGCTGACGTCAGTTCCCTTTTATCCGGCGCCGTCGACGCATAATGGTTTTTCTAGGGGCTCCCCATTTTCTATAGAGAAAACTTTGTATCCTCGAGGCAGGGGTGTGGAATTTTATAAAATATCTACTTGTCCATGGGGCAGTTTGCTTCATAAATCTACTTGTCCTGTAACAAAATCCACTTGTCCCTTTAGTGCCATGTAATGCAGTGACAAATTATGGCAGCAATCTCATTATATAAGAGCTCCGGAATAGCCTCTCTGATTATGCCATGGCTTCTTCCATAGTAGGGTTTGAATACTAGCAATTCCCTTATGTTGCCACGTTTCAGCAGATCTACATACTAGCACTGAAGGTAAGCATCAGTTCCAGGGTTGGAATGCCCTTTTGAGTCTGTGCAAACCTACTAATTTGCATATTTTAAGGGTTTTTGCCAACTCTTCTCTAATCTTTTCCCATACTGAGAAAGGTTGGAAATTTACTCCTGACAATGGCAGACATAAAACTTCTTTCAGGGTTGGGGAGAAAATGGTTGGAGGGAAAGTGAACTTGCAAACACTCAGATTTTCGCATGAGCACATCTACACCTGCATTAGCTTATGCTAAAATAGAGTTCTCCAATATTTTCTAGGAGTACTATTTCTTGGCCTACTCCTGTAAAGTCTTGTAAATTCATGAAAGTCATAAATCTGCACTTAATGCAAGGACATGAGTGCACTTTTGAGACTTTATTTAATAATTGGGCCCCTGATTAGGTCTGGCGTTAACCATGACTTTTTGTGTATATTAAAATTCTGTCTCTCTCTCTGTCGGCTAGCTTCACTGTGAGTGACAGCATTCTGTTCTTTCACAAGGAGCATAATCAACACATAGTCGTTTTGTTCAGCGCCAGGAACTACTGTTGCAATGTGTGCTTTTTGAGACCAAAACAATTTTTGCTTTTGCCAATGTTTGTTACAATGAGGGCCCAGTAGCTCCCACACCAATAAGGTTTTACAAAAAAACATGCCAAAACAAGTCACGCATTGGCAAAACCAAAAGTCTGACCAACAATTTCAGACCTATTGGCTTTACCAATGCTTGTTTATTTTTGTTTCCCATAATCTTATTAAAACTGGTTTACACTGATTTTCCATTATGAATATTTTTGGGAAACACTAGCATACATCAACATATTTGACTAAATGATGCTGCAGGAAAATGGTACCTAAAATGTTACAGTATAGCAAAATGTTTTTGCATTTTTTTGGTGAACATTTTATTTTGAAAACAAAGAATAATCAATCTTGCTTTCAAGCTTCTGCATATATTTGCATCTAATCAGAGAGCATTCTGGGAGCAGTATGCATAGCCTCATATTTCTAAATATTTAAAACGTGTGTACACATTTTTATACTGGACCCACTGTCAGTAGTACAGTCTGAACTTACAACATGTACTTAGATTACTCACCATAATAATAAAGGTTTTGCATTAATGAACCATAAATACACGTTTGAACAGCATTAACACATGGACACAAATATTACCTTAACTGCAGGCAAAGCCTTTCCATGATCTATAATGTGGTACTGTAAACGGGCAGTCAAAGGGTTTGTGATGTAGGGGGTTGGGCCTACTTGTCCCAAGGACAAAATACACATGGCTACTTCTAGGAAGTCTGGGTTTAAACCCTGCAGAGAGTGTGGCGGTCACATGTCGATCACTGACCCGCATGATGATTGCCTCTGGTGCTTATCGTCTGATCACGACGTTGATGAATGCCGAAGCTGCAGGAAGATGAATCCGAAGGCCATTAAGGAGCGTGAGGCTAAGCTGTTTATAGCCAGAGCCAAGAAGGAGAAGAGGGGTCGTAAAAGAACGAAGTCGTCGGCTTCTCATACTTCGAAATCAAGAAAACATAAGAAGTCTAAGAGGAGACATGGCTCTCGGCGCCGTTCGTCGAAGGTCATGGCTTCGGGGTCGAGGTCGCCTTCTCCAGCTAAGCGACTTCGAAGACAGGACTTTGTTTCGCCTTCTCCGAGTCCATCTCCACGGGTGACGCCGGTTCCATCTCCGGTTCCGAGGTCGCCGGCGTCAAAGGGCTCTTCATCGCATGAAGGTTCTCCGGCTCCAGCTATGTCTCCGACGCCCGGGGAATTGTCTCCAGGCTGTGTGGCTTCACCTGTGCGGGCGCCGTCCCCGGCTCTGCAGGCTCCGGTTCGGCCTCAGTTGGTTCCGCTTAAGGAAGGTGCAGATCCATATTCTCCTTTTCCTGTTCCTGGGTCAGACCCTACGCATTTTCTTAATGCGATGTTTGGCATGTTTGCCAAGGCCTCTACTCCATCTGGTGCGCCTTCGTGCCCCGTGGGTCCTTTGGCCTTTAACTTGGGTGTGCCTCACCACTATGCTCAAGCACTCTGTGCCATTCTTGCCGTCGACTCCGGCTTGGCATTTCCCGGCGCCGAGGTCTTCCACTCCGGCTCCGCGGACTCCTTCGGCTGTTGAGTCGGCGCCGCCTCAAATTCGATCGATGCCGAGGTTTAAAGCTGAGACTCCTCCATCGATGCTGTTTATGTCCTCACCGGCGCGGTGCTTGGCGCCGCTGATACCGATTCTTAAACAGCGCTCTAGAAGAGAGGCGCAGAGACTCCTTGAGGAGGAGGAATATGCACAGGATCAGGAGGAAGGAGAAATTGTTGAGTCTGTGGACGAGTTTGAGGGCTTACAGGAGGCCAGTGCGTTGGATACTTCTCCTGAGTAGGATCTCTCATCCCCGAAGGCTGGAGTATTACAAGACATTGCTCCTTATCAGGTAGTAATAAGGAAGGCAGCTGAATTGCTTGATCTGCAACTTCCCTCAGCGGAGGTAAAATCTAATATCCTTACGGAGGTTCTTAACACAACTTCTCAGCCTCTGAACCGCTGCTACCCTTTAATGATGCCTTAACGGAGCCTATAATGGAAGTTTGGCAGAAGCCTTTGTCTGCTCCTGCAGTTTCTCGTTCCATCTCAAGAAGGTACTGCCCTGCTCCTTGGGATCCGGCTTTTCGGTCTTCACATCCATCTGCAGAAAGCTTTGTGGTCCAGGCTTCTTGTTCGAAGCAATCTTCTGGTTCTTTCTCTACCATACCTGGTGATAGGGATTTCTAAAAAAATGGAGCAGGCAGCAAAGAAGGTATTCTCTTCTGCGAGTATGGCTCTAAAGTCCACTAATGCAACTTGTCTTTTTAGGAGGTATATCCATGCTCTGATGAACTCAAGTCAAGCAGCCAGCTCCAAAGTTGCCTGAAGAGGATCGGAATAATTTCTTGGAGGCCCTTTCTGATTCTCAAGCTGCGGCCCGTCAGGTGATACAATCGGGTCTGGACATTGCTGACTCGTGTGATGGGGTCTTCTGTGGCGACAAGAAGACAAGCCTGGCTTAGATCGTCCGGATTTTCTCCTGATGCTCAAGCGTATCTGGTGGATTTGCCCTATGATGGGTCAAGACTATTTGGTTCAAAGGCTGACTCTGCCTTACAGCGTTTTAAGGAAAGCAGGGCTACTGCAAGGTCTCTGGACCTCCAGGTGCAGTCCAGGGGATACGGCTACAAGTGGTATCGTGGTTTTGGAAGAGCTGCTTCCTTTCGCGGCCACCAGCAGGCTCAAAAGGGCCAGCAGCAGCAGAACCCTTTTGTACAAATTGTACAGAGGAAAGAATAAAGGGTGTCTTAGGGGAGCCTCTCTTCAGCAATCCTCCTCCACTTCTCCTCCCTCCACCGTTGGTACTTCAGGAAAGCAGTTCTAGATCCCCCATCTTAGAACATGTTGGTCCGGTAGGGGGTCGGGTGTCCCACTTTCTACAAGATTGGAAACTGATCACTTCAGATCGTTGGGTTTTAAATCTTGTAGAGAATGGGTGCGCCCTCCCTTTTTTAGAGTTTCCTCCTCCTTACCCTCCTCGCTAGGGTTGGTGTTCAGAGGACCACTTACTGCTTTCACAGCAGGAAGTTCTTACCTAGATACAGAAAGGTGCGAAAGAGGTGATCCTGGTGGAGGAAAGGGGTCAGAGATGCTGCTCCCGGCATTTCCTGATCACCAAAAAGGACGGTCGATTTAAGGCCGATTTTGGACCTCAGGATTTTGAATCTTTACCTCAGGCAGGAAAAGTTCAAAATGTTGACCCTGGCTCAGGTTCTTCTTGCGCTGCAACAGGAAGACTGGATGGTGTCCATCGATCTGCAGGATGTGTATTTTCATCTTCCCATCCTGAAGTCGTATCATAAGTATCTCCGGTTCACGGTGGGATCGCAACACTACCAGTTTGCGGTTCTTCCGTTCGGTCTGACTTCCGCACCTCGAGTCTTTACGAAGGTGATGGCGGTGGTGGCAGCACATCTCAGAAGGTCAGGGGTTCATGTTGTTCCCTACCTAGATGGCTGCCTGTTCATAGGGGCAATACTGGACACTACTGTGTGTCGGGCATTCCCGCCTCCACAGAGGGTTCTCGACATTCAGGAGATGATTCCTTTGTTTCACGATGGTGGGGTTGTTCCAGTCCTGAAGGTACTACACCTGCTCGCTTCCTGCATACTGTTGGTCAGTCATGCGCGCTGGCACATGAGGGCACTCCAGTGGTGCTTCCGCAGGCAGTGGTATCCACACAACGGAGATCTCCGGGAGAAGGTCCGAATCTCCAGAGAAGGTGCAGCAGAGTTGACTTGGTGGGGTGTGCAGGGCAACCTGTCTCAAGGAAAGCCCTTTCAGATTCCTCCACCTGTGGCCACAGTGATCACGGATGCCTCCACTCTAGGGTGGGGTGCTCATCTGTGGGATCTGGAGGTCAAAGGTCTTTAGTCTCTAGAGGAAAGTTTGCGTCACATCAACCTTTTGGAATTGCGGGCGATACGTTTGGCACTAAAGGCTTTCCTTCCTTCCCTTCGCGGTCAGTCGGTTCAGGTCCTGACGGACAACACTACCGCGATGTGGTACATCAACAAACGGGGAGGTGTAGGGTTGTATCGTCTCTCTGTCGAGAGGCTCTGCGACTCTGGTCCTGGGCTCAAAACCATCAGATTTGTGTGTTTGCAAATCATCTAGCCGGTGTGCTGAATGTTTGTGCGGACAGTCTCAGTCGGCATTACTCGGCCGATCACGAGTGGCGGCTTCATCCGGAGGTGGTCCATCACATCTTCCAAATGTGGGGGTCTCCTCGGTTGGACCTGTTTGCCACCCACGAGAACGCGCACTGCCCGTTGTTCTGCAGTCTCCAGTATCCGATGCAGGGAGTGCTGGGGGACGCGTTTCAATTGGATTGGAGCTCAAAACTCCTTTACGCGTTTCCTCCCATTCCCTTGATTCCTCGGGTTCTGAAGAAGATTCGCCAAGACAGGGCCGAAGTCATATTGATCGTCCCGGATTGGCCAAGAACGGTTTGGTACACAGATCTTCTTCACCTCTCATCGCACCCTCTGCTCCGTCTCACTCTCAGGGGCAGGTTCTACACCCCCACCTCCAGAGCCTGCACCTTCATGGCTGGAGATTGAACGGGGCAACCTGAGTTCCTTCTCTCTCCTACCGGATGTGGTGGATGTTATTTTATTGTCCAGGCAACACTCCACCAAGTCTGTTTACTCATCGAGATGGTCTAGATTCGTTAAATGGTGTGGAGAGAGATCCATTGATCCTTTAAAGTCCCACTTGTCGAATGTTCTTCAGTTTTCACTGTCCTTGGCCCAGCAGGGCTGTGCTGTGGCCACTGTTAAGGGCTATTTGTCGGCTTTGTCTACTTTTCTATGTTTGCCAGACCAGCCGTCTTTATTTAAGTCCCCCATTGTCATGAGGCATATTAAGGGCCTTACAAATAAGTTTCCTCCCACTCCTTACATTATGCCTCAGTGAGATTTGAATCTCGTTCTTACCTTTTTAATGGGTTCTCCATTTGATACTCTTCATACTTGTCCTTTGAGGCTTCTTTCTTTTAAAACGGTCTTCTTGATTGCCATTACCTCGGCTAGGAGGGTAAGTGAGCTTTAGGCTCTAAGTTCAAAGCCTCCATTCTTGATCATTCATGCAGATAAGTTGGTTCTAAGGACCAGGGCTTCTTTCCTTCCTAAGGTGGTTACTCCTTTCCATTTGGGACAGTCCATTACTTTACCCACCTTTTATCCTCCCCCTCACCCTTCCAAGGAGGAGGAGAGACTTCATCTTTTGGACCTTAAGAGAGCTATCTGCTTTTATTTGGACAGAACAAGTGATCTGAGACTGAATGATCAGCGCTTTGTGGGCTATGTTGGGAAGATGAAAGGCAAGGCTGTGCACAAGTGGACTCTCTCCAGGTGGATTATCTTGTGCATCACGATTTGCTACACCTAGGCCAAGAAGGACTCTCCTGAAGGTATCAGAGCTCATTCCACTAGAGCGAAGTCTTCTTCTTCTACTTTGTCTTGAGGTGTTCCTGTTATTGATATTTGTAAAGCAGCAACTTGGGCCTCCCTTCAAACTTTTGCAAAGCATTACTGCTTGGATTCGGAGGTTAGGAGGGATTGCCATTTTGCTCTATCAGTTTTGTAAGATTTTTGGTCTCGTCAGGCCAACACCCTCCTCCGGGAAAGGTACGGCTCTGGGATTCTATTCAGAAGGTGAGGAATCCACAGGCAGAAGTATCCATTAGAAGAACAAGTTACTTACCTTCGGTAACGCTTTTTCTGGTGGATACAGTATCTGCCTGTGGATTCCTCACTGTCCCACCCGCCTCCCCCTTGTCCACCTGATACTACCAAAAAGATGCTTTAACTGTTTATCAGGAGTGTTTTTTAAATATGTTTTAATCATGCTTATGCTTTAATAGTGGGAAATGCTTGGTCTTTTGCTTTCTCTCTATGCTTTTATTGGTTTTGCAATTGTGTGTGTATATTTTGTATACTACGTATACATGTGAAAATGTGTCGATCTGCCCGTTTGCCTCGGTGGCACGGAAAAAATGGGTTGAACTGACGTCAGCACGCCGACGAGGTCTTCTTATGGTTCCGATTACGTCATTCGGAGTCACGAGCGGAGCCGTGCTATTATGACGTCCTCGTCGACGTGGGAGAGCTAGGAAAGAATTTCCGCGGAATGCTGGCGCAGGGGGTATTCAGAAGGTTGGGAATCCACAGGCAGATACTGTATCCACCAGAAAAAGCGTTACCGAAGGTAAGTAACTTGTTCATCTCTGAGAAAGCAGTGAAAAACAAGGTAAAAGCAGGTGAGAGCACTCAGAAAAACGGGGAAAGGAAGGAGAAAGGAGTAAAAAACGAGGCAAAAACAGGAGAAGGCTCTTAGAAAAATGGAGGAGAGGAAGTAGAAAGCAGTAAAAGAAAATGAGGCAAAAGCAGGAGAAAAAAACTCAGAAAAATGGGGGCAAATGAAGGAGAAAGTAGTAAAAAAACAAGGAGAAAGAACTCCGAAAAACGGGTGGCAGGAAGGAAAAAGCAATAAGAAACAAGGTAAAAGCTGGAGAAAGCACTTAGGAAAAAAGGGGAAAAGGGAAGAAAAATAAAAAACAAGGCAGAACAGGAGAAAACACTCCGAAAAAGTGGCAGGAAGCAGAGAGGTGCAGCACTGTGGATAGCTGGGCCTGGGGCCTGATCCTTATCAAAACATCTGTATTCTGGCATTGAGATTTGTTTATTTATTCTCGTTAAATCAATCTTTACTGACTGTCTTAAAGATCTCCAAAATGTGCCTGAGTGATCTGGAGGCATAACAGTCGAAATGTGCTGCTTCGATGTCATTCACTTACTATTATTTAACATTATGTACTTAAGCACATCAGTGCTTGTATGTCACTATTTCAGATTGAGACTGAAGTTGCTTCACTCACCACAGTTTCCTCCTTGGGATGTTCCAGTGCAGCCATCTTTGTGATGCAATGTGGTACTTGCTATAAGAGCGGTGATCCATGTGTCTCTGAAACCACTGAACGTTGTTTTACTGCATGAACTACTGAGTGGTCTCTGCAGCAGAATGGTGTTTGTATTGGATACTGTGGACATGGCTAGCAGGACCATGATAGTAGCATGTTTCTTTTCCCGGTTTGTGATTGGTAATACCGGTGACCGAGTCTGACGGTTAGCTCTGAGAACAGACAGTATGGAGATCAGGCAGGTATGTTCATCCATGGTTAGGGCTGAGAACAGACTGCATGGGGGCCGGGCAGGTATGTTCATCGATGGTTAGGTCTGAGAACAGACAGTATGGAGATCAGGCAGGTATGTTCATCCATGGTTAGGTCTGAGAACAGACAGTATGGAGATCAGGCAGGTATGTTCATCCATGGTTAGGTCTGAGAACAGACTGCATGGGGGCCGGGCAGGTATGTTCATCTATGGTTAGGTCTGAGAACAGACAGTATGGAGAGCAGGCAGGTATGTTCATCCATGGTTAGGTCTGGGAACAGACTGCATGGGGCCGGGCAGGTATGTTCATCCATGGTTAGGTCTGAGAACAGACAGTATGTTGATCAGGCAGGTATGTTCATCCATGGTTAGGTCTGAAAACTGACTACATGGGGGCCAGGCAGGTATTTCTATCCATGGTTAGCTCTCCGAACAGACTGCATGGGGCCGGACAGGTATGTTCATCTATGGTTAGGTCTGAGAACAGACAGTATGTTGATCAGGCAGGTATGTTCATCCATGGTTAGGTCTGAGAACAGACTGCATGGGGGCCGGGCAGGTATGTTCATCTATGGTTGGGTCTGAGAACAGACAGTATGGAGAGCAGGCAGGTATGTTCATCCATGGTTAGGTCTGGGAACAGACTGCATGGGGCCGGGCAGGTATGTTCATCCATGGTTAGGTCTGAGAACAGACAGTATGTTGATCAGGCAGGTATGTTCATCCATGGTTAGGTCTGAAAACTGACTACATGGGGGCCAGGCAGGTATTTCTATCCATGGTTAGCTCTCCGAACAGACTGCATGGGGCCGGACAGGTATGTTCATCCATGGTTAGGTCTTAGAACAGACTGCACGGGGGCCGGGCAGGTATGTTCATCCATGGTTTGCTCTGACAACAGACAGTATGGAGAACAGGCAGGTATGTTCATCCATCGGTCGGTCTGAGAACAGACTGCATGGGGTCCGGGCAGGTATTTTCATCCATGGTTAGCTCTGAAAACAGACTGCATGGAGGTCAGGTTGGTATGTTCATCCATGGTTAGGTCTGAGAACAGACAGTATGGAGAGCAGGCAGGTATGTTCATCCATGGTTAGGTCTGAGAACAGACTGTATAGAGGCCGGACAGGTATGTTCATCCATGGTTAGCTCTCAGAAGAGACTGCATGGGGGCCGGGCAGGTATGTTCGTCCATGGTTAGGTCTGTGAACAGACTGCATGGGGGCCGGGCAGGTATTTCTATCCATGGTTAGGTCTTAGAACAGACTGCACGGGGGCCGGGCAGGTATGTTCATCCATGGTTTGCTCTGACAACAGACAGTATGGAGAACAGGCAGGTATGTTCATCCATCGGTCGGTCTGAGAACAGACTGCATGGAGGTCGGTCAGGTATTTTCATCCATGGTTAGCTCTGAGAACAGACTGCATGGGGGCCGGTCAGGTATTTTCATCCATGGTTAGCTCTGAGAACAGACTGCATGGGGGCCGGTCAGGTATTTTCATCCATGGTTAGCTCAGAGAACAGACTGCATGGGGGTGGGTCAGATATTTTCATCCATGGTTAGCTCTGAGAACAGACTGCATGGGGGCCGGGCAGGTATTTTCATCCATGGTTAGCTCCGAGAACAGACTGCATGGGAGCCGGGCAGGTATTTCTATCCATGGTTAGCTCAGAGAACAGACTGCATGGGGGCCGGGCAGGTATTTTCATCCATGGTTAGCTCTGAGAACAGACTGCATGGGGGCCGGACAGGTATTTTCATCCATGGTTAGCTCTGAGAACAGACTGCATGGGGGCCGGGCAGATATGTTCATCCATGGTTAGCTCTGAGAACAGACTGCATGGGGGCCGGGCAGGTATTTTCATCCATGGTTAGCTCCGAGAACAGACTGCATGGGAGCCGGGCAGGTATTTTTATCCATGGTTAGCTCAGAGAACAGACTGCATGGGGGCCGGGCAGGTATTTTCATCCATGGTTAGCTCTGAGAACAGACTGCATGGGGGCCGGACAGGTATTTTCATCCATGGTTAGCTCTGAGAACAGACTGCATGGGGGCCGGGCAGGTATTTTCATCCATGGTTAGCTCTGAGAACAGACTGAATGGGGGCCGGGCAGGTATTTTCATCCATGGTTAGCTCTGAGAACAGACTGCATGGGAGCTGGTCAGGTATTTTCATCCATGGTTAGCTCGGAGAACAGACTGTATGGGGGCCGGGCAGGTATTTTCATCCATGGTTAGCTCTGAGAACAGACTTGTGATGGGGTGACGTCTCATATAACTGAAAGGCTACATGTTAACAGAAGGGTGCCCCCATTCAAACTGCGGGACGCTGATTTTAACTGGGGAATTACATGTGTAGCAGGACGCCTACACATGTAACAGGAGAACTAAATATGTAATAGGAGGACTGCATGTGTAATTAAAGAACTTTCACTTTACATTAAACAGACATGTCATTGTTAAAGGTTATTTAAAGGTAAATGATTAAATTGTATGTACTTTTTGACTTGTGAATCTGCACAGGTGCAATATCATTCAATGCTTTCGTTTTCATCCTTGTGTGTTGTCTGAGGCCTGCAAAGACTGGATGATCTGAGAAGTTGCTTGTTGTAGGACCAGTGTCTGCACCACTGGCCTGGACTGCGGGGTGGATCTGATGAACAGTCACTCGGAATCTCTTCCTTATTCTCTTGATTTGTTTCTCATTACAGAGTGTGATGCTCTGGTGCAGCCCCGGCCTCTGAATCAGTGAGATTGGAGAAGAGTGGTTCACTTCATCAGTCTCACTAGCCCAGTAGCGCTTCTTGGCCTGGAGAGGAGCTTTTCTGCGCTTGTCCAGTGGTTCATGTGAAGTCCTGTGGTGTGGCCGATAGTGTGACTCCAGGGAGGAGGCCTAGGGCAGAAACACTATCTTCAGTTCTATTGAACCCAAGGGGCCCAAGTGAAACTCTGCACATTTAAGGAAATTAGACGAAGGTCAAGATGTTATTTTATAGATAAGAGTTTAAAAAAAACTCATTTATTGAATATTTGATTCATTTCTTTAATTGGTTTTAATACCTCTTTTGAGGCAGTTGATACTTCCAGTTATTGCCCACCTACCTGCCCTTCAATAGGTAACTTCGTATTCCACAAATAATATTCACTGTTATCTCCTTACCCACTACTTCCCCATTGTACGGTTTATTGACGTAGGAACTGGTCTACTACACTCTTCCTACTGTCGTTTGCAACCTCTTCCTTGCCGCAGTCTTGGTCTCTGCGCTATCCGGCTCACAGTTTGCCACTAAAATAATCCGCTCTTTTGCCCTAAGCATAGTATTTTTGGTTCCATATCCTGATATCTTGTTCTGAATCCTACAGCAGGAGCGCTTTGAAGTCGAGTCTCTTCGCGTGGAGGTGTGCAGGTATCTGATCCCTCCAGGTAAGCGTCCCTCCTCCAGCTTCCTCTTGAGTTCCCAGATATGCCAGGCCTTTCCCCTCTGCTGGTATCATCATCCTTCTTCTCTCCAAGGTGCTGGCATTGACATCAACACTCCTTTTACCGTCGCCTCACAGAGAGAAATTTGTCAATTCTGTGGTGTCGTTTTCAGAAAAATATTTTGGAATAGCCTCTGGTCTCTTCTGTCAGTAGCTTGTCCTACAGGAGGCAGTCTCTGCGGATCCGCTCTTTCATTGGTGCTCCGCAGCCACGCCTCCTTCGATATGATTGTCACACCGAGGTCTGACCAAGGTCCAGGCACTTTATCAGCCCTGCCATGAGGTAAAAAGTAAAATGTTTTTCCTTTGGGTGACATTCCCTCCCATATGTCCAGGAGCTGTCTTATCACTTTAACAGATTCAATGTCTCAGATTGCTTTTTTCAGGATTTCCAGATACCTCTCTTCCATCCCATCATGCTAGTCCAGTTCCACTGATCCGCCCAGGTTATAATCCCCCTATAATGAGATCATCTACTTCGAACGTTTCCTTCTTGGTCCGTTATTGGTTCCAGAATTCTGCTTGTCTCCGAGTCAACAATACACAGAGGCCTGTGTAGCAAGGGTAGACATACCCTTCACTAAAGAGATCTGCCCGCTCTGCGACCTTCACCTCCAGAGAAAACTCTGGATGCAGTAGAATTCCCAGGCCTCCCTTCTGAACAGTATCTGAAGAAAGAAATACCTGTCTGCCCTTCGCTCTTAAACTCCCCACCCCTAGCAGAGTGGATTTATGAATATGGAGAAGTCCTCCTTATTAACGATAGTTTGCTAAGGAAGTTGGATCTTTGACATGAAGCGTACCCTGTTTCATGACATTTCATTCCTTAAGATTACTTCCCGTCTTTTGTATTCATCCTTGTGTTGCTGTGTCAGTCCCAGGAGGGACACTCTCCATGTCGGCCTGTTTGGGGACCCGACTCACACGGCCACATACCACTGACCTTCCTTCGTGGTTCAGGAAGGAGGGAGGGTTAAAGCAGAGGTACGCAAGTAGGGCAGTATAAGATCAATGGAAGCGTCTTCGTGCCCAAAACCAACACCAAAGGCCTCTTCACTCTGCTTCCAGAATGTGTCTTCCAGATGCTATTTCATGGTTCTACAGAACAAGGAACGGCGTTGAGCCAGAGAGGTTTAAATCCATGGTGGGTCCTCTGCTCAGGGCCTGACAATCCCCCAGCCCACCGGCTCCCAGCTAGTTTCCCAAACTAATGGTGTCAGCACCCCCTTCTTTACCTCTTGCTCAGTCACCTCCTTGAATGTAAGTCTAAACTTTATGATGGTCCAAACACCAAGGAAACTGAATGTCACCCCAGAAAAGACAAACCGATCTCATGACTTCATTGAGTACATCCGCATGTACCATCGCTGTGAGCTTGGGTCCAAAACTGTCTCTTCTTACCTGGTTAGACGACCGCTCATGTCTTACCATCTTTATGGCAACTCTGCCCCCTGCACTCCTAATGCCTACCTGTTGTCTCCCTCTCTACTCTTAGTGGGTGAGGAGATGTAGTGTATAAACATTGTTTGTTCCCCTATGCTTCTACTCATCTGGTGCCACCATACCTCTTTCTGGTCTCTTCTTCCCTAGACTCCTTTGAGGGCCAGAGCTTCTCTCCTCCCACCAGTTCCTCCATGGTCTAACACTATGTGTGAGAAGGTGGAAAGACAATAGCTCTCAGCTTGATATTCAGGCCTTTGTATCCCTGCTGTGTAAAAGGGGCCCATTCTGGAAGACTGTCACCCCACATCCCTGATATTGAATAGCCCCACAGCCCCGAGTGTGGAGATGATTCTGCTCTAATCTCCATTGTGAGGGGATTGAGAAGTGAGTGTCTTGCCTTTACATGCTGTCTTTCCCCTATATATGCTCTCTTTAGGACTCTGTCTGTCTGACCATGGTTGAAGCTCCGCCCACTGTTTCTTGAGGCTGGCAAAGGACACAGACATTTCTGTGGGAATGAGCCTGGCAGGCCTCCTCGGGGCCTCAAGAGCCTGCACAAGTCTGGACCCACCACTCACTGCCGCTGGCCTCAGGGGGAGATCGCCGCCATGGTTGAACACCCCAAGGGAAACTGGCAGAGCTTAATTTGAGCTGGTGGGGTCCACCCGCACTCATTTTTGGGGTCCAGAACATATTTTTCTGCATCTAACATTTAACGAGAGCAAGAGAGAGAAATGAACAAAGTGGAAAGACGGAGGGAGAGAGACCGAAAAACCATCACAAAGGGAGAAAGCAGGAACCTGCAAGAGTGAGATGAAGGGGCCGGGAGTGTCTGGTAGTGGATTAAAGAGGCTTGAGGTGGTTTAAGACTGCCAGCCTTGGTATTCGGTGTGCCAACATTTAATTGGACTGGCGCCGGCTTCTGAGCAGAGTTTTGTGCACTCACACGCCTCCTACTATAAATTAACTACAGGGCACTGGTGTGTTGGTTTGATCCCACCTCCAGTTTTGATTTATGGCTGTTGTGGCCGTTCCTGCTTGAGACCGGAAGTAGGATAGCTGGGTGCAATCAACATGCAGCCAAACTGTCGGTGCTCAATTGCAGCCTCTTGTGGTAGATACTTTGAGGACGTTAATAGGAGTTTTCTGCCAGAGGTTTTGTGTGTATTAAGAGCTTGAGGAAGTCATGATGACTGTTTGACATGGGGTGACCCAGTTTTCTAAGTGCTCCAGTGCTTGCTGGATTATGTGCTATATTCTGAGTTTGTTATAATTTCTATGGCGCCTCTCTTCAGTTGTCTTCCAGAGCCATGCGCTTCAGTGTGGCATCCATAGAGTGGTCCATTGGCTCCAGATCTGAGCTTCAGTTTGTCCCTGTAGTCGTCTTCCAGAGCCATGCGCTTCAGTGTGGCATCCATAGAGTGGTCCATTGGCTCCAGATCTGAGCTTCAGTTTGTCCCTGTAGTCGTCTTCCAGAGCCATGCGCTTCAGTGTGGCATCCATAGAGTGGTCCATTGGCTCCAGATCTGAGCTTCAGTTTGTCCCTGTAGTCGTCTTCCAGAGCCATG
This sequence comes from Triturus cristatus, assembly GCF_964204655.1. Classification (NCBI taxonomy): domain Eukaryota; kingdom Metazoa; phylum Chordata; class Amphibia; order Caudata; family Salamandridae; genus Triturus; species Triturus cristatus. The sequence goes on from NC_140589.1 coordinate 43,257,825, forward strand.
CGCTTCAGTGTGGCATCCATAGAGTGGTCCATTGGCTCCAGATCTGAGCTTCAGTTTGTCCCTGTAGTCGTCTTCCAGAGCCATGCGCTTCAGTGTGGCATCCATAGAGTGGTCCATTGGCTCCAGATCTGAGCTTCAGTTTGTCCCTGTAGTCGTCTTCCAGAGCCATGCGCTTCAGTGTGGCATCAATAGAGTGGTCCATTGGCTCCAGATCTGAGCTTCAGTTTGTCCCTGTAGTCGTCTTCCAGAGCCATGCGCTTCAGTGTGGCATCCATAGAGTGGTCCATTGGCTCCAGATCTGAGCTTCAGTTTGTCCCTGTAGTCGTCTTCCAGAGCCATGCGCTTCAGTGTGGCATCAATAGAGTGGTCCATTGGCTCCAGATCTGAGCTTCAGTTTGTCCCTGTAGTCGTCTTCCAGAGCCATGCGCTTCAGTGTGGCATCCATAGAGTGGTCCATTGGCTCCAGATCTGAGCTTCAGTTTGTCCCTGTAGTTGTCTTCCAGAGCCATGCGCTTCAGTGTGGCATCCATAGAGTGGTCCATTGGCTCCAGATCTGAGCTTCAGTTTGTCCCTGTAGTCGTCTTCCAGAGCCGTGCGCTTCAGTGTGGCATCCATAGAGTGGTCCATTGGCTCCAGATCTTAGCTTCAGTTTGTCCCTGTAGTCGTCTTCCAGAGCCGTGCGCTTCAGTGTGGCATCCATAGAGTGGTCCATTGGCTCCAGATCTGAGCTTCAGTTTGTCCCTGTAGTCGTCTTCCAGAGCCATGCGCTTCAGTGTGGCATCCATAGAGTGGTCCATTGGCTCCAGATCTGAGCTGCAGTTAGTCCCTGTAGTCGTCTTCCAGAGCCATTCACTTCAGTGTGGCATCCATAGAGTTGTCCATTGGCTCCAGATCTTCGCTTCAGTTTGTCCCTGTAGTCGTCTTCCAGAGCCATGCGCTTCAGTGTGGCATCCATAGAGTGGTCCATTGGCTCCAGATCTGAGCTGCAGTTTGTCCCTGTAGTCGTCTTCCAGAGCCATGCGCTTCAGTGTGGCATCAAAAGAGTGGTCCATTGGCTCCAGATCTTAGCTTCAGTTTGTCCCTGTAGTCGTCTTCCAGAGCCATGCGCTTCAGTGTGGCATCCATAGAGTGGTCCATTGGCTCCAGATCTGAGCTGCAGTTTGTCCCTGTAGTCGTCTTCCAGAGCCATTCACTTCAGTGTGGCATCCATAGAGTTGTCCATTGGCTCCAGATCTTCTCTTCAGTTTGTCCCTGTAGTCGTCTTCCAGAGCCATGCGCTTCAGTGTGGCATCCATAGAGTGGTCCATTGGCTCCAGATCTGAGCTGCAGTTTGTCCCTGTAGTCGTCTTCCAGAGCCATCCGCTTCAGTGTGGCATCAAAAGAGTGGTCCATTGGCTCAAGATCTGAGCTGCAGTTTGTCCCTGTAGTCGTCTTCCAGAGCCATGCGCTTCAGTGTGGCATCCATAGAGTGGTCCATTGGCTCCAGATCTGAGCTTCAGTTTGTCCCTGTAGTCGTCTTCCAGAGCCATGCGCTTCAGTGTGGCATCCATAGAGTGGTCCATTGGCTCCAGATCTGAGCTTCAGTTGGTCCCTGTAGTCGTCTTCCAGAGCCATGCGCTTCAGTGTGGCATCCATAGAGTGGTCCATTGGCTCCAGATCTGAGCTTCAGTTTGTCCCTGTAGTCGTCTTCCAGAGCCATGCGCTTCAGTGTGGCATCCATAGAGTGGTCCATTGGCTCCAGATCTGAGCTGCAGTTTATGCCTGTAGTCGTCTTCCAGAGCCATGTGCTTTCATGTGGCATCCATAGAGTGGTCCATTGGCTCCATATCTGAGCTTCAGTTTGTCCCTGTAGTCGTCTTCCAGAGCCATGCGCTTCAGTGTGGCATCCATAGAGTGGTCCATTGGCTCCAGATCTGAGCTTCAGTTTGTCCCTGTAGTCGTCTTCCAGAGCCATGCGCTTCAGTTTGGCATCCATAGAGTGGTCCATTGGCTCCAGATCTGAGCTTCAGTTTGTCCCTGTAGTCGTCTTCCAGAGCCATGCGCTTCAGTGTGGCATCCATAGAGTGGTCCATTGGCTCCAGATCTTAGCAGATCTGAGCTTCAGTTTGTCCCTGTAGTCGTCTTCCAGAGCCATGCGCTTCAGTGTGCAGTGTGGCATCCATAGAGTGGTCCATTGGCTCCAGATCTGAGCTTCAGTTTGTCCCTGTAGTCGTCTTCCAGAGCCATGCGCTTCAGTGTGGCATCCATAGAGTGGTCCATTGGCTCCAGATCTGAGCTTCAGTTTGTCCCTGTAGTCGTCTTCCAGAGCCATGCGCTTCAGTGTGCAGTGTATGGCATCCATAGAGTGGTCCATTGGCTCCAGATCTGAGCTTCAGTTTGTCCCTGTAGTCGTCTTCCAGAGCCATGCGCTTCAGTGTGGCATCCATAGAGTGGTCCATTGGCTCCAGATCTGAGCTTCAGTTTGTCCCTGTAGTCGTCTTCCAGAGCCATGCGCTTCAGTGTGCAGTGTGGCATCCATAGAGTGGTCCATTGGCTCCAGATCTGAGCTTCAGTTTCTCCCTGTAGTCGTCTTCCAGAGCCGTGCGCTTCAGTGTGGCATCCATAGAGTGGTCCATTGGCTCCAGATCTGAGCTTCAGTTTGTCCCTGTAGTCGTCTTCCAGAGCCATGCGCTTCAGTGTGGCATCCATAGAGTGGTCTATTGGCTCCAGATCTGAGCTGCAGTTTGTCCCTGTAGTCATGTTCCAGAGCCATGTGCTTCAGTGTGGCATCCATAGAGTGATCCATTGGCTCCAGATCTGAGCTTCAGTTTGTCCCTGTAGTCGTCTTCCAGAGCCATGCGCTTCAGTGTGGCATCCTTAGAGTGGTCCACTGGCTCCAGATCTGATCTTCAGTTTGATGACGCCTCTGGGACCTTTACAACGGTCCCAGTTGCATTCCATGAATGATATGGGCGCTCCAAATTCTTCCCATGGCCCTGGATGTACCAGTTACATGAGGTGCTGATTTTAGTGGCTCTAAGACCTCCTCTTCCTCCAGATCACCAATGCACCACTCTGTTTTGAGTGTGCTTGGCATACCACTGACTACCTGCTTGATTGCATTTTTAATATTCAGACTAATAATTGAGTGCCCTGGGCTGAGTTGAGGTACTTACCTGACCCGATAAATAACACATAGGGGTCTAAGGTGTTTATTGGATTTGGTGTATGCCTTCTTCTCAGTCTTTCTTTGGAGCCCAACATGGTACATTTAGTGCCTTTTGTATTGACTCCTGCGTGTCTTTGTAAATACTGGCCACTATACATAAATGCATCTTTATTCGACCTGTATATGTCCACAGAATGAATACATAATACAAATGAAGAAAATCAGCGAATAGAAAACTGGCTCTGCGGAATGCAATCTCTAAAAGGCATTTTTAAACAAAAGTGATAAAACCATGCTATATAAAAACATTTCATGAGACCTAAAACAAGCTCCATCAAAAATGACATGAATAAAATATGTAACAAAGAGAAAAAAGTGAAACATTCCCCCTTCCATTGTTCTTCTTGCCCGAATGGCCGATTTCAGAAAGGCCCAGATACAGTGACAGACTTCAGGCGAGCCTAGTGAGTGTAAATGTAAATTTGATACTTGTATAGCGCACTACTCACCCGCAAGGGTCTCAAGGCGCTTGTACGAATACCGCTGTGGAACCCATCCTGGCTTTCCCTGTGAGGCGTCCACTCCTGTGCACCCCCAAGGTGGAGGCCAGGCATCCTTAGCGTTGTGGGGGCCGTTGTGGAGATTAAGCAAGCTATTGCCCAGAGTTGCAGAGTGGGACTCCATGATTGGAATAGGCACCGAGGCGAGAATTATCAGGTCCGTGGAATCTTTGAGCCCAAGACCCGCCGAGGCGGGGAATTGAACCCTGGTCCCGGGCTAGACCTCTGCATCAGGGTCTGCCGCTCTAATCATTGAGCCACACTTCTCCACTAAGTAGCCCTGTAGATGGAGCAGGGCTACTCTACACCGCGGAACCTACCTTCACAAGCCAGGGTTTCAAGAAGTGCTCTACACCGCGGAACCTACCTTCACAAGCCAGGGTTTCAAGAAGTGCTCTACACCGCGGAACCTACCTTCATAGGCAAGGGTTTCAAGAAGTGCTCTACACCGCGGAACCTACCTTCATAGGCAAGGGTTTCAAGAAGTGCTCTACACCGCGGAACCTACCTTCATAGGCAAGGGTTTCAAGAAGTGCTCTACACCGCGGAACCTACCTTCACAGGCAAGGGTTTCAAGAAGTGCTCTACACCGCGGAACCTACCTTCGTGTGCAAGGGTTTCAAGAAGTGCTCTACACCGCGGAACCTACCTTCATAGGCAAGGGTTTCAAGAAGTGCTCTACACCGCGGAACCTACCTTCATAGGCAAGGGTTTCAAGGAGTGCTCTACACCGCGGAACCTACCTTCATAGGCAAGGGTTTCAAGAAGTGCTCTACACCGTGGAACCTACCTTCACAGGCAAGGGTTTCAAGAAGTGCTCTACACCGCGGAACCTACCTTCATAGGCAAGGGTTTCAAGAAGTGCTCTACACCGTGGAACCTACCTTCACAGGCAAGGGTTTCAAGAAGTGCTCTACACCGTGGAACCTACCTTCACAGGCAAGGGTTTCAAGAAGTGCTCTACACCGCGAAACCTACCTTCATAGGCCAGGGTTTCAAGAAGTGCTTGAGTGGCAAACTGCAAATCACAAACAAGGTAAAGTGCTGTGATGTTTGTTCAGATTGGTTGTCACACAGGAAAGTGACACTATATTCCCCTCTAGGTCTGGCCCACTTTTAAAACTCAGTGGCCAATAAATGGTACCAGCCCTGACGTGAAGAAGAAGCGATCGCCCCATGGAGTAGGATCACCTGTTGAACACTTGGCTACTTCCGCTGATGCTACAAATCTGGAATAGTTCAAGAATGCATGTGTGGGCAGCTCGTTTTTCACTCATTACACTGCTCCTGGGAATTTGTTCCCAAACCCCTCCTAAAGTTGACCTGGGTACAATTGCAGGGTTTCACATTGTGTGACACCTTTTAATGGCGGATACCTCGGCACTGCTTGGAAGTTCAACCCCCATCCAAGCAGGAGGTGGCCCTGGGGTCAGACGCTTGCCACAAAAATTGTAATCTTGCCCTAAGGGGTCTCCTAGTGTGGGTTTACGAAAGCTAGAAAAGGCGGGAGTTTACAATATTTACATTTTTTTGCTCAAGAAAATCAGAGAATTGGATTTCTGTAGGTGAAGAAGGCAGTTCCAGCGATTCCCTTCTTTCTCTAGATAGCACCTCAAAGCTGAATCTGTCAACGAGATGGAGATGAGCGCTTCCCTTGAAGGATCCAGGCATACATGAGAGTAGAAAGGGAGGAAAGAGCCTGCCATGAATGCACTTTAGCAGGAGGCAGCCTAGCTTGAACCAGGCCCTCCCTTGGCCCTATTCTTGCTGCCATAATCAGATCCCTCCTTCTTTAACCTGACTCTAGGCAGGCTGCTGCGGCACTCCTCACACTCGGCAGGCGGTGAAGCCGCGTGGCCCTGGCCGGCCAGTTGTGCATGCAGTAGTCCAAGTCGGCTTCCACAGCTGCTGTCTTGAGGCCAGAGAGAAGAGTCAGGATATCCTTTAGTTGATGTAGAAAACAGCTGGTTGCCACTGACTGGTCAGTTGACTGGGTCACATATATTGTTGTTGAACAAATACATAAACTGTTAACCTTCACCAGTGGGTTGATAGGTTGACCAAAAAGTTCCTGGGAACACAAGTCCTCTCAGATTGAATCTCTTTTCTCTCCCAAATGTAATAACCTCTGTCTTAGTTCTGTGTAACTGCAACTGTTGACTTATCCTCTATCTAGTTTCTTCGAGGAATTTTTTGACCGTGAGTGGAAGTGGGAGCCTTAGAAAATCTGACGTACACCTGAGTATCATCGGCATAATGTGTGTAAACATTTCTCGATCGATTTATTTATTTATTTATTTATTTTTAAATGTTAAATACCGGCCAGGTGTATACATTAAACAACATGAGGAGGTGGAGGGTCCCTGGAGAACTGCACAGGTTGGAGCGACCTCATTAGAGACGAAGGGCTCAAAATCCACACTCTAACTTTTCTGTACAAACAGTGGGACCAGGCCACCGTTTATTCTTCCCCAGTTTGTCAAGAAGTACGTTGTGGTCCATGGTGTTAAATGCTATAGAGCTATCCAACATACCCATCAGGTGAGCCACCCCACCATCTGCCATCCTGAGAGCTTTGTTTAAGAGAAGTCACTGTCCTAGCAGTCTTGACCGTGATTGTGAGGGGGAAAGACATTCGTAGCTTTCAGGACATTTTTATAGTTGTTACCTCATAACAAATTAGACAGGCCCTGGAATTGGACAAGATGGAAGGTTCTTGGTTTGATTTCTTTTTAAGAGATGATGACTTTGCTTCGCTTCATTTGGACGTAGCCGTCCGGGATAAACTTATGAATGTCTTTTACCAGAAGGAAGAATAATGAAGCTGTAAACATTTGCAGAGTCATCTGGAGAGCAATGGAGCTTCAGGGACCTAACTCATTTCAATCATCAACCCAGAGACACGTTGAGTACCAATGCAAGAGTCCCCATGGTACACGGCGACTACAAAAGTCAACCACTGGGACATACTGGTGAATTGATCTGCTGATTGGTGTTGTGTAAATTCACAAATGTGTGAACCTCCAAGCAATAATATCTGAAGGTTTTGATCTGCTTACTTTTCATGAAAACCTTTACATCACCCAGTAGTTGGTGCAACACACTTTTGGAGGTGATCAGGGCCACCTGCAGAGAGCTGCCTTACAGGCACATTACAGATGAGTTATCTCACAACAAGGAATCTAATGGAGAAATTATAACCATCAAGTGTACCACTCCAATAAATGTTGCTCACAACAGGTAACCTAATGGAAAGATCGCTAGAATGTGAATCACAATGTGTACAACCCAAGCTCAAAGAATTTTCAAATGAGCATGTGCTTTTTAAAGACGAGAACCCTCACTCACCACTTGGGTGACATGCTTCATCATTGGGTTCCCTCTTGCACACAGTGCCCGCAAGGTACTCTGTGTGGGCTACAACTTTCCTCCTGGAGAGGAGCGTGAGGTGTTTTATCACTCCAATGAAAACAGTGAATGAGGGGCAGAGTGCAAAAATAATATCAAAGGTGTCTTAAAACCATCTCAAACGGAAACCACACTTTAATAACCTTCCTAATGGATGGAATAAAAAGTAGTGTGACGATAGGATTAAGGATGTTTCCTATCTGACTAGGTCAACATGTTTCTGCCAGGTGACCAAAAGTTAATGGCATTCATCAGGACCACTGTCTTGTCACTCTGCTAGAAAGTGAAAAACAAAAACCATACTTATGTCATGTATGTATATTGTCGAGACCAACTGCAGTCTGGTCTTATTGCTGTAACACATAAAAACATTTCTAAGTTATTCACATCTTCATATCAAAGACAACTACTACCCAAGTGATGTGAAAATTGTGCCTGCAAACATCACCACTGTGAGAACACACTAATAAATCAATAGTCTCACCCATTGCGGATAAAAATATCCACCTCTACCTTACACAGGTCCTCTAACTGTGTGCGGGTACCTGGAGGCAAAATCAAATTACACATTAAGGTCGTGAAGGATCAATATTTAAAAAAAAAAAAACGTATGGACAAAATGTTAAACTGGTGTAAAGGGTCCTCTTAAACTCTCATGTTGTCACTAAAATCATCACTTCATACTATCTTTCAACCATTCACGGATCTCAAATAAAACAAAAACTGTATCTCATCTTATATCTCATTCATAACGGGCCAAAAATGACCTCATTAGCCTAGAACTGACCGTTAAAGAAAACATTTCAGAAGTATTTCTATCCTAAAAACGATCCAAAACCGTAACAAAATATATCCCCAACTCTTAATCAACTTTACACGTAAACCATTAATATGGTCAAAGCCTTGGTCGCGCACCCATTTCTCGCACGCCAACCAATATAAAGGATGCTCACATTTAGACATTAACAAGCCGCTCTGTTGCTACGAGCGGAACCTATTAGTACGGTAAGGACAAAACGCACGCCCTTTCCGTACTCGATCAAGACGCATACTGGCACAGTATATGCATACTCATATAAACCAGCAATTTTACGCTCACCAGTTGTCCCAGCATCACTCTTCCGTGAATAAAGGCCAAAAACGGGAGGGGAATTCACTTTTCTTGGCTCCGTTTAAGAGCATTGTTGCATTACTCAACCCGGAAGTGAAACCAACTGTTTCCGGTTCATGGACCGTATATTCGGCAATCCACAATATTTTCTATTGAGTTCAGCGCATGCACTTTAAAATCATTGCACCCTTATCAAATGGGGAACTCAATGTTGTCCACCTCAAAACAAATAAAATAAAATAAAAACGATCCGTGTGGTGACTTATGTTCCTACCAACATACTGCATTATGGGATATGTAGTAATCATAGCTCCCTCATGCAAATAGTATTTAACAAAGGAAGTAGAAACAGAAAAGGAGGAGACCATTACCAATTCAGAGGAATATTATTATATCAACATACAGAACTCCATTGCACAGCTGTCAAAGAATGTTATTAGCTATAATATATTCCATGGTATGTCTTCGTTTAAACCAAAAATATGGCTTCTCAAATGAAACACCCATCTCTGTTCCCTATGAAGGAGTACTCTATCCAGAGGCCCCATATTAATATCGTATTTAGGTTTGTCGATAATTATCCAAGTGAAATCATCCTCAGTTTGTGCCTTATCTTTAAAGTGTTTTGTCATACGGGTGTTCGTTTTTTTTACATCGAAAAGCACTACGGTGCTCCACCATCCTCTGTTTTACCTTCCTGGTGGTCATACCAATATAAATCAACGAGCAAGGACATGTGATCATATAAATGACCCCGCTCGTATTACAATTGGTATGTGAATTCAATATCCAAGGAGTCTGAAGACCTAAATCCAATTGTGTCACTTTTTTTGTAAAGGGACACATTGAACAAGATCCACACGGAAAGTGCCCTATCACTGGTACAGCACCCCAAAGTGTGGTTTGTCTAGTCTCCTGTTGTTCAATTCTTGGTCTAGTGTGTACTAATAAATCTTGAAGATTATTACTTCGTTTAAAAGCAAACAGGGGTCTTTCTAAAGACAATGTCCCAGTATTCAAAATGTGCCAAGCTTTATTAATGGCCTTTTTGACATTGTCTGACAAATTACTAAAAGTGGTCACACAGACCAACCTTTTATTCTCAGGTTTCTCATATGACTCTAAGAGAGCCTCTCGATGGTTATTACGTGCTCTCTTTTCAGCCCCATATACCAGTTTACTTGGGTAATTCCTAGCCAACAGTTCTTCACTTAAGTTCTTTGCATGTATCCTATACCTTGACACCTCACTCAAATTCCTACGTAACCTAAGGAATTGTCCTATCAGGAGATTATTCAGTCAGGCCTGTGGATGGAAACTATAATAACTCAATAAAGAGTTCCTGGCCATAGACTTCTGATATAATTCAGTTTGAATCTTCCTATTCTTAGGGTACAGTCGTAGATCTAAATACGATACAGAACTTTTGCTAGATTCACCAGTAAATCTTAAATTCGGGTCTTGATTATTCATTGGGAAAATAGATCTAGAGAGTCCTGGTCACCTTCCCAGATGACCAGGATATCATCTATATATCGTCTCCACAGTTTCAGGCGTTGTACAAAGGGATTGCCAATCTCAAAGATGTCCTTACTTTCAAAACCATACATATAGAGATTAGCCATACTGGGAGCACACGTACTGCCCATTGAAGTGCTAGTCGTTTGCCAATATAGATCTCCCTCATAGCTGAAAAAGTTCTCTTTAAGTGCTAACCTAGCACACTGCATCACAAACCGATTTGGAGTCTGATCATCGCGAGGATGACTCTCAAGTAATTGTTCAATAATTTCAAGAGTGTCATCCTGCGGAATGTTTGTATATAACGATTCCACGTCATATGTGACCATCAAATCTGTTAAAGGATCAAAAGGTACTGTATCTAGCAAAGAGAGAACATGTTTGGTATCCTGCAAGTAGGAAGGCATCTCCGCTACTATAGGGCGCAAAAAATAGTCCTAAAACTTGGATAGCGGCTCAAGAATTGAGCCAATACCGGACACTATAGGTCTCCCTGGTGGTGGTCTTTGTGACTTATGTATTTTAGGGAGAATATAGAATGCCAGTATTTTAGGATGTTTTTGACTCAAAAATTCAGCTTCACTTGTGGTAATCCAATTCCGTTCTTTCCCTTCCTCTACTAATGTTTCAATCTGTGATCGTAATCTAGAAGTCGGATCCTGTGTAATCTGAGTATAGAATTTAGGGTCACTCAGTTGTCTCAGGCATTCACTACGATAGGCTATCGTATCCATAATGACGGTCGCCCCGCCCTTATCGGCTGGTTTTATTGTAATGTTTGTATCGTTGCCCAATACTTGAATACATTTCCTTTCTTCATTTGAAATATTACAAAAAGTATTTTTAGGAAACTGTAAGCTAGATTTGTATGTTTTTAAGACTGCCTTCTCAAAAGTATTAACTTCTGAGGGTACTTGTTGTAGTGAAGGCAAAAAAGTGGATCTGTTCCTCAAACCAGTACTCGGTATCACATTTCCATCATCTTGCCCCAAATTGGAGAAGAAAAAGTGTAATCTCACTTTCCGAAAAAAACTCAGCTAACTCTTTGTGGATTATAAAATCATCTCTTAATTTAGTAGGAACATAACAAAGTCCTTTAGATAAAACAGTATGTTCCAAATCCGTAAGAGTTTTAGAGCTGAGATTCACCACTAGGCAATCTGGTTGCTTGTGGATGCTGTCATGCTCCGAGTCACTCTCTGTTCTATGGAGGGGTCCCAACTCACTTGTTGTTGACTGCCCAACCCTCGGCCTCTGTTGTTGCCTCTTCGTCATCCTCTTCTGCCTATGTAATTGGGACCTCCAAAAGAGGGACCAGAGTTAAAAGATGGTGGTGGTGGATATGGCCAAGGTTGTGGTGGCCACCATGGAGTGTGTTGAGGATATGTATGTATGTTACCTCTTCCTCGTCTCACAAAATTAGTGGATGTATATTCCGGATCCGAATCATTTGAGTCACTCCATTCATCAGAATTAGAAGTCCATTCATCAGTGTCCCTACGCCATCCTCTTAAACCTTTCTTGCCTTTTTTCTTATTAAGAGTGGTTTGAAAATCATCAGAGATGTAAGGATAAACTTTTTCCAACGTAAATCTATCTAGATCCTTCTTCAATTTATTTACTTTAAACTTCACGAGATCATCCTTGATCTCATTAAGATTTTTTGAAATTTCTTCCAATTTCTTCTTGTACATAGTAAGCTGGATACCTGATTTTAATTGGTTTTCCAATGTTTGTATCTCAATTGCTAGAAGATCGGCCGTTTCCTTAGCTATATTGATAATTAGGATTAGCCATTCCCTAGTACAACCCCATGCTATCTTAGACCAATTTGTAACAAAGATTTTATTATCTAAGAAAAGTCTAGGGGCATTTGTCACTATCAATCCTGGGGGTGCTATATTTCCTCTCAAATATTCTGTTAATATGGCGGCGTGCAAAACAGTTCTGACATGTTATTTCTTAACATTGCTGAGTTTGGTCCACTCTTCTGTATTGGATAACGTCTGAGAAATGTGTGTGTCCAAAATACTTGGTGTTTGTAGTATAGCCTGGACCATGTCATCATCAAATGCTAGCCCAGTATTCTCTGTCATCTTTACGTTCTCAAAAGATCAAAATCGACCAAACTTAATGTGTATCTATCAAAACTACTAAAAAAACTACAAAAAAAACCCTCCCATTTTTGGCCTTTATTCACGGAAGAGTGATGCTGGGGCAACTGGTGAGCGTAAAATTGCTGGTTTATATGAGTATGCATATACTGTGCCAGTATGCGTCTTGATCGAGTACGAAAAGGGCGTGCGTTTTGTCCTTGCCGTACTAATAGGTTCCGCTCGTAGCAACAGAGCGGCTTGTTAATGTCTAAATGTGAGCATCCTTTATATTGGTTGGCGTGCGAGAAATGGGTGCGCGACCAAGGCTTTGACCATATTAATGGTTTACGTGTAAAGTTGATTAAGAGTTGGGGATATATTGTGTTACGGTTTTGGATCGTTTTTAGGATAGAAATACTTCTGAAATGTTTTCTTTAACGGTCAGTTCTAGGCTAATGAGGTCATTTTTGGCCCGTTATGAATGAGATATAAGATGAGATACAATTTTTGATTTATTTGAGATCCGTGAATGGTTGAAAGATAGTATGAAGTGATGATTTTAGTGACAACATGAGAGTTTAAGAGGACCCTTTACACCAGTTTAACATTTTGTCCATATGTTTTTTTAAAAAATATTGATCCTTCACGACCTTTATGTGTAATTTGATTTTGCCTCCAGGTACCCGCACACAGATAGAGGACCTGTGTAAGGTAGAGGTGGATATTTTTATCCGCAATGGGTGAGACTATTGATTTATTAGTGTGTTCTCACAGTGGTGATGTTTGCAGGCACAATTTTCACATCACTTGGGTAGTAGTTGTCTTTGATATGAAGATGTGAATAACTTAGAAATGTTTTTATGTGTTACAGCAATAAGACCAGACTGCAGTTGGTCTCGACAATATACATACATGACATAAGTATGGTTTTTGTTTTTCACTTTCTAGCAGAGTGACAAGACAGTGGTCCTGATGAATGCCATGAACTTTTGGTCACCTGGCAGAAACATGTTGACCTAGTCAGATAGGAAACATCCTTAATCCTATCGTCACACTACTTTTTATTCCATCCATTAGGAAGGTTATTAAAGTGTGGTTTCCGTTTGAGATGGTTTTAAGACACCTTTGATATTATTTTTGCACTCTGCCCCTCATTCACTGTTTTCATTGGAGTGATAAAACACCTCACGCTCCTCTCCAGGAGGAAAGTTGTAGCCCACACAGAGTACCTTGCGGGCACTGTGTGCAAGAGGGAACCCAATGATGAAGCATGTCACCCAAGTGGTAAGTGAGGGTTCTCGTCTTTAAAAAGCACATGCTCATTTGAAAATTCTTTGAGCTTGGGTTATACACATTGTGATTCACATTCTAGCGATCTTTCCATTAGGTTACCTGTTGTGAGCAACATTACATATGGGCCCAGATGCCAACAAGTGGCCTCTAAACATGTTGTCATCCATGTACTGGAACTACAGGTGAAAGTTTGACAAGCTTCAGTGTGCAAAGAGCAAGTCTGTGGCATTAGCACCGAAAGAGACTTCTAGTTGCAGATTCCTCACATTTTGAATATTCCCCTCTCATCGGACTGGATCTGGAAATTTTCAGCAGACTCTTTTTGCAACACTAGGTGGTGCAGTGCAGCTTAGCACTGATGCCGTTCCACACTAGAATTGATGTGTGTAGCCTAGATACACGTCCCTTCTGGTTTCCGACTTCCGTTCCTTTCTTGCCGCGCCACCAGACATGGATCCCTAACTGCCTCTCATCTCTATGCGACCCTTACATTTGTCAAAGAATTGCTTATAGTATGCAAGACGGTACAAAAGGGGATGGTGATCGACGGAGCATCAGAACCAATCAAACACTCACACCCAGTCAATAGATCTGGGTTTGATCCATCACCATTCTTTAGCCCACTCTGCCACTGGTCTTGTTCGCCATAAGTTGGCAGGGTATGCTCAGACGTGCGTCCCTTGCTCACTTTGCCACTGGATTCAAGCAAGCCTGGCTGAAGACGGCTGAAATGCCAGAAACCGGTCCTAGGAAGCTTGTTTCCGGTCCAGGTAAGGCATGGCTTGGCAGTTCGGGCTGGACTGTTCCCATGAGGCACAGGGTCAGACTGATTTGCATATGGCCATGTCTGAACTGGGGTGGCAGAGTGGGCTAAAGAACGGTGATGGATCAAACCCAGATCTGTTGACTGGGTGTGAGTGTTTGATTGGTTCTGATGCTCCGTCCATCACCACCCCCTTTTGTACCGCTTTGTTCGCCATAAGTTGGCAGGGTATGCTCAGACGTGAGTCCCTTGCTCACTTTGCCACTGGATTCAAGCAAGCCTGGCTGAAGACGGCTGAAATGCCAGAAACCGGTCCTAGGAAGCTTGTTTCCGGTCTAGGGAAGGCATTGCTTGGCAGTTCGGGCTGGACTGTTCCCATGAGGCACAGGGTCAGACTGATTTGCATATGGCCATGTCTGAACTGGGGTGGCAGAGTGGGCTAAAGAACGGTGATGGATCAAACCCAGATCTGTTGACTGGGTTTGAGTGTTTGATTGGTTCTGATGCTCCGTCCATCACCACCCCCTTTTGTACCGTATAGTATGCAAGAGACATTTCCCCTCAAGAACGATAGTTTTTAAGCCTTGTAAGGAGTATCACAAACAAATGTCTGTGACAGATTCTCATCGGATTTCCCTTTGGTGCCTGGGGTCAAGCCACAGCTCTAAGGCCTGCAGTGACTGCATCTATGAACGTTAGGTCCTGTTCCTGTCGAGATTCAAAGGTTGCAGTAGTCGTTCCAGATGTTGGTCTTCATCTTGAACAAAGTCTATGGGTAAGTCCCTTTCTGTCACTCGCACTCCCCTGAGAAGGCGTGGAGGCTGTGTCTTGCATCTCGATCTCGCTTTCGAAGTTGTTCGACTTTGGAACCGATCCTGCACATTGTTCAAGCACAATCTGAGTTTGTGGGGCCATGTGCCACTCCTAAACAGATCGAAGAGCTCTGCAAGGCTATGCTCAGACTCTTTGGAGACTTTCTGACTACCTCTGGTACTCCTGCAGGCCCCAAGGAGCCAAGAGGTTCTCCACATGGATTATCGCTCGTGGGTTCGGTGCCCCTGGACCCTCAGACTCCAGTCTCAACTCTGCTGCGATTGTCCATGCCAATTCCCGGTACTTTGATGCTGATTTCAACTCCATCAGTGCCAGAAGACGATGTCCCAGTTGCCCTCTCTGATGCCAAGTTGATGCATGTTGCGACCTCAGCCTAGGCTGTGCTCGGCCACAGTCAAGGCCCTGATTCCGTGATTATGATGTGGGTGATGAAATTGGCCAACCTCATTGAAATTGGTATGATGGTCTGTAGGGGGCTATTTGCCTTGATACCGCCCCTGAGCAGGGATCCTCTCACTCCCTGGTCCTCCCTCTGAGAGAGTGCTGTTTATGCAATGGTAATGTGCAGGGTGGCCTATGCCCTAGACCTCCAGCTTCCAAGCTTGGAGGTCAAGACCAATATTCTTGCAGAAGTCCTTCAGCTGGTACAAACATCCACTGAACCCCTCTTGACTTTTTATGAGGTCATTATGGATTCTCTCTTTGGGGCATGGCCAAATCTTACTCTGGCCCCCAGGTCAACCGACAGATTGCACAATGCCACGACCACGCCCCAGGTGACCCTTTGTTTTTTCTCAGGACCCCCCTCTTCTGAAAGCTTGGTGGTGTAGGCATCTGAAAGTAAGACTAACCCAAACACGTTCTCTACTACTCCCCCGATCTAGAGTCAAAATGCGTGGAGACATTTTGGGAAAAGTCTTCTTGTCCACCAGCTTGGTGCTTCTATCAGTGAATACCGGCTGCTTGCTGAGGCATTATTTCCACTACCTTTGCTTTTCGGTGACTCAACTCCTTCCTGGGGTTCCTGAAGATCTTGGACCTGTCCTTGCACTGGCCATACAGGACGGTTGTGACACAGATAATTTCACAATTTGGTGAACACCGCCAATCCCATTGGGCAAGCCATTGGCATCAGGATAGCCATTCTTTAGACCGGCGTAAACTGAAACGGATGGCATCGCTGAACTAAGTACTCTTTTTCTTATTGGGACTATGAATTTCCATATACACGTGCATAGCTTTACTCAAAGAATACATGACTTGGCAGAATAGATCAAAATTCATTTGTTTTCAAGTGAATTATTGTAGTTATAGAAGGTGAGGAAGAATTTGGAATGCGGGCAGGACTTTGGCTGCCTTTACGTTGATCATCATCTGCATAAAAGCTATAATGCCCTGCGGAAGCCCTTGTCTGGGGGGGAAACGTGTTGGTTGCATCTGTATATATCAAACACTTCAAGTGTGGAAAAGAAAGAAGAAGAATAACAATACAATAGAAAAATTAAAAAAGAGCATTCATGCAAAACTGGAAGTTATCGACTAACTTGTTAATTTTATTGGAAATACGGTTTCTTACTGAACGGATTTGACTGTGATTGTGTTGCCTCTCATTCATTATGTGAGATTGTCTTTAATACATGACAATGTGGCAGCTGGTCATTTGAGGTGGGCACACTAATGGGGAAGGATATAATTTGTTTGTGACAATATTGGGTGGTGCAGTGATTATCCACCCAGCTGCCACTATATCCTCAGTGTAGTCATTCGCCACCACTCTTGGCTGTGGTCAGTCAGTTTTACAGGCGATGTCCAGTCATCCCTCATGGACATGCAGTTCAATGGGACTCACCTCTTGAGGGATGCCACAGACTTCGCTCTTGAGCAGTTCAGGGAGAGCAGAGCTGCGGCATGCTCCCTAGGCTGGTCTACCCCACCTTGCCAACTGCATCAGCCTTTCTTTCGCGGTTTTGGGGGAGGTGTCCCATACCATGAGCCAGTCCTCCCTCCACAAGGCGCCCAGCTGTTTTGCGGTCAATGAGCCGACTAGCCCACTACCCCGCCTGTAGCCACACGTGCCAAACCCCTTTAGTGCGCCCTTAGAGGTGGGGCAGGATGTACAAGCCCTTTTGAACATAGATGCTATCGAGAGGGTGCCTGTGCCAGAAGTAAGACGTGGTTGTTATTCCTGCTCCTTTCTGGTGCCCAAAAAGGTGGAAGCCCGCGTCCTATTGTAGACCCTCTGCCTCTCAACGCCTTCCTCCAGCAGGGTGAAATTCAAAATCATCGCTCTGGCCCAGGTCTGGTTTCTCCTCAATCCGGGAGGCTGGATACTGATGTTGGACCTGCAGGACATCTGTTTCCATATATCCATTCTGCAGGCCCAGGTCTTATTTTGCCTCAACATTGGAGGCTGGATTGGTGGTGTTGGATCTGCAGGACGCCTATTTCCATATATCCATCCAGCAGGCCTGCGGTTCATAGTGGGATGGAAGCATTTTTAGTTTGCTGTGATCTCCTTTGGTCTCACCAGTGCCCCTTGGGTGTTCAGAAAGTGATGACAGTGATGGTAGCACACCTTCTTCCCTAACCTTGACGACTGACTGTTGAAGGCGGGCTTGCCCCAGGAAGTCCTCTATCACCTCCAGACTACTATGAACCTTCTGTCGTCTTTGGGGTTCACTATCAACGGGCCAAAGTCACACCTGACTCCTTCTCAGATGCTCCCCTTTATTGGACACTATCTGGACACCGTTCTGTTTTGTGCCTTTCCCTCTGGGAAGAGAGTTTATGACATTCAAGCTATGATCCCAATCTTTCAACCTCAGTCCTGGATTTTAGTGATGTTGACTCTGAAACTGATGGCTTCCTGCATCCTTCTAGTCGAGCACATCAGGTGGCATATGTGGATTCTGCAGTGGGATCTGAAATCTAATTGGGCCCCCCATCAAGGGGACCTCTCCTTCCATGTTCACATTTTAAAAGAGACTACGAGAGATCTGCAGTGGTGGTTACTGCACTGCGATTGGGTCCGTGGCAGACCGTCTCTCTCTTCCCTCCCAGAGCCAACAGTAGTGACTGATGCATCACTTCTGGGTTGGGGTGGCCATCATGAGAGAGGTGGAGATCAGAGGCCACTGGTCTAGGGCGGAGTCCCAGCTTCATCTCATCCTTCTGGATCTGAGGGACATCCCCTTAGCATTGAAACCTTTCCTTCCATCAATCAAGGTGAGGCTGGTACAGGTGCTCATTGACACCACCACCGCCATGTGGTATTTATTACAATACGTGGATGGGGGGACACAGACCCTGTGCCATGATGCCCTGCACCAATGGAAATGGCTGTAACACCAACTTATTTTTATACCGGTGAACCACTTGGCAATATCAATTAATGCCAAGCTGGAAGAGCACAGCAGTTGGCATCTAGCAGGTCATGAATGGCAGTTTCACTTGGAGGGGCTCTCTTCCACCAGTGGAGAGAACGTTGGCTCAATCTGTTCACCACCACTGAGAACAAGCAATATTAGCACTTCTGATCATTGCAGTTTCCAAAGCGCCTATCGCTCGTAGACATGTTCCACCTCGAGTGGAACTAGGGACTCCGGGATGCCTTTCTGTCAACAAGAGGATCGGGACTGACAAGGCTCAAGTCATCCTAGTGGCTACAGATTGGGCACAGAGAATATGGTATCCAGAACTCCTGGGTCTGAGCATCTGTCCTCCAATCAGCCTGGCATTTCAGCAACAGCAGAGGGTTTTGCACCCTAGACTTCTCAATCGTCACCTTCATGCTTGGAGATTGAGTTGTGACAGCGGAACACCTTCGACATTCCTCCAGATTAGTTTGATGTCATCTTGGCAGCCAGGCATCCCTCGACAAAAACTGTATACGCCTGTTGTTGGGACAAATTAGTGGCTATTTGTGGTACATGGCAGATGAACGCCTTCCAGGCAAAGTTATCTGACATTTTGTTATTTGTTTTCTCTCTAGCCTGCCAAAGCGTTGCTTACATGGCACCTTTCGGCTTTTTTGCGCTTACCGGATCAGTCCTCCTTGTTTAAGTCTTCGGTTATATGCGCGGTTTGAAAGGTTTACATTTGTTTCCTCCATGTCCCTTTGTCATGCCCCAGTGGGACTTTAACTTGGTCCTTGCGTTTCTTATGTGCTCTCCCTTTAAGTCACTTCACAGCTGCTTCTTGCAGCTTCTAAACCTCAAGTCAGTGTTGCTCGTCTCCATAACATTGGCACAGGGTGAGTAATCCTAAATCCGTCTGCGACAGCCCACCATATACCACCTTCTTTACAGACAAGCTGGTTTTGTGGACACAGGAATCTTTCTTGCCTAAAATTGTGATGCCATTCCACACAGGTCAGAACATCACCTTGCTTGCGTTCTATGCCCACCTCACCCCTCTGAGGAGTGACTCCATCGCTTGGACCTCAAGAGAGCGGCAAGCATTCTCATAGATCGTACTAAAGAACGCCAGGTAGGTGATCAGCTCTTCTTGAGGTTCTCTGGAACACAAAAAGGCAAGGCTGTGCAGAAGAGAACCATCTCCAGATGGATCAAGGTCCGCATGAACATCTGCTATCTCTTGGCTACGAAGCATCCTCCGGAAGGGCTGCGTGCTCCTTCTATCAGGGTCAAAGCTACTAACACTGCATTAGTATGTAGAGTCCCTGTCCCGGAAATCACCAGGTGGCTACGTGGGCATCCCTCCATGTGTTCATGAAGCAAAATTGTATGGGCAGCCAGGTTCACTGATAGGGGCATTTTGCCCGCTCCATCCTGCAGGAGTTTATAGTTTCAGCCCATCCAGAAGCCCACCTCCACCGCTGACGTTTTTGCTTTGGCATCTATTCAAAAGATGAGAAAGCGGAGGCTAGAAGTGTTGATCAGACGACTAAGTTGCTTAATTCTAACTTAGTCTCTTTCTGGTAGAGACGCCATCTAGCCGCAGATTCCTCACAACCTTCCCACCCTCCCCTTGCTGTGATTGGACTCTGTCCATTAATAAGATCCCAATTCTAGGAATCTGCCACTGGTCACACCAGTTTGCTTTTGGGGCTTTGCTTTGGGGTGCGCGGACACTCTGGAAAGCAACTGTCCGCACGCTTGAGTGGCCCCTCTATAGGCTCTGAGCGTCCTTTCCAGGGCAGAAATACATCGGTGTAGAGCTGCACAGCGCCATCTACTGGTACGCAGAGGTACAGCTGAAAGGTTTCTGGGGAATATTTAAAAGGTGCGGAATCTGCAGCTAGATAGAGTCTCTACCAGAAAGAGCATTTCCAAAGATAAGTAACTTATTCTTTGAGCCCCTCCTCACGTTTCTTTGTGCCAAGATTGCAAAAGGTCTTTCAAATTCATTATTTATCTAAAGCTGCTCTGCTATCTTTCTGGGAGAGCTGCCCTCCACCTTGTCACCGCGACACTGCTACCCTATTGTATACTGATAGGTGGTCAGTCATGCACTGCATTGAATAACTGAGATATAACACGGTCTATGTCAAGCCCCTGCTGTGAAATATACTGACTGACCGACCGAGAAGCAATGTTGGTGCATAATGTCGCTTTCTCAAGTTTTTTTTGTTATTCCCAATTTGCAGATTTCAGAAAACCTTTGACCAAGATGCCAAGCAAGAGTCCATTTTTGAGAGCATTGCCAAGCCAGTTGCAGAAAGGTACATTTAATAACCATGTTTAATAATAATGTATTTAAACCCTTAAAAAGTACGTTCTTTAACTATTAGACCTTCTATGGCCTCAGTTGTCAAATTTCTTGGTGTCACTTCTGTTCTCAAGCTCTTTTTTCCTTGGTGCTTTATTATGGTGGGTGGAACAGAAACTTAAGCTGTAACTCTTCTGTTACTCTGTGTTTGTGAAGAAAGACATCTGTAAATCCGCTGCCCTGGGGAACGTTCTCCTAGAAAGGTCAGAAGGTAACATAGATGATGTATGACCACGTTTTCTCTATGGACGCGCATTGTTAATAAGAACAAATTGCACAAATCATATGTTTATTTTAGCATAAAAAGTGCTTTTGAATAGAAATTTCAGAAAACATTACAAAGTATTAATTTGTTTTTTAAATAATTTTAAGCAGATCTTTTTATCTAATGTTGCAAAAGATCTCATGAGGGCTTCGTACTCCCTCCGACGCCTTCGAGTCTTTGGGCCAGACCCACTTTAGAGGCAGGTGAGAGACTAGAAGGGTCCAGACTATGACACTCCGAGGAGGGGTGAAGGGGGGGGGGGGCAGACCACGACAGACCAGTGCACTCCGAGGTGGGGAGAGGGGGGGGCAGACCACAACACTGCGAGGAGGGGTGAGGGGGGGGGGGAGGGGGGCAGACCACGACACTCCGAGGAGGGGTGAGGGGGGGGGGGGCGAGGCAGACCAGGGCACTCCGAGGTGGGGTGTGGGGGGGGGGGCAGACCACGACACTCCGAGGTGGGGTGGGGGGGGGCAGACCACGACACTCCGAGGTGGGGTTGAGGGGGGGGCGAGGCAGAGCGGGGAATGACACTGAGCAAAGTGAGGGTGCTAGTAAGAGGGGTGCAGGCTGCATCAGGCCATTTGGGTCATTGGACAGCGGTCTGTGTTGAAAAACGGATACTTCAACAACAAGAAAAACACATGGAACCAAGGGAACGTGAGTGAAGCGTGGCTGCGAGTGGATGGCCAAAAATGATATGTGAGCCATGAGTGTTTAGGGACAAAGAGATGGTTTGCAGAGGACAGGGTAAAAAGGGATGGCTTGAAGAGATTAGAGTTGTTCCAAATAAGGAGTGGGGTTACTCTAATTTAAAAAAACATAAATAAGTGATAAAAAAATAATAATTGTAGTTCACCGAAAGAATGAAAACAAAGCTCTTTCTTTAAATGTTTGGCAGCACACAGGTGTGTGACGGGAGCACCTATGTAGCGCACCTGAAGGTTGAAGGTAGTTCTTGACGAGCCCTGTCCCTTTCCCCATCTAAGAGGGTCCATTGCTGAACAGTTGGGCCATCAACTGGTAGTTTCTCTTCATGGTGGCTACACTGGGCTCTCCAGTGGTTGGCAGGTTCAGTCCCAGCAGCAAGATATGAAGTCTCTTCGAACAGACTTGTTTCAGTTTTTACCATGAAGAGAGCCAGACTAGTGAGATTACAGAGGTTAGGACACGGCAGATTCCAGAGTTGACATCACTCGATGCTGCTTGCGGTTGAACCTGGCTTGTAAAATCGAGTTTGCTTAGCACTTTCTCGGGCTTGTTGTGTAGGGTCTCATTGATTCCTCTGGGTATCTGGGGCTTAGACCCTCTTGTGCTTTCACGTTGGTACACAGAACATTGATTTTGAGCATTGAGTGAACAGCGACGTCCTGTGTTCCCCAAGGATCGTCTAAGTCCATCGATATTTAACATTTATCTGCGCCTATTGGCAGCCTCGGTGGAAAGTTGTGGGCTCACTTATTTTCACACAAATAATCTTCTCGTTGTCATCCGCGCAGAGCCTCAGCGCAGAGACCCTGAACTCCTGCTTGGGCGCAGTTGATGAGCATTCATGCAAGCTTAATGGAGATGAAACCAAGGTAATGGTGCTGGGGAAGGATCCATCCCTTTGGGGTCCCCAACACTGGCCTGAAAGTCTGGGCTCTCTCCCCTCGGCAGTGCCTGAGGTGAAGAACCTGGGATTTGTGCAGGATGACAATTAGCTCTAAAACTGCAGGCAACAAAGGTGGCAACCACATGCTTCACCGTCCTGTAATGGCTGCGGCAGCTTCCATTCTCCGCCCAAAGGACGGTGGAGCAGCCATTAATAATATCAAAACTGAACTACGGCAATGTGCTTTCTATGGGAGCGGATAGAACAGCCATTAACAGCTGCAGGGAGTCCAGAAGTCACCTGATTGGATGCTTTATAGGCTTCCAAAACAATCCTCTGAGTCTGGCCTTTTACAAGAACTCCACTGGCTGGAAGTGGAGAAAAGAGTCCAGTTCCAAATCTTGTGTTTTTTGCGCAAGAGCAGCGGTAGGTCCACAATACCTGCAAGAACTTGTTAAAATGTATCAACCTGCCTGCACGCTCCGTTCGGGAGAACCTTCCTTGTGTGTCGTGCCGTTAGTCAAACGTGCTCGGATGGGTGGCTGGTCATTTACGTTCCAGGGTCCTAAGTTGTGGGACTCTCTCCCAGAATCTTTGAGAAAGTGTCCTTCATTGAAAGTCTTTCGAAGACGATTGAAGGCTTGGTTGTTCTGAGGTGGGATAATGGACACAGACCTGACCTGACGTGTTAGCGTAGGTAAACCTCAATGAGGTAGCCGAGTGCTTTATAAAACTACTAAATCAATAAAATAAATAACATTTTATTCTCATGTGCCGCGGGAGGCCTAGGAATGCTTTTCAGGACCCAAGAGATGTGATCTGATTTCTTTAAGTTGAGGCGGAGTCTTGTGCTTGAGTGTGTAGGCTCTATATAGTCTTGCAGTTGCTTTCTCTGGGGTCTGATGTAGACAATCTTGCACTAATCCAGTCTTGATGGCACTACAGTCCTCGTCAGTTCAGTGTGGTACGGTATCGGGAGCAGCGAGTGGATCCTTCTCAGCAGCACAAGAAGAAACTATTCTGCTTCATTGTGACTTCCTGCTCAGAAGATATTTTTCGCTGAGCCGTGCCCCCAGGTTCTGTAAGGCGTATGTAGGTATCGGGCCAGCTCCTAGTTCTCAGCCAGATGAATGGAAGACTGTTACTCGATGCATCTCCTTTGAAGCCAGCTAGGCTCATGCTGCTCTGCTTCTTCCGTGGGACATGGGTCACCCAATTGGCCATGTGTAGTTGGATGTTTGCGTGCCTTTGGAGAAAGTGGCTCCGTTGTGGCAGCGTCTGGCTGGCAGGACTCATATAGATATTCAAAAGCAGACGTGACGCAGTGAACCTGCAGACCCCCTTGCGAGATCTTTTTCTCTGTCGAAGCCGATGAACTGATTCTAATTTGCTGGCTTCTGTTTGACAAGATTGATTCAAGCTGTTAAAGGATTGAACTGGTGATCCCGGGCTATTTTCCGGGTTCTCCAGTAGTATTTTGTGATCCACTATTTCATTTGCAGGTGTTAGGTTGAGAAGGATAAGTATATCTGATTGGCTCGTGCCCGAGGCGGCAATGAAGCCTTCTCTTATACTGCCATTGTCTTCTCACTTCCTGTCCTCAATGGAGGTGGGTGAGCCACTGAAAGCTTGAGCCAGGCTCTAGACAGCTGTCTGGCTCTGCTCAGGGTCCCCTGGGACCCTTGAGCCCAAAACAAGCCAAGCTTCTGCTCACCACCCACATTCTCACCTCACCTGCCAAGAATTAATGATAAGGCAGTGGCCTTTAATGTAAAATAGACAAGAGAAAGAAATACATATCTAGTGGATGAAACAGACAATAGTAATACCATAACATCTGGGATCAGTCTCAGCTATCCTGCTTAACCAAATTGTGTGATCCGTACGCAAATGTTTTATTTCAGTGAGCCTCCTTTTTCTTCCTTTTTTCACATTTCAGAGCACTTTCAAGCAGGAGTTCCGGAAGTGTGCTGTACAGAGACCTCTTGTGTTTGATTCAACAGACAATAATGCTGCTCCATCAATAATGAAAATGAAGCACATTTTGGGTACACATGACAGGCGACTTGCTCTTAGTTCATTACTGACATTATGGTCCGTGCGGGTGTGCAGGAATATTTAGAAGTTGTTTGAAAAACATCACTTTTAACAAATGCCTCTCAATGCAGTGATATAATCTTATGTGGTTCGGTGAAATGCTTCCCCATAGTAAAGAAATGCACTTTGTTTGTTTTAATTTTGAACACAGTTTATCGTAGTCCTACATGAATGAGTTTGCACCAATTACATGGCAAATGTTTTCATGGCTTGGCCTAGGTGTTTGTAGAATCTCTTTGTATCATGGTGTGTTATTTTCAAACCTAGGTGTTTGTAGAAGCTCTTTGTATCATGGTGTGTTATTTTCAAACCTAGGTGTTTGTAGACTCTCTTTGTATCATGGTGTGTTATTGTCAAACCTAGGTGTTTGTAGAATCTCTGTGTCATGATGTGTTATGGTCATACCTAGGTGTTTGTAGAATCTCTTTGTATCATGGTGTGTTATTTTCAAACCTAGGTGTTTGTAGAATCTCTTTGTATCATGGTGTGTTATTTTCAAACCTAGGGGTTTGTAGAATCTTTGTATCATGGTGTGTTATTTTCAAACCTAGGTGTTTGTAGAATCTCTTTGTGTCATGACGTGTTATGGTCACACCTAGGTGTTTGTAGAATCTCTTTGTGTCCTGGTGTGTTATGGTCACACCTAGGTGTTTGTAGGATCTCTTTGTATCATGGTGTGTTATTTTCAAACCTAGGTGTTTGTAGAATCTCTTTGTATCATGGTGTGTTATTTTCAAACCTAGGTGTTTGTAGAATCTCTTTGTGTACTGGTGTGTTATGGTCATACCTAGGTGTTTGTAGAATCTCTTTGTATCATGGTGTGTTATTTTCAAACCTAGGTGTTTGTAGAATCTCTTTGTGTCATGACGTGTTATGGTCATACCTAGGTGTTTGTTGAATCTCTTTGTATCATGGTGTGTTATTTTCAAACCTAGGTGTTTGTAGAATCTCTTTGTGCCCTGGCATGTTATGGTCATACCTAGGTGTTTGTAGAATCTTTGTGTCCTGACGTGTTATGGTCATGCCTAGGTGTTTGTAGAATCTCTTTGTGTCCTGACGTGTTATGGTCATTCCTAGGTATTTGTAGAATCTCTTTGTGTCCTGAAGTGTTATGGTCATGCATAGATGTTTGTAGAATCTCTTTGTGTCCTGACGTGTTATGGTCATACCTAGCTGTTTGTAGAATCTCTTTGTGTCATGACGTGTTATGGTCATACCTAGGTATTTGTAGAATCTCTTTGTGTCATGACATGTTATGGTCATACCTAGGTGTTTGAACTCCTTAGTTGCCATCGGAAAGGTGCTGTGGTCCTGTCGGCTGGTTGACCACTTTGAGCAGGAAGACTTCTTGCTTCCGTTGAACCAGAAGCTAGAGTGCAAGTTGTAGTTCCGGAAGATAATGAGCAATCTATGTATTGTTTTCCTGGTGTCCCCCATGTAAAGGACAATTCTGTCCTTGTAAAGACGTCCTAATGCCCAAAACACAACATCATCATAACTTCCTTACTAGTGGATCACTTCGGATCTAGCAGGTCACCACTATCTTGTTCCTGTCCCCAAGATGAAGGTGCACTATATTGGCCTATTCAGTGACACTCTCCCCACTGGATCCATGTTTAGTAGCGTGATCCAGATATGGTACTGCACACTGAGGTCTATTTTTCTAGAACTTTGACCAGGAAAGCGCATTCCAGGGAATCCAATCCCATTTCAACATCTATGAACATTCCTGTAGGACATCTGTAATCACTCTCACCATCTAAGGTCTTCATCTGTAGGACACAAAGCGGGGAGATTGAGAACCTCAATCTCCCCGCTTTGTGACCTACATCATACAACCTTCGTTGAGTTTCCACATAGTGTGCTGCAGCCTCATTACCCCACAGACTACGGTAGACTGTTTTCTTGAGTTTGAGACGCCCTTTTTCTCTTTCAGGATTCATGTCATTTATATGGTCATTCTCGTGATGAATCAACATCTGTTCCATGTTTTAATCTGCCTGTATCCAGCAATCTTTTCCTTATTACTACAGATACCACTGTTTCCAGTACCATCTTGCAAACCTTACAGAGGGTCCACGGAGCTGGTATTTTAATAAAATCTTTGTTGTGACATCATACAAATGTTCATTTGTCTCCTGATCTTCCAGCTCAGAGGCACAAGCCTCACCCTTCCTACATGCTAACACGTGACCTCCCCCGCACCATCAGTAAAAGGGAGGGGTCTGGCATGCCACATGTTTGGTGTTCCATTTCCATACATGTCATCTTTAGGGACTGCAAAATGTAAACTACCCTAGAATAAGAAGCATGTGCTGTGGATGCCCATCTCCACCCATCGGCCAAGGCTATGGTTGTTTCTGAAGCGAAGAGCCGAACTGCCTTATCACTGTATTAAAGCCCCACCTAATCAGTGTATGGATTCCATCATGGGCATCAATCCTATCCAGGGCTAGTCTTGGGGAGCAGATACCTATATTGCCACACTCCTCTGTCCATCCCATACCCCAGAAAGTGTAGGTAGCATAGCCACCGTGTGGCCGACCCACATGTTACCAGTTCACTAGTGGCCGTTTTGCTGAGAAGGATTACCACTAGGCTCAAACCGCTGGCATACCCAGCATGTGCCATTCATTTATGTTTCCACCAAGCAATGACCTGGCATTCATTATCTTCTAGACTGGTCTCTTGCTGTAGGACCAAGTCTGGCCTGTGTCTAACCATCACCTTCCTTTGCATTGTACTTGAATATAAAAGCATGGCGGTCCAACACACACTCAACCTGGCAGAACAAGACCAGAGTCTCTTTGCGCACACACTCGACATGTGGCAAGCTGCCATGAGACAGCCGTGCACACTTGAAATGAGTCTCTATGTGGAGAGAGTTCTGCATACCTTGAACCCTTTAAACCGCCTTTAGCAGTATTTGATGATACCATAAAATGTCTACATCGAAGACTAAAATAGATTCAGGTATTCGTCATATTCCAAACATTTGACCACTCGTGTCGGCTTTCATGGTAATTTCTCAGCAAGCAGGAATTCTTTATTATGGAATGTGTCCAAATTATTCCAATGTATTTGGCTTTAATGCATTAAAACCAGGAAAATAAATGTAGAGCAGTCCGTTTTGAAGACACCCCTGTCTTTGATACAATCCTATTTTAGCTTCTATGTCACATAAATGTCAGATGGCAACGGAGGCTTCATTATAGTCCTTCTTTACTTTCTTGACATAGAATGGAAGGACTATAATGAAGGCTCCCTTGTCGCCATACCTTCTTTGAATGTGGAAGCAAAAAAGAGGACTGTATCATGGCAATGAAATCCTTGAATACAAGAGTGACTTTTGTTTCTAGGAAACAAATGAAAAAACCCAGTCTTGGTGGCACCAATGAGAAGGTGTAGGAATGGAAGAGCGGTGGGTGATGAGTGGGTGTTGGCAGAGGGCATCAGTAGCACACAGGAAAGAGCGACAGGAACAAGGGGAGATGGCGGGTGATGGAATAAGGAGCACACAGTGGAAAACTGAAAGGAGGAACAAGTAAGGTTGCCTCGTATTTGGTGATGGGGAAACGAGGAGCACACAGGAGCAACCGGGAGGAGTGCTGTCAACCCAGACCTAAATAATGATCCAAATAAGTTCTGGCTCCTTTTTATGACTATCCCTCCGGCTGTCCAACTACACCACTGGCTCCTTTGTATGATTATCCCTCCGGCTGTCCAACTACACCACTGGCTCCTTTGTATGATTATCCCTCTGGCTGTCCAACTACACCACTGGCTCCTTTTTATGAATATCCCTCCGGCTGTCCAACTACACCACTGGCTCCTTTTTATGATTATCCCTCCGGCTGTCCAACTACACCACTGCGCAAGGTTGTACTGGTTGAAGCGTTGTCTTGCGTCAACGCAAGGTAGAAAGCTAGAAACCATTCATAAGACCCAGATCGGCTTTTGGATTGACTTGCTGTTCTACAATTCTGTTCCATTGGTTCTAGTGGTAAAGTGGGTGCTGTGTATTGATGCTGGAATGCTTGACGGTGTTTTGTGGACTTTACTAAGGACTTTGATTATGTAACAGAGGTTTGATTCGTCATACCCTGTACTCCTGGATGCCCCCATCATGTTTATAGGATTGCCGATCTGTGATGGCCTCGGGTGTTGCGTCTTTGGGCAGCAGGTTCACAAAGCACAACAAGATCTGTTGCCAATGGGATGTGCCCTGGACTTTATCTTTTGTGACGTGTTCTTACTCATGACCATGACCTGCCTGAGCGTCGCCCAGAGATCTTCAAGTTCACATCGACATAACGCAGATCTTGCCTGTTGGCAATTCACCATTTGGTCACTGGCACTTGGATAACAAATGCATCATCAATTTATACCTGTTGTGATCTTTCATGGATACTAGTATTTGAATCGAAGAAACTCTCTAAGCATCATGTACCTTGTTGAGGCGCCACTTGTGTTTTGGCAGATTCTGTATACACCCACTGACAGAAGCTTATAGAGGTAACACCAGGCCAACATTTATTCACTTCTCTATTCTCCTTCTCCAAAAACGCCATAGATTGTCTTGATGGTCCTATCTGAAGAAGATTACTCGGCACATGAATCCTCTCCCGCCCCTGAACCCGCCAGGCTGCAGACTGGGTGGACGCGTGGCAGGTCCTCGCCCTTAAGGTGATATTACCCTGATACTTGTCCATCTCCCAGGCTTTGCCTAATACCCTCCCTGTGTGACTGGGCACTCTCGCGCTCTGACGATGCTGATGACCCTCTAATACTAATTGTTTCAAGCGAAGGCTGAGTAAAGCTTTCGAGCAGACAGCACTATTTGCTGACCTGACCAGCTTGCAAGCAAAGCCTGAATGCTCTGCATTGTGCAATTTCTCATCACCCTTCAGGCCCTCTTGCACTTTCTAATCAAGTTTCAGGTTCTCTTTTTAAGATTCATTTGAGAAATCCTTCTGGCACACAACTGAACTGTGTAATCTAAACAGACCGATCGGCACATTTCACTTACCAGACTTTCCCTAGTTAAACTCTAGTCCAACATATAAAAGTAACAGGCTCGGGATAACTTTTTTGTGGTTAAATGATTGTTAAATCTGGGAGGTATATGAAGCATTACGAGTATAAAAGAGGATGTTGGCTGATGTCCCCTTTACGATGGTTCGGCCCTAAATGGTATCAAGTCCTTCGCCGGCCTTCAGTGTGTGATTGCTCTCTGTCAACATTTATGAGCTACTATTAAATAAATGCATGATGCTATGATTGGTTTAAAAAACACTCTTTGCTTTTCCCCAGCAGCAGTGGTGGTGGGTGGAGCCAGCGTGGAGCTGGACAGTTTCCCCCTACATTAAGCACTGTTGTACCCACCAGATGGTTGTCTCACATGTGTGTGCTCTGACTCCTCCTAGTTCTGCTCCATGCTGGCTATCTGAACACATGCAGTAGCAGCCACAAGGCCTCAGGGGTGCTGTATCTGTGGAAATAAATAGTATAAACAAACCGCTGTTAAAGGGAAGGACTGAGGGGAACTGTCCTGGGAGCTGGAAAATGGTGCTAAAACCTAGAGACAAAGTGGCACCCTAGGAGTGATGGAGTCAACGCGTGGTACTTCAGTTAGTGCATCTGCTCCAGCGAGGGAAAGCTTGCCTCTGCTCAGAATCTCACCTCTGGGCAAAGGGTTGATACGGAGCAGAAACCTGTGTACACGCAACACGGCGGCATCCGTAGCTGCAGGTACGTGTTTTTGAGTTTTGTCCTCATGGTGAGGCCTCTTGGCTTCCTTAGATATCAACAGTATCCCTGCACCCCTTGTCTTTGGAACGTTTTAGATCGTTTCCTTACAGAGACGCCAGCAGTAAAGTACTCTCTTGGCAACGAGATGACGGCGACGAGGGTTGTTTGGGGTAAATCGAGAAGGTTTTGGTGTATCGAGCACCAATTTATTCTGACGATCCTTTGTCTTTACCTCCAGCTCAGCTCGCTCCAATTTTCTCATTTTATAGTATGCACTCTGTGTTGCCAAAAACTGAGGTTTCAGAGTGATTACATCATTTCAATGTAGAAAGCATGTTTTTTATCATCCCCAAATTCATGGCCGTGGCTGAGCCGGCTGTGCTGTTGCTAGATATCTTTATTGCACTGCGTTGGCTAATCGCCACCACAACTTTGTAGCCCAT
Source organism: Triturus cristatus (assembly GCF_964204655.1). Lineage (NCBI taxonomy): Eukaryota > Metazoa > Chordata > Amphibia > Caudata > Salamandridae > Triturus > Triturus cristatus. The sequence goes on from NC_140589.1 coordinate 43,288,439, forward strand.
CAACAGAATGTGGACATTTCCAACCACCTATGTATTTTTACTACTTTGAACTTGTTAGGTTTTCCAGAGGAATGGCATTTTTATGGGGTTCTCCAAATCAACTCAGATTTCCACTGTGTAAAAGGCTTTTCTTCAGAGAGATTTAGTTATTTCCTGTACATATTGTGCAGACTTGAGACTAAACAGAGCATATAGCTGTGATTTGTACCAAAATTATCTTTTAAAGACTCTTGATGACTAAAGACAGGGTTACAGTGGATGCTGCGGCTGATGGCCAGCTCGGAGGCAGATGCGGTTGCCTTCCAGTGGGTCCGCGTCAGCCTTTGGCTGTCGGCCCTGCTTCTAGGGTGTACCTAGAGTTTAAACTTTACAACACAGTTTTGAGTGTAGTGAGGAGTTCTTTAGTATGGGGCTTGTTGAACATACAAAGACTGCTCCAAGTAACCTCACCTTCTATAAAATCGGTCTTTGTTGGGGTGGTATTGAGTCTGGCTCGCAAGACTATGGGCCAAGAAAGAATTCCTGGACAGACCAGACTTGTTTAGCGGGTTCCCACCCAAAGTCCCCAAAGAACAGTCGAAGTAGAGTACTTCCTGTAGAATAAAAAGTTCTGTTTCTAAGAAAAACCCACAAACAAGCCCCATAGAAATCTGAAAACAAATATGTTGTTAACCTGTAGATGTAAAGTATTGAGCGAGCAAGCCAACCCCTCCCAGGGGGGCTTAGACAATGTATAAAGGCTGAACTGAGTGGTGCACGTTACTGCCCATTTCACCGTATGTACTACCCAACAAACATCTGGTATTGTGGGCAGTACAGAAGGAGATTACCTTTTTCATAATGGCATTTCCTATATGTGTCAGTCAAAGTGTGGGTGTTCATCAGACAAATACCTGTGCCCCACCCTGAGGCAGGGCCTTATACGTGTGCCGCTCTGGCACTGGAAGAACATGCCAACTGCACATTAAATACCAGAAGTGGCAGTACCATGCCATCATATAAAATAGAAGTCCCTCTTCATATGCCTGTCAATAGCGGGAAACAGCCTTTTCAACGCAACCGTTACAACGCATGCAATTACATTGCTAACCGTTGCAACGCTAAAGGGGTGCAGCAGTGGGTAGGAGGTGTTGGATTTAACTTCAACACCTTCCCTACTGTTGCACACTCTGGAGTTGGAATAGAAAATGAATCTATTCCAACTTCCAGCGCTCCCCCGACAAAGTCAGGGTAAAGTTTTGCGTTGCAACGGCATGCGCTGTAATGGCATGCGATGTAACGGCATGCGATGTAATGGCATGCGATGTAACGGCATGCGCTGTAATGGCATGCGATGTAACGGCATGCGATGTAACGGCATGCGATGTAATGGCATGCGATGTAATGGCATGCGATGTAATGGCATGCGCTGTAATGGCATGCGCTGTAATGGCATGCGATGTAACGGCATGCGATGTAACGGCATGCGATGTAATGGCATGCGATGTAACGGCATGCGATGTAACGGCATGCGATGTAATGGCATGCGATGTAATGGCATGCGATGTAATGGCATGCGCTGTAATGGCATGCGCTGTAATGGCATGCGCTGTAATGGCATGCGCTGTAATGGCATGCGATGTAACGTCACATATTCGTCAATAGCACGGAAAATGTTCCTAAATAAAACAATGAAGTCCAGTGCTTACCATATGAAGCCAGGTCCGGAGCCAAGTCGCTAGTTTGGCTGAAGAAGGAATGTTTGATTTTACTGATCCTTCAGCTTTTTCCTCCTCAGAGCGAGTGCAGTGTTCGCACACGTGTCTTGGGACTGCTAACCGACTGCAAGGAAGAAGAGAGGGTCGTCTGCTCCACAATTTGAAAGAGGTTCTTGGGGCTTTGCTTGGGTTTAGTCAGTCAGTCTGGGACATGAAGTAAGTGGATTTGTCCTTTAAAAATGAGTTTTCCAGCTGAACTATTCCCAAAGCCGACCACACACAGCGGCCCTGCGACACTGGGATACCCAAGCACATATTCGAGCTCATGCCAAAGTTTGAAAAATGGGCCATTACCCGCAGCTCCGACAAACACCCGCTCTCAGACATTCACTCCTTCCTGTTTCCACCTAAACATAGCACTAAGCCCCCAGCGCAGCGTCGATGGGAGTCCGAGCTAGAGCGCAAAACCTCTCCCAAAGAGTGGCATGACATACTGCATACGGCCAGAGCTTCCTCCTGTAGTGCCGCCGGGAAGGAAATGTTCCTCAAAATAGCGCATTATTGGCTTTACACCTCGGCTAGAGTAGCACAGTGGAAGCCCGGAGGGGACAAACTTTGTTGGCGCCACTGTGGACAGGTAGGCACTCTCGCACATGTGTTATGGCGCTGCCCGAAGATACAACCCTTCTAAGACTCAATACTGCTGGACATTGACACCATTTATCACAAAGACATCCCCAGATTCCCTAGGTATGTTATACTGGGTCTCCCCAACCCATTGACCTAGCCCCTCAAATTGTGTTGAGGAAGTGATCACCCTAGCACTGGGTGCCGCCGAACAAGTGCTGCTTTCTAAATGGGGAACAGATGCGATCCCAACCAGACTGGAGTGGCTTCATAGACTGGGAAGTGGTAGGCATCGAAAAAGACACGGCAAGCCTCACACACAAACTCCCCTGCTTCGACAAAACCTGGGGCCCTATCCTCTGCGATATAAGCGATGTTCCGTCGCTGGACGATGTTGTGGAGCATGCAGCTGGACCGCGACACCTTTTAATAGTTCAGCATGGTAAAGAGTCAACTGGAGGGTGGTGGATATGTTGTCGTCTGGTTGGGTATCAGCAGTTGTGACGTATGGAGGAAGGCAATGGAATGTGTGGTACTGATCACTGCTATGGCTTTTGATTTAAAACATGTTTCTGTGAATGATTAGCCACCCATATACAGATATTTCCTTTTTGGACCAGTCACATAATCAATAATCTGGAGAGATGTGTAGACCGTGTCAGGCGTAGAAGCCACACTTCCCAAGCGGGATAGACTCTTTCAGTGGCGATATCTAGGAGGGATTCTGACTATGAGGGGTCTCATTTTTCCATGGACTAGTTTGGTGATCTTCAAATGAAGGAGAGCCAGAGGAGTTCATAGACTTTTGAGCTGTGGTGAAACTCTCAAGGAGAGTCGAGGCGGCTCTGATGTGAGTAGCCTTGTTTCAAACCCGTGAACGTCCAGTCACTTCATCAACGGATACCTTCACAGTCCTGTTCTTCAGCACCTTTGGTATCTGTAAGTCTCGTTTCTAGCACGGATACCACCTCAAGTCCTGTTTCAGGTAGTTTTCTTTCCTTCCTCTCCTTCTCTGTGGCCTCTTGTGCTCATAGGTACTGTGAGAATAGTCAGATGTGTCAAGGACAGAATGACCCAATGAGTAGCAAGATGGAGAATATTCAACCGCACACCAAGCTGGATGAGTTCCACCTTCCGTTGGCTCCCACATTTCATTTAAAGCAACAATAACATGTGACCTCACCACACTCTGAACAACAACTAATAAACAAATGACAAGCTCCTGGTCCAGGAAAGATGTCAGTTCAAGCTACTCACTCAAGCCTAAAAATCTCACCACAACAACGGTCCAGCTTACCTCAACTACCGCCTCAACTACTAGCAACCCACCGGACACCTTCAATTGGCGTCCAAAGCAAGAGCACACCTCCCTTGCATCAAGAAGACCAGAAGCGGAGGACGCTCCTTCTCATACCTCACAGCCAAGACCTGCAGTGACCTCCCAAAACACTTCAGAACCTCCCCATCCCTGATGGACTTCTGAAGGAACCTCAAGACATGGCTCTTCCAGAAAAAACAGGCATGATCTCCTCCTTCCCTTTCAGACCTGCCCTACTCAGTGCCTGGATGCCGTCACAGTGTTTAGCTGCACTTTACAAATCCATATAACATAACAATTGTATGACCTAGTTGTTCTGTTGGACTAGTGCCGATCTATTTCAAGAAATTAGCGACAATTCTGGATTAAGTAAAGGTCCCTGTTGATCCAACACTGTTGATCCGGCCAGCAGCTTTTACCACCCAGTTGGGCTCCTCACACTAAGAAATCTCAATGCGAGTGTTTGTTGCTTCACAGCTGTAGCCGCATTGGTGCTGTTTTAGATGGTCCTGATACCATTGCGTTGTTTAGTCTCTTGTACCTTTCCAAGGTGTTTGATACCAGTATTGGCTCCGTCTTGTGGACTTCTTGGTATCGTCATGTGGAAGAGCTGATCCATGTGGCTTCCTTGAGAGGGTTTCAGAACCCGTGGAGCTCTGGGTGCGAGAGCGTTGGTATTAGGAGGGCGTTTCATGGTTTTATACATGTTCTTGGAGTGTATCTGGTGAACACCCTGGCAGTGATGTGCGGGCGACTCTGAGGTCTGTTTGAAGCCTTTCCCTTTCTTCTTGTTAATGGAGGCTGGCATGAACAATGTCTCTGGAGCAATACCTGCAGACTATCAGAAGGTAGGCGGCAGGATGTGGTTGTTGTGGGTTGGTGTCCAATAAGAAAGGTCCCTGTGAAGGCGTGGCCTCTCCACTTCGATGCTGAAGGATGTTGTGTACAGGAAGGGAGTAAATGTTCTGTTGTGAAACAGTTGAAAAAACACACTTTTTCCCCTCAGTATAAGGACCAGTAGGCTACATGTGCAAACACAACCACCTCACAAACAGCACTCACACATCACCCTGGCTTCCAAGCCACCTAACACACCCCAGAGTGAGAAATAAAGGAGTTGGGTGGATTAGCCAAGTTGATTCTAAATGTTCTGTTTGTTGCGTTGCCTTATTGTGCTCTCTACACATATGAGTCTTTGTGTGGTTGTCTGCTGTGCTTCTGCTGTGATGCAGTCAGACATGCTTTGTGTTTGAGGGCTGCTGCCAGCTGGTTTTGTCCTCATCCTCTTCTCGAGCGCTGCTAGGGTGACCAACCATCCGTAAATTTCACGGGCCGTCCATTCTTTGGGCCTCTTGTCCATGATGGTCCCTTTCACGGACACCCTTTGTCCGTCATTCTGGACATTGGAGTGACCGGCGCTGTGCCCTGCAAGCAGCGCCAGAGTTCTGTAACTCTCACCGTAGGGGACAGCTCGCACTCCTGCTGTGAACTCAAGGGCCTGCCGCCGCAGGCTCGTCCCGACCGGGCACAGACCGCCATCGGCCCGTTGCCTTTCAGACTGCCGGCGAGTGTCGCCTACGGAGTGATAATGGACCTCGCTGTGCAGTGACCGCGTCTGCTGGGACTCCTCCTGCCCCAGCCTAGGGCGCGGCTTTCTGTTGTGTTCTGGGGCTGGTGTCAGCTCATTTGGACTCTTCTCACAGGGTTACAGGCACAGACTTCAGATCCCTTGTGTGCCAGCAGTTTACTGGTTAAAACACCAGTTTGCCTCTAGTGATTAATGTATCTGTTTTAGAGATCTGAGTTTTGTCTTGTCTGAGTTTTGACGCATTGTAAAGGAGCGCAGAGGGATAGTTTGCCTCCAGAAAACTACAGTGTGCAATATGCAGATCAAAGAATTGTTTTTTTCTGGAGCCAGATCAGTGAGTTACTGTTTTTGTCACAGGGACCCTTTAGTTAATTGCAGTTCATAAAATACATTCCAAATATAGCACAGTGAGCTATGAACCAAAATCAAACCGCAGCGTGGAAACGGCAAGGCGCGGGTTTACAGCGTTCTTGGTTTTAGGTAATCTTTCATTATTCTGCCGTTGATTAATAGGGTTCCTTTGGGTGATAATTACTTATTAGTAAACAAAACCCCAACCACTATGTTATGTTTTAAATCCATAGTTTGTATTTCTCCAGACTAAGTGCTCTTCACATACAATGCCTACCAGTATGGATGGCATGTGACTCCTACTCATTGTACTCCTCATAGCCTTAAGCAGGGCCACTGGAGTTATGTGTCCGTGGAGAGCCGAATTATGCGGCAGGTTTGAGTAAATATGCAAGAAAAGGCAAATTATGTAGCCTCTTGCGGCACATTTTGTAATTGTGTTTCTTAATAAGTTTTTCATTTTTAACTTGTTAACACTGTCTGGGCGTAGGTTGCACCTCGTTAGTACCAGTTTAACCCCCAAATATAGCAATAAGCAACAGAAAGTTGAACAGTCACCCTTTGCAAAGGGCCTTCCAATCCGAACAAAGGTGTTCCTGCAGATTTAGTAACTTTTGTACCATTTGAGCTAAAATCTGCAGAATATGCGGCAGATGGATTATGTGGCAAATGCAGCAAATCTATAATTATGCGAAAATTGCAGTGGCTAGACAATGGAATAAATCCCCTGGTCCTGGTCTCAAGTAACATTTCCTACACAGTGGCTTACAAACTTATACAAGCCGTTGTGTCTGTATAATGTGTGCCATATAACACCCTGCTCTATCCTACATGCTTGGAATGAGTAGCAGTGTAAAAGAAATGAACTACACATGAGAGCGGGTCTGTGCAGGGGTGAGGGGCATCATTGGAGGGTGGTACTGCTTGAATCCTTGGAGAAAGAGGTCTTCGTGGTTTGGGCGCGACAAATATTCTCACACCACCTGGCACCAGCACTCAAGCCAGCCCCTCGGGTGGAGCTGTAACTCCTGCAGCCTGCGAGGGTCCCCACCAGGGGCGTAACACAGGCCCCCGCAGCCCCCGCGGTGCAGAGCGGGTCTGTGCAGAGGTGAGGGGCATCATTGGAGGGTGGTACTGCTTGAATCCTTGGAGAAAGAGGTCTTCGTGGTTTGGGCGCGACAAATATTCTCACACCACCTGGCACCAGCACTCAAGCCAGCCCATCGGGTGGAGCTCAACTCCTGCGGCCTGTGAGGGTCCCCACCAGGGGCAGGGGCGTAACACAGGCCCCCGCAGCCCGTGCAGGTTCCAACGTGAACCCTCGCATCATCTCTGTTCAATCCCTATTCATCCTCGTCCCCTCCTGGTTCCCTTTCTCTCTCTGTTCCCTCCTCTCTCCTACCTACCCATGTTTCTCTGCCTCTCCCCCCCACATCCTTTCTCTCTGTTCCCCCATCTCGCCTTTAGTATGCTCCCTCTAACTTTGTTTCTCTTTTCAACCTGCTCCCGGTCACCCTTTCCATCTTTGTATCTGTTTTTGCTCTTTTTCTCTGCTCCATATTCTTCTGCTATCTTTTCTCTGTTCACTATCTGTTCTTTCTCTCTGCCGGCAGACCCTTGCTTTACTCTTCTCTCTTCGCTCTCACTGTTCCAACCACTGTCTCTCCCTCTCGCTCAGCATGTGGCCTCCCCTTTCTTACCATCATTCCCTCTCTTTTCACACTCTCTACTGGTGCTACTGTCTGTGAACTCCAAGTCTATGTTCAGCAACAGAGCGGTGCTTTAGGCGCTATCATTAATGGTGCGGGGTAGGGTTGTGGAATCTGTCTCTTAGGTTGGCTGTCAAACTCTGCTTGGAGTATATCCTGTTTTTTTCATTTTTAAATCTGCCCATCTATTTATAAATGCTTGCTCAACACTCCAATGTGTAATACAAACTAAAAAATCTAAACCTATTTTAGTGTGTACTTCTGTCAGCTGTCTATTTTACAATCGCTCAATGTCCTCAGATGTGTCCCTAAAAATGACCTTTTGTCCTGATTTTTGACCCTTTGTCCTGAATTTTTACTGTAACTGTCCAGAATTTGCCTTTTTGCCAGGTGTTCACCCTAAAAACTACATACAATGGTGCATATTAGGGCAGGGAGGGAATCGGCCTTTGGGTGTTGGGGTCCGATAAATTCTATTGGTAAAAATAATCCTTCTTCTAAAGGTGCCTTTGTTTTGTGCCTTTTGGTGAGTTGACCACAAGTGATCTTCTAGAGATGTTTGTGGTTACTGTGGTTGTCTGCATTGCTCCTGTTTCTCCAGCAATGAGGTTTCTCAAGACGTGAGCGTCTTCGTGTGCAGAGATCGAGAACTACATTGAGTTTTCCATTTTCTAATCTTGAGGTGTCTCCATCCCGAAGTTTCAGAGCACAGCTAACTCATGTAGAGCGGTTGAGGTTTCTGACGTCCTCCACACTCCATTTGGAAACCACAAAATGGTGGCCCAGCCTGCGGGTCTGCAGCTGGGTTGTAAAGCTCTCCAGTTCTTTAGGATCAGTTGTACTCTAACCATGATGGGTGTAGAGGCAGATTCGTCGGCTGTGAGATCTGCACAGACGCTCCTCATGCACCAGCGTGCCACATGTTTATGATAAAGTTGCGCGTATGACAGTATGGCGCGCACTGTTTGCCATGACTCCTCTTTGTGCGTCCCATGGTGACTCCTGGGTGGTGGCTGTAGCTTCACATCAAAGAGGCATCCAGCCTCTTCCCTTTGAAGTCTGCACATGTTTGTGAGTTGTAATCATACGCTTGACAAGGTCCTGGCCTTCTGTTGACAAACGCTTAGCTTGTCGTCTACAGTGGATAACCGCCCCCGGGCTCCACGGTCTGGACTTGATTGCTTCGACAGTGACTCCATAATGACAAGGTTGGTCGCTGCTACTGAGGGCTCATTCTTGGTTCAGATGTGGTGGCGGTCCCTGAGCTGGCTCAGAAGGGAGGCAGGGAGTGACATACTCTCCCCCTTGTACAGAACTGCTGCTTCCAGCTGAGAGGCCTAGGGCTAGAAGGAAGCACCTCCTGCATTAGCTGCCAGCGGAGAGGCAGACGGTGCACTGCAACCACACTTGAAGGTGCCCCTTCTGTGTCCAGCTCCCAGGCTCTATAGAACAGTGTGTGTGGTGCATGTGTTTATGTCCCAAGGTCTCTCTCACAACAGTCCTTCCCCGCTGCCTGTCTCTCGCCATCGGATCAACCCAAAAGCAATGGCAAACATTTTAACAACATAATGTAGTCATTTCATACCTAGAGATGTTTGTCACACTGCTGATGTACAGTGGCGGCTTTGCTACACATTTTCGCATGCGCAGTCTGTGTCACCTGCTGAAAGTCCAGTGCATCCTCTTCTAAATGCAGGAAGGGTGTCCGGTTAGGGTTCACAGCTCCCTGCGTGGCACCTCGCCAGGGTCCTTGTTTGTAGCCATCTTTTCAATCCTTCCTAAGTGTGAGTCGCTTACTCCTGCTCAGTGGCGGCTGGTAAGGTGGGGGGCGTTTTGAATACAAAAATCACCTACCTTATCTCGCTCCAGCTCTCCATCGCTGCGTCTCTACCGCGTCTAGTGAGTCTGTTCCAGGTAACCTGGAAGCACCCAGACTCCCCACAGCCAAACGCAATGCTGCATTGCATTGCAGTTACGGGGGACCTTCTCTGGTGGCCTATTCCAGGCTGTGGAAGACTGCTTCCGGGCCTCCATAGTGCCATTATCGGCAACTTACCCCCACCCACCGTCGGAGCATGCATGAATGAATAAATAAATACACAAGACAACTTTTGTTCTGGGAAAATAATGCTGCAGGTTTATTCCACACAAATGATGCAATATGGTGGGTTATCTTACGGGCGATCCAAGGGCGGGCAGCTGTACCAACCTATGCTGCCCCGCCCGCCTGATGAGCCAGCACTGTGGGACACCCAGACAGTGCTATACCTTCCAGATCACGTGACACATTGGTCTCTTATTACTCACGCCCTTTCTGGGGAGGAGCGTAGCAGGGCAAACCCCTGGTTGGTCAGGCTCCAACCGCCTGAAGGACTAACGGGGCGCCGTTGCGGTTTTCCAGTAACCTGCCCTGAAGCTCCTGGTCTTTGGCTCTGGCACCCTTACTGTGACGCACAGAGGTACCCTTACTGTACCCATCTGCTGCAGAGGTACCCTTACTGTACCCGTCTGCTTTCAGATCGCCCTGTAACTCATCCTGCAATGAAAAGAAAACATTACAACGTTCTACGTACATTGCCTGCCAACCCCACGCCGGGTAAGCGGTAGGGAGGGAGACGGCGCGTCTGGCGCAAAGAGGACGCCGGTTGGAATGGCCCCCTGCGGGAGCCGCGGACAGCCGCATAACGCTGAACGTGTGGCCCTGCAGTGGCAGGCTCTCTGCTCCAGGGCCTCTCAAACCACCCGTGGGGTGGGCAGCTGCATTAAATAAGGCAAGGTCGTCTGGTGGAAGCCATGCTCCAGAGTTTACATTCTATCCTAATGCTGATTGTCTGCCGTCGAAACCCATCACCAAGGGGCATTCTGTCTTCCCTGGGCTCTCATTGGTTACCAGGCGATGCGTCCTGTGACGCCAGCCTTCTTATAGAAGCCCTTTCTGTAGTATGGCAATGCAACAAGGCGCTTTTTAGGACCCGCCTGAAGAGTGCATGCTCTGTCGCTTGTGAGACATCTTGTGTACATTCACAGGATCAGAGTCCGCCCATTGCATACCCTTCGGTGGCGCCATTGTCTCTCTGGTTTGTTAGCTCCTGTTTGGCCAGAGTGAGCTGGCATCACATTGGCTTTACAGTCACAGACCTGCCAACTTACACGGTGCCACCATGTGTCACACGATTTCTGGTCCCTTCACCCGGTGAAGAGCCGAAATCACACGGTGGCAGGCCAGGCGAGCTGGATCCCACTGCAGAGTAGATTTCCAGCTCGTCTTTTGAGTCTGCAAGCAGGCGATGCCCAGTGCGAAACACCCCAGGACATCACCAGCAGCCTCAGCATCCTTTTCATCTCATTGTTTCTGGTGGAAGAAAGAGATGGATGGGGTCCAAAAGCCCTCTCGGGCAATTGGCCATAAAGCCACGCCCTCCAAGACCAAGACCATGCCCCCTCCTCACACAGCCAGTTTAGGCCTCAGGTTGGCAGGTCTGCACTCAGGTCATGTGTTCCCCACCCCCCAGCCTGAACAAAGTAGAGCTTGGCGTTTGCGTGTCCTTCCACTTTTTGTCTCGCCCTATTTTTTTCAGCTTGAAGCACCTCTCAAGTGCATGTGTTTGAAGTTGTGCTGCTCCTGGGTATCCTCCCACTCTTACTCTTATCACTTGTTTGTCATATTCGTTCCTTGTCAGTGGTCATCCTCTCCCAGTCTGCTCTTTAGTGCAGCGTAAGGACATCCGAAGGCCACAGGTTGTTAGCGTAGACTTTAACAAAGATTCCAAAGTACATCACTGGCCTGTCGCTATCCAAAGTACATTACTGACTTGTCGCTATCCAAAAAACATTACTGGCTTGTCGCTATCGCTATTAAGGAACCACTCATTTAGTTTGTAACAAAGTGTGTTTTTGGCATGTGTTTCATGAATAATAGTATGTCTCGGGCATGATTAAAATGTGACATACCATATATTCGTAAACCATGACAAATCATACCATTGTATACTATACGACAGACCATACCATACTATACAATGACAGTCCATACCATACTATGCAATGCCAGTCCATACCATACTATGCAATGCCAGGTCCTTCCACACCATACTCTGACAGGCCATACCATACTGTACTGTGACAGGCCATACTATACTATACAATGCTAGGCAGTACCACGCTATACAAATTATACAATGCCAGACTATACCTTACTATACAATGTCAGGCCTTACTATACAATACCATACTATACAAGACAGGCCATACCATAAAATGGCAGGCTATACCATACCCCCATACCATACCATACCATACTATACAATGACCGACTATACCATGCTAAAAAATGGCAGGGCATACCATACCATAGTATCCCATGACAGACCATATCATGCCATTCAGTTGGACCTTACGTCCTTGACGTGGTTCTCCCCACCATTTTGCCTTCAATCCTCCTTTATTTGCTGACATTGTTTTTCCTGGCCTTAGGACCCTGCACACTTTACCACTGCTAACCAGTGCTAAAGTGCTAGTGCTCTCTCCCAAAAACATGATAACATTGGCTTCCACACAGGTGGCACCTTTTAATTTACTTGCAAGTCCCTAGTAAAGGGGTAATACTTGTACCCAGAGCTTGTAAATGAAATGCTGCTGGCGGGCCCGCAGCACTGATTGTGCCACCCACTGAAGTAGCTGCAGTCTGTGTGTGCAGTTTTAAACTTCCATTTTAACTTGACAGAATAAACCTTTTGCCAGGCTTATACCTTCCTTTCTAATACATATGTCACCCCTAGGGTTGGCTCTAAACAACCCATAGTGCACAGTACAGTAATTGGACATGTACATTTAACCGTTACATGTCCTGCTAGTGAAAAACTCCTAAATTCGTTTTTCACTCCTGTAAGGCCTGTCTCTCCCATAGGATACCCTTGGTTCACCTTATTAAATGTAATCAGTGATAGCTTTCAATTGGAAGCAAGTAGGGAATTCGATTTTGTGTCTAAAGAATTGTAATTTAAAACCCTTTTTAATGGTAAATCTTTACAAGCATATGCCGTTAACCTTGCATACCTTTACCATGAAAATGTAAGTATTTCACAGGTAAGCGTAAACCCTTTATACTTAAATATAAAGGGTGTACACTTACCTGTTAAATAATTAAATTTTCGTGGCAAAGGCATATGCGGGGTAAAATCTTTTGTGGTAAAGGCATGCGTGGTAGGGACGCATCCGTTATAATGACGGTTTTGTAAAGGCATGCATGTTTCTGTCGTACATCCAGGAAGCATTCCAGTGGTCTAGGCACTGAAGAAGTTAAGACCATACCTGTTTTGGGCTCACTTCTGGGTTCAGACAGACCACAGACCCCCTCCCTCTCCCCCCCAAATGGCTAATGCAGATGAGGGGTGAGAATCCCAAATTGTTGGGGTGGTCCGTCCATATCCTACAGGGATTGGACTATATCGCCCTAGAACTGACCCCGCCAATGCTGATGGTCTCGCCAGGTTCTTCTGCCTTAGCGCAGAGAACTCCCTTGAAGGTGAGTACTTCTCTCTGCTTCAGCTTGCGGGGGGGTGGGGGGGGGGGGGGTGCACACATGTTGGACCCGACGTCCTTGACAAGCTTTTCCCTAACATTTTGTCTTCAATCCTCCTGTTTTTGCTGAATTTGTCTTTGGTGGCCTTGGGCACACTGCACTTTACCACTGGTAACCAGTGCTCAAGTGCTTGTGCTCTCTCCTTAAAACATGGTAACATTGACTTACACGCAATTGGAACCTTTAATTTACTTTTAAGTCCCTAGTAAAGTGGGACTACATTTACTGAGGGCATGTAAATTAAATGCTACTAGTGGGGTCTGCAGCACTGAGTGTGCCACCCACTGAAGTAGCCCTTTAAACATGTCGCAGGACTGCCATTTCAGCATGTGTGTGTTGTTTTAAACTGTCATTTATTTCAACTGCACAAAATAAATATTTTGCCAGACCTAAACCTTCCCCACCTCTAGGGTACGTCCTAAACAGCCCATAGGACAGGGTGCAATGCATTTCAAAAGTTGGACATATTCTTTTAATCTTTACATGTCCTGGTAACGAAAAAGTCTTAAATTCATTGTTTTTACTACTGCAAGGCCTACCTCTCCCATAGGATAACATTGGATTACGTTATTACATTTAATAAGTGATGACTTTCAATTGGAAGCAAGTAGAGAGTCGATTTTGGTGTCTAAAGAATTGTAATTTAAGCCCCACTTTATGGGGTTTAAGGGATTTTCTGAACTTCTGACTTCTCCATAGACCATGTAATACTTGAACCCATTTCTCAATCTACTGACTCCACGTGTGATATAAACACCCTTCTAAACAACTTAAATACATTTTTTGGAAAGCTATGTGAACATCCACGTGACATTACCAACATGCAAGTGCAAACCAAAGCCATTAGTAACATGGTAATCTAAAGACCTTGCGGACTATAAACGATTTATTTGCAGACAGGCAAGAAAGTGAAAGTAAAACTGAACTCCTGAGGTTCACTTGATACAGAATTTGCTCCACACAACCCGCAGACAGCTCATCACATTAACTAAGAAAAAGTACTATACTTTTCCCATCAATGAAGCCACCAATAGAAGCAGCTTTGTTGATAATGAGTTTTCCATTGTAGTCTATCTTGTTACCTCCCTGATGCGCCTCACAGTTCATGCAGGTCTCTCCGGTGGGCATTCGAGACTTCCCAGCACTATACCCTCTGATTCCACTTTGATGCAATAAGGTGTGTGGTTTTGCCAGAGTCAATACTTTTATCCCCTGTTATGAATTCTTGGGTGCTCCATATGGTCTGGGATATACCAGGTCAACTTACAAGAGTTTGGTTAGTTTCCGTTCTCTACTCACCCCTCAAAGCGGAGTGTGTGTAACATATTTCTGCCTGGACCCTATAGTGCCACATGCCCCTTGCATGGTGGCCTGACCCTCCTATGCAGTGCGGAGTCCGGCTGCACTAGTATAAAGGGCTTTCCCAGAGTCATCGGCTTCACTTTCAAAGGGCCTTCATCTGGCTCATATAGACGCGGCCCAGCTGCAAGAGACTCTGCAAGGCGGGTGCTGGATTTTGCTTTGAGCATTGAGTGCCGTAGACTCATAATGATACATTTACCTTGTTTCAGTTCCTGGCATATCAGCCCTCAAAGGACATGAGTCTAAATTGACTGTTTCTTAATTCATTGATACTTTGTGTTTGCTAATACAAGAACAAAAGTGTGTATAAAGTTGAACTCAGTTATTCTGCACCCTGGAAATCCCCTATTATGGATTTGCCTATTCAGTGGTGGATATTCAGCTCCTGTGGCTTCCCAGCAGGGGCGAGGGATTCCTGGGAACGCCACCACCACCGGGACCTGCTGGTTGTCACCCCTTCACCAGAACATGCTGTTTGCGGATCACAGGCCCTCCTGAAAGTGTTGTGAAGCGGAGCAGATCAGCACCTCCCCCATGCTCGTAACGTGCTTTGACTCCTTCACAATGCCGCTCCCAGGAGTGGTCGTGCCCTGCTACTCCTGTGAGATTCACTGACAGGTAAGTGTTCCTGAGTCAGCCGGTGAAGCATGATGCTATCCCTGCGTTGGAAGGTCTTCCCCTTCAGGGGCTGTGCCCCTTTGGACTTGGACCTAACTTCACGGTGGCATCTTACCCACACTCTTCCTTCGTGAAAGTAATTCCAGCAAAGGGTGTGCCCGCCGAGGTGGGGCCCATCACCTGCCTAGGCCTCAGTCACCAGCCAGCATACAGATGCTGCACTCAGCTCCCCCTGCACATTCCTCCAGGACTCTCACACAACCCCCCTCAAGTCCACTGATACCCAGCGAGCACCACACAAACATTTGCAGTGGAAAAATTCAAACTGGATGCACCGCTATCTAGTGCAACTTTGCCATCACATTTTAATGCCCATTTTCCTAGCATCACTGCAGAGGAATTCTGAGATTTTATGACAATGACGTATCAAGAAAATGTTCAGCAGCATCACCTAAAAGGGAAAGCTATAATTTAAAATCATACGTAATATTGTGGGGTGTAGATTGGACAAGTGCATCAGTTGTACTGATTCTCTTACCCCTGTACGCTAGTGCAGATTTCAAACCACCATATGTGGTAATCAACACACTTGGAGCAGGTGGAACTCTGTGGGAGATTTAATGCCAGCGGTGAAAGGGTATAAGGACAATCCATCTGATCTGGCATCGCAGCCTCTCATTTCAGTGCCTTCCAAGACACTGAGCTTTCTCAACTGGTTCTTCTCCGGCACGTAAATCCGTATATTTATAACCTTTAGGGTGGGCTACAGTCACATGCGGAGGGATAATCTTAGCCTCTGTGTCTTTATTAAAATCCAGATATTCTAACCACCAGGCTGTGAAAAATCGAATTTGTATGGCATGACACTGAGGCTAACATTATGCAAGTTTAAAGTGTATTAAGTACATTGTCAATCACGTTTGTCATTGGTCTGAAATAGCAGTTTTTAAGCATATTTTCATTCAACCGGTCTGCGGCTCTGAGAATATCTTGAGGCCCTCCACCCAAAATAAAAGCTTTGGAAGCTGATGCGCCCCAAAGAGAAGGTGCTCCGAAAATAGAAACATCCACGCCACTTTCGCTCATAACTTCTTTCACCCATCTCGCCAGGGTAGGAGACAAAACTGCCTTATGTGGCAATTTGTGAGAAATCAATAATTGAGTTGCATCTCTTCTCAAGCTTCTAGTTCTCTTTTCATACTATTTTAAGCATTTCACAACACACAGTCTTTCATTCTGTGCAAAGAAAGGACAGAAGATAGTTGACATCCTTTTTGTTCTCTTTTTGAGATGGAAGCAAACTTCCTCAGGTTGATAGGCCCTGCTAGTGACGTCTAACGCCCTTACATCTGAAGTTTGTCTGAAGGATGCCAGGCATAGTAAAACTGTAAGTTTATAAGAGACACCTTTGAATTGTCGCCCCAGGAAGATCTAACTTGTAAAATGTTTCTAACATCCAATAAGGCCGTGTATTTTACAGTTGATGGATTTAGGAACCGCATACTTCTCATTATTTTTCAATATGTTTTGGCCCACCGAGACACCGTCAACCAAGGAGTGTCCTGCAGCTATGGCTGATCTATAAACGTTAACTGTTCTGTAACTTAGGCTTGACGTGAATAGTTCTGATAGGAAGTTTACAACATGAACTAGATCACTGAAACGGGATCGTAGTGTAGTTGAAGACACCAGCATACCCATTTGTTCCACGCCAGTCGATATGCCTTCCTTGATCCAGAGACCCAGGACTCCGATAAGAGTTGAAAAGCTTCTGGCGAAAGCCCTGGGATTTGCCATGGTCTCCTGAAATCCTCCAGGCCGGCCCGTCAAAACCAGTAGTTCCTGATCCATGAGAGGGTGTGACACTCCTTCTGGGACTAAGTATTTCCCTGAAAGTTGGTATTAGGACGGTGAAGTCTATGTTCATCTCTAGGATGACTGGGAACCAGGCCTGTGACCTCCAAAGGGGTGTTATTACTACCAGACTCTCTCCATATCGACGTGCGTGTAAGAGACGTCGTGGTAGCATGACAAAAGGAGGGAAGGCTTAGGGCCTAAAACCCTTCCAGTCTTGGAGGAATGCGTCAACACCCTGTGCTTGAGGGTCCGGACTCCAGCTAAAGAAGTTCTTCAACTGTGTGTTCACTCTGTCTGCGAAGAAGTCTGTCCCGAAGGGACCCCATTTGGTCTGGATGGCCATGAATATCCCTCTGTCTAGTCTACAATTGCTGGAGCCCTTGAAATTCGCCACACCATTGCTTAGACCAGGAATGTGTTCTGCTATAACTAAGAGTCCTTTGTTCAATCAATCACCCCAGAAACCTTTAGCTATTTCTGTAAGGCCCTTGGAGTGGGGTTCACCCATCTTGTTGACGTATCTCACTGCTGATGCATTGTCCATGCGCAGCATCACACAACATTTCATCAAATTCTGGGTGACGCAACGAACTGCAAATGAACCTGCTAGTAATTCTAAGCAGTTGATATGCTATTCCTTCTCTTGAGCTGTCCAGCGACCCCCTGTTGTTGAGTCACCACATCTCACACCCCGTCCTTCTAAACTCGCGTCCGATTCTATTTTTAACTCTGGTGCCTCCCCAAAGATGGCTCTGCCATTCCACGCTTCCGCATTCTTCAGCGACCATAGTAATTCTCTTCTTGAATCTTGGTCTAAGGATGTCATTTGGGAGTAGGATTGGGTTGTTCTCATTGTTTTTGCTTGAGTCTCTGTTGAGCTCTGTAGTATAAGGAGCCTGGAAAAATGGCTTGAATCATTGAAGATGGGAAACCCAGGATCCTTGCTAGGAATCTCAAAGGGAATTCCTTTTTTGACAAAATCTTTGAGTTCTTTGCAGAGTTTCCTTACCTTTTCCCCTGGTAGTTTCAATTCTGCTGTTACTGTGTTTACCATAAAACCCAGGAATTGTGTCACCTGGTTCGGTATTATGCATGATTTCTTTGTGTTTCTTATAAAACCCAGATGTTCTATTAAGCGAATGGTGAGTTCTGTGTGGCAGGAGACTACCAACTTGGATTGGGCCATTAGAAGGATATCGTCCAGGTATATTATCAATCTTACATCTCTTTCCCCTAGCCAGGCTGCCTCGGGCGCAAGATTTTGGTGAAGCACCAGGGGGCTGATGACAGTCCGAAGCGAAGGGTGCAGAATTCCCACTGTTTTCATTCCCAGGTGAACTGTAGATTTATTTGGTGTGGGGGCCATATCGGGACGGTGAGGTAGGCATCGTTTAGGTCTAATCTCGCTAGCCAGACCCCCTTTCTTAGAACATCTCTTAGAAGATGGATCCCTTCCATTTTGAAGTGGTGGTATGATACCCATTCATTTAGGTTTTTTGGGTTAATTACCGGTCTCTGTCACTTGTCATTCTTCTCTACGAGGAAGATATTGCTGCCAAACCCCAGTTCTAAGCTCTCTTTTATTGCCCCTTTTGCTAATAAATCTTTTACCTCCTGGGATACTAGTTTCCTGTCTTCTTGTGAGAAGGACATCTCCCGGGTTCTCTTTGCTTGGGTAGGGGTATCCATGAATTCTATCTTTTATCCCTTGATTGTACTTAGGACCCAGGGGTCCTGTGTCTCTAGGTTCCAATTCCCAGAGAAAAGGGCTAGCCTGCCTCCCACCTTTGTAGGGGTACCTGAAGGGTCTTTCGAGATTCTTACCTGTGGTAAATCCTCTCTGGCTTCGATCACTCCTAAATGGTCTTCTGCAGCTTCACTGTCTGCTAATAGAAAGATTGGTGGGTGGAGAAACTTGATTGCGAAAACCTGGAACCACGGCCCAGGAAGGGTCTTGATGTGGTTTGGCCACGGCCGGGGAATCGACCCGCATTCTCCTGGTCCTGCCGAAAACCTTATCTTGCAACACTTTTTTGAAGTCCTTTTGGGATTGCTGGATGAAGCTAAATGCTCCGACATATTTAGCAATTTCTCTTATGAAGTCTTCCTCAAAGAGGAGTCCTTGAGAGTTAGGTCCTCCATCCTTACTTGCCAATTCTATGAGTTTGGGGTCTATTTTAAGTAGGACGCCCTTTCTTCGCTCGCGGGAGATGGCAGTGTTAGTGTTGCCCAGGAGGCAGATGGTCCATTGGACCTATTCAGTCAATGAATCAAGTGTTTGTTCGGCGCGACTACTAACCCGTGAGGTGCTCAAGGCGCTGTGGAGGTGGGAGGTGCAGGTTCCAGTTCATCAAGGAGGGGGTCTGTCGAAGAGCCAAGTTTTGAGGTTTCTCGTGAAGATGGGGAGTGATGTTGTCTGTCTGAGGTGGAGCGGTAGGGCATTCCAGGCTCTGGCCTCGAGAAAGGAGTAGGAGTGTCCTCCTGTTCTGGTCTTTCTGGCGCTGGGGACCACGGCGTAGGAGAGCTGGGCTGATCGTAGGGTCCTTTGGGGTGCGTGGAATTTGAGTCGGTTGTTCAGGTATGCTGGTCCAGTGTTGTGGAGGGCTTTGAAGGTGATTCTAGCCTCGATGGGGAGCCATTGGAGTGTGCGCAGGTGCTGGGAGATATGGCAGTGGCTTGGCAGGTTGAGGACCAGTCTTGCGGCGGTATTCTAGATGTTTTGTAGCTTGCGGGTGAGTTTTTGTTTATTCTGGCATAGTGCGTTGCCGTAGTCGAGTCTGCTGGTGACGAGGGCATGAGTGGCGGTCTTTCTGTGCTCGTGGGGGATCCATTTGAAGGTGTTACATTGGAGGCGGAAGGGTGTGGAAGCAGGAGGATGCGACGGAGTTAATCTGGTGGTCCATCTTGAGCTCAGAGTCCAGGATTATTCCAAGGTTGCGTGCGTGGTCCGTGGGGGTGGGTGGGCTTCCGAGGGCTGGGGGCCACCGAGTGTCATTCCAGGCGTCAGGGTGTGGACCCATGATGAGTACTTCTGTTTTGTCAATGTTGAGTTGTCTGCAGCTACTTTTCATCCATTTGGCGACGGCTTCCATGCCTTCTTGAAAGTTGTGTTTTGCTGCGTTGGGTTCGTTGGATAGGGAGAGGATGAGTTGGGTGTCGTCTGCCTATGAAACAGTGATGAGTCCATGGGTTCTGACGATGGGGGAGAGCAGAGCCATGAAGATGTTGAAGAGCGTGGGGCAGAGGGAGGACCCTTGGGGGACTCCGCAGGTGGTTGGTGTAGGGTGTGAGAGGAAAGGAGGGAATCTGGCCAGCTGTGTTCTGCCGGAGAGAAAAGAGTGGATCCATTCGAGGGCCTTGTCCCGGATCCCTTCGTCGTGGAGTCTGCGTGTTAGGGTGCGGTGGGAGACTGTCTCGAAGGCTGCTGACAGGTCGAGGAGGATGAGGGCTACTGTTTCTCCTCTGTCCAGGAGGGAGCGGATGTCATCTGTTGTGGCAAGGAGGGCGGTTTCTGTGCTGTTGTTTTTTCTGAAGCCGGATTGGGAGGAGTCGAGGATGTTGTGCTCTTCCATGAAAGTGGCGAGTTGGCTGTTGATGGCTTTCTCGATGACTTTCGTTGGGAACGGGAGGAGGGAGATGGGTCTGCAGTTTTTTAGGTCAGTGGGATCCGCCGAGGGCTTCTTCAGGAGGGGTTGATCTCGGCATGTTTCCAGTTGTCGGGGAAGGAGGCATTCGCCAGGGATCCTGACGCCTTACCTGCCTCGTCCGAGCTTCCCAATCTTTTACTCTCCATCTCCTCGACATCAGTATTGAAGCCGGAGGAGTATGAAAGGTCAATTTCTGCTTCAACTGCCTCATCACTATCAATGTGGATAGGGAGCTCTGGCCTATTTCTTGCTCATCAGTGATGCCCGAGGCATCGTTCTTGTCCCCGCCTGGACAGAGTGAGGAGGCCGCTTGCATTCTCTTTGTCTTTTTTGCTTCTTTTTGAGGGGAAGTAGCCGCAGTCCTTTGTCTTTGGTCCTTACTTGCCCCATCTGACCCCTCACCGTGATGTGAGCTTGTAGTAGACCATGCCTTAGAGAGACTTTCTAATTTTTTTATTGATGGTATCGTCAAGGGACCCAATTACGTTATCTAGGGCTTTATTCACCAACAGTTCCAATTCCCCCCCCCCCAGGTTTAGTTCAGGGGTCGTCGTTGACATAGTTCTAGAGAGGTGCTAATAAAATATTAATATTAATTTTTCTCCCCCTTGTGGATTGAAGGGTTGATAGATGGTTGTGCTTTCCTAACTATTTTGATAAAACAAAAAAAATATTGTGGTGAAGTGCCAGCAGTTGATCGGTGATCGTGTGAGAGCAGCTGTAAGTCGTAACTGTCACCGTTGTTTAGTAACGGTGACCAACCAAGCAGAAAAGGATTCCTCTGCATTCAGGTTTATTTTATTTTGAGAATGGGAGTCACGCTTGTAATCGCCGTGTGTGACTCCTCCTGCTAATGTATTTTCTTCTAAGGGCTCCGTTCCCTTTGTTTTTGTGGTGGTGCAGCCATGGCTGTCGGACCGCACCGCACCGCACTGGGGAGCTTAGAGGAGTCCGATAGCTGGACGCGGTGTCAGTCGGATCTGAGCCGAGTACGGGGGAGCTGTCAGCTGTCGGACGAGGCTCGTTGGGTTGAGCTCGTGGTGGCAGCGCGTGTGCGTCTTTTAAAATAAAGGTACAGCCAGTCAGTTTACTAGCAAGGGGTGAAGGCGGGGATGGGGTGGGGGGGCTCAGGGCCTGTCGGGACACAGCGGATAGATTTGTGGGTCCCTCACAGGGTAAAAGCACGGCACAATAAAAAACGCAAGGAAGCACGAAAGGACATGGTAGGGTCTATACGACCCAATACATGGTATATTAAGGTAGATATCATGCAAAATATAACCGAGTACAAAAGAAGCTTGAAGTAAATTGTGAGCATCAGCAACATAGAAGGAAGATGGCTGCGCGTAGATGGACTTTATACTATGTTAGAATGTTACTTGAAGTTCTGTATTCTTCCATTGTTGCTGCTGTGAGCTGGCAACAAGGGAGATTTTGCATAATGTTAGCCTCCGTGTCATGCCATAAAACCCATCTGATCTGGCATCGCAGCCTCTCATTTCAGTGCCTTCCAAGTCACGGAGCTTTCTCAACTGGTTCTTCCTCGGCACGTAGACCGTTGCACCCTCCCGGGCAGGAGTCAGAAACGTGGCCAGGTTTGCGTCCTGCCTCCTCACTCTGACCACATGCTGGATGAGGTCTAAGCACAGGGTGATCACATGGCAAAGGCCCAGAGCCACTGTCTTCTCAGGCAAAAATAACAATTAGCTCTCACTCATAACAGGTGAGTATGCCCTTACCCACTGGCTGTACTCTGGTGCTCTGCTTAGGCCTCGTCTCTGACCCGCTCGGTAAGGAGCCTCTCCAGACAGAGGCCATAGGCTCCTGGGGAGACACATTTCCCAATGCGGAGATATACTGACAAGGGCGGGCACATGCCCTAAACCCTCTCCTCCTGTCATCATGGAATGCCAGCAGGGGCCCATAGGGCAAGCTTCAGTAGGATAGAATCACCTTCATTTAAAGAGACGAGCCATGCTTCACCTCACAGCAGGAATCACTCCGGGCAGTGTGTGGACCTCGAGAATCCAGGCCCAGCTCTCGGGCGAAGAGTCCATTGCAACAGGAGTCTCCGTAGTGGACACAACAGGCTGCGCCATCCACAGACAAATGTGACCCTCTCTGGCCCCTGTCCAGCTCTCTTCCTCTCTGTTTCTGTGTCCGCAGATTGCTAGTCAGTCAGTTGTTGTCCTTGGCAGAGTTGGGGTCCTGTGTTTGAAAGGAGAAACTGATCAAAGGCTGCCAAGGCGCCAATCTAAAGTTGGGCCAGGATTGTGATGGGGGCTCTGTTCCTTTCTGGGTACCACAGTAAGAGAGGCGTGGGGGAGTGTGTTGTGCACATTTCTGCTGTGTGTGGCCCCTGGCTGAGCCATGGACCAGAGTGATTGTCATCACAATGTTTTGCCTTTGTTTTCTTTCCCAGATGTTAGCACTGTTGATACGTATATGGCAAGAAGGTTCTTGAAGGAATCTAGAGCCAAAATGACATTCAAGTGAGAATAATTCTGCTGAAGGAAAACAACTGTGCTTACTGCCATAAAACAAATCTAACTGAAACCCACCAATGAAAGTCTGGGGGGGCTGCAAACCTTGGCTGTGGGTCATGTGATCCCAGACACTGTTTATCAGAGCCCCTGTGGGATTGGTAGTTAGAACAGGAATAGTCAAAGACCTGGATACAGAGTCAGGAAGAGCTCGAGGCTGTTTGATGCTGGGATGAGACAGTCCTTGGGATTGGTAGTTAGAACAGGAATAGTCAAAGACCTGGATACAGAGTCAGGAAGAGCTCGAGGCTGTTTGAAGCTGGGATGAGACAGTCCTTGGGATTGGTAGTTCGAACAGGAATAGTCAAAGACCTGGATACAGAGTCAGGAAGAGCTCGAGGCTGTTTGATGCTGGGATGAGACTGCCCTTGGGATTGGTAGTTAGAACAGGAATAGTCAAAGACCTGGATACAGTGTCAGGAAGAGCTTGAGGCTGTTTGAAGCTGGGATGAGACAGCCCTTGGTCCAGGCGGTGGACGTCCTGCGCGGCCTCTTGCCCCTAAGGGGAGAGGTACGAAAAAGGTGCTCCCTCTTGGCAGCTCTTTGTTCATTTAGAAGTAACTTGTCGTTTCACCTGTGGTTCTAGATGCTTCTAGAAGATCTGCTTGGTGCAAGTTCTGTAGGTTAATGAAATGAGAAGAAAATAAGTCTCATGAGCTGTAAGTGGGTGACCCACTTCAGATCTTCAGGGGACAGCCTTGTAACGGTTTCTCTCCAAATGGTGGCCAAGAAGTGGAACAAGATCAAAATAATGTGGTAAAAAGGTCCAAGTTACCTGAACAGACTCCAGTTATTTGAGTTGCCCCAATAGTGCTGAGGGGTATTTCATGTGTCCGCGTCACATACTTCCTAAAGTCTGGATTATGGCATTGGAAAGAGGCACCAAACCCCTTCACCAGCCACTCTCACGTTGATGGTGCATAGGGTCTCCTGAGTGCGGTCTCATGGCGCTAAGCACTGTAGGGTAATGTCCTGGGTATATGTAGAGGTGTCCCCTTCGTAGAAAGAGGCTGAATCTGGTAACTGATCCCAGAATGCATTTCATTTTTTCAAACTTAGGAACTCCTTTACCAAAAGTGTCAGATCTTTATTTGAGATTCTAGAAAGTAGCTCTGCACCGGGTTAAGTGCTTCGGCGCCTCCCAGGGGGGTATTAAGTGCTACACAAATGCTATAATATATTGCTATAGTAAGATGACATAATGTGTAACCAAGGCAGATGCCACGCCTTCTGCCTTGATACAGAGTGCAGTGCCCACCATCTTCCGCCCAGAGAGAGTGTAAGATGGTGGCAGTGATTTGGTGTGGGGAGTAGTATCCGTCAAAAGGGAGAGAAGGTACAGGGACCAAGGAAAGAAGTGGGATTGAGTTGTTGAGGCTGTAGATGGAAGAGGAGTGAATACGGATGGAGTAACGTGGGTGAGAGTAAAAGCAACTGAAGTGATTAGAAGTAGGCAGGATAAGCCAGGGGATTAGATGGTGCCCCAAGATAAGTATAGCTCACTCCACCGTAGTCCTTAATTTGAGCCGGGTGTTTCCAGTGCTTGGCACCAGCACTTAATTGTCAACACTGGCGCTTGTGACAGTCTGCCATAAGGTGGCGCTTCTGGCTAATTTATCGATGAGCAGAACAGTTAATTATTAATGCAGTATACATTAAAATATGATTATTACCTGCCACCCAAGCTATTCTTGAAGCTTTGGGGTCCTGGAATAGGCCATATGGTCACACCTGTAGTCGTGTGATGGTTAGTAGTTGTGTTGTTACTATCATTGGCCGCGCTGGCAGATGCAATGTGTGGTCAAGCTGCAGATGCCTCCTGACGAGAGCCCTGGAAATTATTTTGTTACAAATTAAGCTCTGCACCCGCGCCATGCACAGTTTTCTCATCAATAATAATTCCATTGTAAATGTTGCAATGATATTATCAATGATGTCATAGAAGAAGTCATGAGTGATGTTATATATGGGTTTATTAGTAGTGCACAGCGAGGGTGCGAGTTATAGTTCTCTTAGAGCACGACTTAGTTACTTGAGATAAATATAACTGATGAATTTCTGTGTTTTTCTTATTTTAAAACATTACATTTTTACTAAACATTTGACCTTTGTTGTTTTATTCAGTGAATTTCCAGGTTTTTTCAACATAAAGTAATATTTTATTACCATACGTAAAGTCAACCCCCCCTAATAGGTCCCGGGGACCCCATCTCCTTAATTCAACAAAAAAGGGGAGCCGTGCTGCGTGTCCCCCTCCCAGAACCATCTTAGGCTCTGGGGACATCATCCCCCGTGACCAAATTCCAAGGAGAGGTTGTCATGCAGCCCCCTTCCTACAGCATTATTATCCCCAGAGGACCCGATGCCCTAGGGCCGAATACCATAAAAATGGAAGGGTGCGCAGATTTGTTAGGCCCCAGGGATCGCAACCCTGGGGCCCGAATCAAAATGATAGGGGCGAGGGGCCTCATCCCCCCCCCCCCATGCCTAAGGGGGCTCTGGAGACCCCATCTCCTGGGGATAAAATAAAGTTTAAAGAGAGGGAGGGGCACATGGCCCCCTCTCTGCTCCTTGAATGGCCGCTGGGAAAGTTGTATGTGATTTCATCACAAAACAATTTCATGGAATACCATTACTGAGAAACCATTTCATCAAAACGGTTTAATGGAAATTTTCCGAATGAATGGCATTTACCTTTTCATAGAAACCAATTCATAGAATGTCTTTTTGGTTGAAATTGGCATTTGAATGCTTCGTTTTTAAGTGTAAATACAATGGTTGCAGGCCTAACTGTCAGAAACAGTTTTGACAGAAATATTTATTTCAGTTCTTTAATTCAGGGGGCATTATTTCATATTTATATATTTTACATTGTCAATTACTTTGGATCCTTTTAATTTTCTGACCCATCACCACCCATGAACACCATCAGTCTCTGTCCCTTAACGCCACTCACCACACCTAAACTACACTCATTCCCTGCCGCATACAAGCTTTATCTACCCCTAAAATCGCCCATTCCTAAACCATAAAATCACTCACTACCCCTCCACCCATTTCTGAACCGTAAAAATCCCTTTCTACGGCTAAACCCACATCCCATACCCCTTAAAACACCTCAGCACTCCCAAACTTCACCCTTCCCTGAACCCTAAAAAAAACCCTCACATGCCCTTAAACACCAGCCATCCATAACAACTCCTCATCACCGTACTTATCCCTGAACCCTAAAAACCCCTTTCTCTACCCATCCCTGAATCCTTAAAACCTCTCGCCACCCTAAACTGCACCCCATCCTGAACCCTAAAAACTCTACATCACCCCAGCTGCTACCCATAATTGAACCCTAAATACTCTGCTCATCCATGAACCCTAAACTTTCTCTACACCCTTACACCCCACCCATCCACTGCTGTCACTTGTACAGCATGATATGGGTTTACAATGCATACCTCGGGTATGCTCCACATGGATTTGTGTTGTGGCGAGATTGGCTGCACGTCCCTCCTCCCCAAGCCTTATCAGGCCCTGGTGATCCATACCTTGGGGCCACATGTTACTTTAAAGGGGAAGGAGCCTTCTTGGCCCCGGGGGAACCCATCAGCCGAGGCCAAATACACTTAAAAATTGGAGGGAGACGGCACAGCCTGCTCCCAGAGCCTCATTGGGCTCTGGGGATCCCCTCCTCCAGGGCCCTATCAAGTATAATAGGGCAGCTCCCCTCCCTGAGCCTTCTGGGGCCCCAGGGACCCCAACTCCTGGGGCCAAACACCACTTGAAAGGGGGAGAAGGGCCATGCCCCCCCCCCCCCTCCTCAAGCCTCATTAGGCCCTGGGGACCCCATTCCCCAGGGCCAGAGGTTAGTGCCCTTGTACCCATCCAGTTATTCTTGAAAGAAGCGTTCACATGGAACTCATTCTTGGGAAGGTTTTGTAGAGTCGTAGACTTTTATGTGTGGAGTCCATCATTATAACAACATCTTCCACTAAATCAACTGTGTTATTCAATACGGATTTGTGAGAAAGATAACAGCACAGCCAGTATTTGTATGAGTAACTGCGGTTTTATTAAACAAGAAACGCCTTTAATTGAGCAATTTTGTGAGTGTCTTTCAGGACAAAAAAGAAAGAATGAATGAGTGGACACCAGGTGTGAAACCAAACCGAAATCCAAACAAGAGAAAGGTGAGGGAGGAAGTGAACATACAGGTGTATTGGTTGATTCATATCATAGATAGCAGCTTATATTAAGTTCATTTTAGGATACAGGGCATCAATCATCGTATCCCAGTTATGACAAGATGTCTGTCTTTGTGCATGTGTCCACCACGTTTCGGCCCTTGGCAGGATAAAAGGGTCTCATCAGGACTGAAATGGCCGGGGGAAGAACAAATGGCCTTGATTAAGGGTCTGACGCGACCGGATGGAATAAAGGGTGCAGAGGAGGGGAAACGATTGTGAGAATACACACCGGCTGGGATTGTAGAAGCGCTGCGCCTCATGGAAGGGAGCGCTAAGAATCCGGCAAACGAAATCCATCTTGGTAGGCGGGAAACATCTGAAATAGACTGTAATGGGTCACAGTCCCCTTTATAGTTCCTGTATGGAAAAGGAACTTGTGTATTAAATCCTGTCGGTACACAACGATGGCTATGACCGAGAAAGACCGTCGGCAAGGGGTCGGCTCACCTTTGAAGAATTTGGAGCAGCTGCAAATGGGCTCTTTTCAACAAGCAGGAGATCTTGTAGATTTGAAAGGCATAGAGAGTGGGGTTGGCTATCTCGAAAATGATAATCCCTAGACGTGTAGAATAGCATAGGGTTGAGTAAAATTGTGGCTGAATGAGAACATTCAGAATTATTAATGCATTCAATGCTGCTTACCTAGTTGGGCAATTAATGCTCCTATTGTAACTTCAAAGACGTTCTCCTAAGCTATAAAACCTTCCCAGGAATGAGTTCCATGTGACCTTTTGTTCCAAGGATACCTTGATACCCCTGTTCACATGGACATACGGTTGCTCTTGTTTTTTTTCATACTTGTGCCCGTCCAGAGCACCCACATACCACATTGAGCAGCGAGGGGAGCCCAGGGCCCCACAGCCCAGCTGGCTGCCTGCATGGGGCAGGAGCGGGCATTGCTCCTGCTTGGAGGGAGCAGCTGATTATGCTTGCTCCCTTCGGGCGGGAGTAATATGTGTTCTGTTTCCCTGCCCACATTGAGCGGGCAGGGAAAGAGAGCACAAGTCTGCTCCCAGCCAGCTGGAGCGTTTTCTAATCTCCTCAGGCTGGGAGGGTTAAAAATGCTCACGTCCGACAGGAGCAAACATATGTTTTCCTGGGCTCCTCTGGACACAGTCACTGAGCCGGCCCTGGGACATGGGGTCCCTGGATGGATGTGTGCGAATTAATTAATGGAAAACGAAAACTGAGAAACCACATTGGAGGAAACCAAATCATTGAAAAACAATTTTAAGGAAAGACAATTTTAAGAAAATACAAAAAAAATGGAAAATGAATGGAAACATTTTAAAGAAAAGATAATTTTAGGGAAAAATCCAAAATTACATTACACTTTGGAGTTTAGGACTACTGCAGCGGCGGTTCCTCCGATAAGGCGAAGGAGCGTCGCCCCACTGCTTCAACTGCAAGCTCAATACAAAAAATAAAATGATGATAACATTTCCATGTATTGAGCTTCCAGTTAAAGCCAGGTTAGGGCGGGGCTGGGTCACGATCCTGTGACATTAACGGAGGAGGAGTGGTGACTGCACCTTAAGTGCGCTTGATGGTTTGGCCGGCCGCCTCAGGCCGGCCAAACCGTCATGCGCACTTTACATGTTCTTCACAGGCTGTTTTGTACCGCCTCGGTGGAGAACATGCACAGCCTCCCAGTCCCTCTGTGAGCGCTGAACCACAGCGCTCAGACCAATCATAACACTGCTAGGGGATTCTGGGAGTCTGTGTACTTCCTGTTGTGGAGAAGAGGACAGAGGAGAGGTAGTGGCTGGCAGAATTCTGGTGAGTGCATTTATTTATTCTTTTTATTCGCCTCCGCTCCACCCCCCCCCCCCCTCACCCTCCATCCCCTTTCGGTAGCAGACGCTACTGGATTACTGTGGGGTTATTGGGTTCAGGGATGGGTAATGTTTAGGGTCATGAGAAGGTTTTAGTGGTCCGGAATAATTGGAATTCGGCATAGAAAAGGGTTTTTAGGGTTCAGATATGGGTTGAGTGCACTGGTGGTGAGGGATATCTAGGGTTCATGGATTAGTGGTGTTTAGGTGTGTGAGGGTTTTTTAGATTTCAGGAATGTGTGGAGCGTAAGGTTGTTGAGGGTTTTTAGGGTTCATCGATGTGCGGAGTTTAGAGCTGGTGAGGGTTTTTAAGGTTTGCTTATGGGTATGGTGAAGAGTTTTTAGAATTCAGGATGAGGTGCAGTTTACGTTGGTGAGGGGTTTTAAGGAATCGGGGATGGGTGGAGTTTAGAAGTAGAAAGGGGTTTTTAGCACTCAGAAGGGGATGGAGTTTAGGGTGGCGAGGGCTTTTAAGGATTCTTAAATTGATGGAGTTTAGATGTAAAAAAGGTTTTTTTAGGGTTCAGGGATGAGAAGCGTGATGAGGAGTTTTATTTGTTCATGGATGGCTGGTGTTTAAGGCGATGAAGGTTTTTTTAGGGTTCAGGGAAGGGTGGCGTTTGGGTGTGCTGAAGTGTTTTAAGGGGTATGGGACGGGTGGGGTTTTTAATGTAATGTTACATATTGTTACTATACCTCACTATAACGTCAGTTTAACCTTTGTTTTTTATTGAATATACATATATATGTGGGCGTATATTTGTGGGCTCTAACTAAATATATATACTTAATAGCCAGAGTAAAAATACATTTATGGTTAGAACCTATGCAATATATTATAAAGTAAATAAAAAAAAAAATGCAATGAAAAAAAAACAATTAAAGTGCTGGCATGGTTACAAAACCAAACATTACAACCACTATAATGTGCATGAGCCAACCATGATTCGTCTTGCACTACTCATGGCCTCACATATTAATTAATTGATTACATCATTGATGACATCTTTCCTGAGCGGAGGCTCGCAGCAGCACATGTTGTAAATAGCCATCCGTTGGACGCGTTTGGTTTTTGATTTGCTTTGATTTAAATTTTATACAGCACACGATTACCCAAAAAAACACTGTTTGAAAAAAGGAAACCAAGTTAAACGCCCTGATGCAGACATAGAATTTTTTTTCTTTTAAAGTGAGTTTTTTTCTTTTAAAGTGAGTTTTTGGGAGTTTACAAAACTGCAGTTGAGTTTTTTCAGAATGAATATTCAAAGGAAAAGTATTCCAACCTTGAGAAGTCACTATGATGATATGAAGACCACACATGTGGGCTCTCCTAGGTTTAGGGACCTTAACATGAACCAAAGCGCTAGAACCAAGAGTCCAGGACGGTACTTAGGACCAGATGTACACAGCTTTGTTCAGGTCGCAAATGACCCAATTTGCAGAATTGGGCCGTTTGCGACTGGAAAAAAGCCTTTTACTATGTACCAAGCCCTATTTGGAGATTCAGTAACCTATTACTGAATCGCAAAATGGGTTAGCGATTCACTATTAGGGAGGGGCGAGTTTTAGGGCGTTCCTTCCTAACAGTGACTTGCAGTGGTATGTGTGAATATTTTGCCATCAAAATGCGGTCGCAGAATATTCACATTTTACTGCCTACTTCAAGTAGGTGGTAACCCATTTGCAAACAGCAAGAGGTCCGCAGGGAAACCCTTCCCTTTGCGAATGTATGCAACACCGTTTTTGAAGAGCAGGCATTTTATTGTAAAGCAAACCCAGGCAATAGTGGTCCGTTGCCCCAGCAGGCCACCAATCCCTGTGATTTTAGCAATTCTCAATGGGTCGCCAATTGAGACCTACCTCATGAATATAAATGAGGTAGGTCAATTTGCGACCCATTGGGAATCGCAAACTGTAAAGCACCCTATTGTGCATAGCTGTTTGCAATAACCTAATAGCGAAAAACAAAAATGCCCTTTTAGATAATCACAAACCTGAATCTATGTACCTCTGGCCCTAAAAGAGGGAAAAGAGCCACGTACTCCCTTTTGGGAGGCTAGGTGTAGGGCTTTGTGACAGAGGCACAGAACTATGACCAGACCGGGAGCCATTATAAAGAAGCTAGATGTGACGCCGTCCTGGCCTTTCTGCTTCATTCAAACACGAGGCTGGCTGAGCGGAGGAGCGTCGCCCCACAAACCAAAGCCCCGGCCAGAGCTGAAAAATGCATTTGTAATAAAGTTTATTTATTACCATTTTATTTTTCAGGAATCCATACTGAATCCCCATACTGAACGCCAGGACGTGGCGGGGCCCGTGGCAACAGGGAGCTTTGTGCTCTCGAGATTAAAATGCGCATGTCTCTTTGGCCGGCTGGTGACAGCCAGCCAGGCATGCACATTTCAAACCCCCTAACCCAGCTGTCCTAAGACAGTGAACGCTGATAGAGGCCGTTCCCACCTATCCTAGCGCTGCTCTCATGCTGCATGAGAGCAGCGTCAGGCTTGAGGAGCCTGCCTGCCTGCCTCAAGGAGAGAAGGATCGCGCTCATAGAAAAGGTAAGTGCCTTTCATTTTTTTTCTTCATGTGCCCCCCCTTATGCCCCTTCCTCCTGCCCACCACCCTCCCGCCTACCACCCTCGGGACATGCCAGCCGCCACTGGCTGGCTGCCGCATCTTGGATCCTTCAGAGTGTGTTGAGCAGAGAGTCCGCATGGCCACAGAAAGACCATTGCACGAGTTCAGCTGGAAGGTACTCAGGGCCTGGGGTAGAATGTTCCTAGAACAGTCAGGCAGAGGTGTGTGATGTTCCTGGTTGTTTCCAATGCAAAGAAACAAGTAGCCGTCATCTTATTAATGTGCTCCTCAACACGTGGTTTGTTGTCGAAGATAATGTCTAGATTCTACACACTAGGGAAAGCGACTCCGGCCACAAATCCGGAGCCGGATTCACAGAGATATTTTAGACTTTCAAGTACGTTTAATACTTTTCAGTATTCACAAACTCAGAGTGTAGGTACTACAACAAATACTGTAGTGAGTCCAGCACTACACGTAGCGGACTACTGGTGCTGCAACACCCTCCCACAGAAAATAATAGCGGTAGGGACTTAAGATAAAACCCCTTAGGAAATAATGCTAAAATAAGCTACATTATTTAACATAGTGAAAATACTAAATGACTATACATTCATTTAGAAAATGTATATACAATAGTACATTTGTTTTTTCATTATAATATATTTGAATGACCTATTTTAAATTAAAATATAATGCAACAATTAATTTGATTACAAATAATTAAACTGATATAATTCATTCTATACATCACTTTGAATAATCATTAATGCACATTTTTTCCCTTTAGGTGGAGATTTATTTTTAATTTAAACTTCAGAAAAATAATTTACATTTAATATAATATATTCCCATTAATGAAAGTAATTAATTTAATAGTGTTGCATTTTTTATTTTGTTCTACATCTAAAGTAAATTTGTAAGATAAAATTACATTACTATTTATTTCTGGGTTCAATAAACCTTTGTATTTTTCCCTATACTTTACCTGCGGCTGAGATAAACTGAACTCTTAGACCTTGGGTGGTATACCTCTGCACCTCTCTCAGCATTCTTTGACCTTGGTCGGTATACCTCCGCACCTTTCTCAGCGGTCTTTGACCTTGGGTGGTATACCTCCGCACCTTTCTCTGCGGTCTTTGACCTTGGTCGGTATACCTCCACACCTTTCTCTGCGGTCTTTGACCTTGGGTGGTATACCTCTGCACCTCTCAGCACTCTTTGACCTTGGGTGGTATACCTCTGCACCTCTCTCAGCACTTTTTGACCTTGGATGGTATACCTCCAAAATCTCTCTCGGCACTCTTTGACCCTGGGTGGTGTTCCTCCAGCAACTCGCTCAGCACTCGTTGACCTTTGGTGGTATACCTCTGCCACCTCTCTCAGCACTCTTAGACCTTGGATGGTATACCTCTCCAACCTCTCTCAGCACTCCTTGACCTTGGGTGGTATACCTCCGTACCTCTCGCAGCACTCTTGGGCGGTATACCTCCACCACCCCTCTCAGCACTCCTTGACCATGGGTGGTATACCTTCACCACTTCTCTCTGCACTCTTAGACCTTGGGTGGTATACCTCTGCCACTTCTGTCAGCACTCTCGGACCTTGGGTGGTATACCGCCGCCATCTCTCTCAGCACTCCTTGACCTTGGGTGGTATACCTCCGCCACCTCTCTCAGCAGACCTTGAGTGGTACTCCTCTGCACCTCTCTCAGCACTCTTAGACCTTGGGTGGTATACTTCTGCCACTTCTGTCAGCACTCTCGGACCTTGGGTGGTATACCGCCGCCATCTCTCTCAGCACTCCTTGACCTTGGGTGGTATACCTCCGCCACCTCTCTCAGCAGACCTTGAGTGGTACTCCTCTGCACCTCTCTCAGCACTCTTGGACCTTGGGCGGTATACCTCCACCACCCCTCTCAGCGCTCCTTGACCATGGGTGGTATACCTTCACCACCTCTCTCTGCACTCTTAGACCTTGGGTGGTATACCTCTGCCACTTCTGTCAGCACTCTCGGACCTTGGGTGGTATACCGCCGCCATCTCTCTCAGCACTCCTTGACCTTGGGTGGTATACCTCCGCCACCTCTCTCAGCAGACCTTGAGTGGTACTCCTCTGCACCTCTCTCAGCACTCTTAGACCTTGGGTGGTATACCTCTGCCACTTCTGTCAGCACTCTCGGACCTTGGGTGGTATACCGCCGCCATCTCTCTCAGCACTCCTTGACCTTGGGTGGTATACCTCCGCCACCTCTCTCAGCAGACCGTGAGTGGTACTCCTCTGCACCTCTCTCAGCACTCTTAGACCTTGGGTGGTATACCTCCGCCACCTCACTCAGCATCTATGAACTTGGGTGGTATACCTCTGCACCTCTTTCAGCACTCTTTGACCTTGGGTGGTATACCTTCCCCATCTCTCTCAGCACCCTTTGACTTTGGGTGGTCTACCTCTGCCACACCTCTCAGCATGTATGACCTTGTTTGATATTCCTCTGCCACCTCTCTCAGCACTCTTTGACCTTGGGAGGTAAACCTCCGGCACTTCCCTCAGTACTCTTTGATCTTGGGTGGTGTAGCTCCTTCACCTCTCTCAGCACTCCTTGACCTTGGGGTATCGCTCCGCACCTCTCTCGGCACTCTTGGGTTGTATACTTCTCACACCTCTCAGCACCCTTTGACTTTGGGTGGTCTACCTCTGCCACACCTCTCAGCATGTATGACCTTGTTTGATATTCCTCTGCCACCTCTCTCAGCACTCTTTGACCTTGGGAGGTAAACCTCCGGCACTTCCCTCAGTACTCTTTGATCTTGGGTGGTTTAGCTCCTTCACCTCTCTCAGCACTCCTTGACCTTGGGTGGTATACCTCCCCTACCTCTCTCAGCACTCCTTGACATTGGGTAGTATACTTCCGCACCTCTCTCGGCCCTCTTGGGTGGTATACCTCTGTACCTCTCTCAGCACTCTTTGACCTTGGATGGTATACCCTGGCACTTCTCTTAGCACTCTTTGACCTTGGGTGGTATACCACCCCCAACTCTCTCCGCACTCCTTGACCTTGGGTAGTATACTTCCGCACCTCTTTCAGCTTTCTTTGACCTTGGATGGTATACCCTCGCACTTCTCTTAGCACTCTTTGACCTTGGGTGGTATACCACCCCCAACTCTCTCCGCACTCCTTGACCTTGGGTAGTATACTTCCGCACCTCTCTCGGCACTCTTGGTTGGCATGCCTCCGCACCTCTCTCAGCACTCTTTGACCTTGGGTGGTATACCTCCCTCGCCTCTCTCAGCACTCCTTGACCTTGAGTGGTATACCCTCGCACCTCTCTCGGCACTCTTGGTTGGCATACCTCCGCACCTCTCTCAGCACTCTTTGACCTTGGGTGGTATACCCTCACACCTCTCTCAGCACTCTTTGACCTTGGGTGGTATACCTCCCTCACCTCTCTCAGCACTCCTTGACCTTGGGTAGTATACTTCCGCACCTCTCTCGCCAGTCTTTGGTGGTATACCGCCACACCTCTCTCCGCACTCTTTGCTTGGGTGGTATACCTCTCCCACCTCTCTCAGCACTCCTTGACCTTGGGTGGTATACCTCTGTACCTCTCTCAGCACTCTTGGGTGGTATACCTCTCCCACCTCTCTCCGCACTCTTTGACCTTGGGTGGTATACCTCCGTACCTCTCTCAGCACTCTTTGGTGGTATACCTCTCCCACCTCTCTCCACACTCCTTGACCTTGGGTGGTATACCGCCGTACCTCTCATCACTCTGTGACCTTGGTTGGTATACCTCCCCCACCTCTCTCAGCACTCTTTGACCTGGGTGGTATACCTCCGCACTTCTCGCAGCACTCCTTGACCTTGGGTGGTATACCTCTCCCACCTCTCTCAGCACTCCTTGACCTTGGGTGGGATACCTCTGTACCTCTCTCAGCACTTTTGGGTGGTATACCTCTCCCACCTCTCTCTGCACTCCTTGACCTTGGGTGGTATACCTCTGTACCTCTCTCAGCACTCTTGGGTGGTATACCTCTCCCAACTCTCTCCGCACTCCTTGAACTTGGGTAGTATACTTCCGCACCTCTCTCGGCACTCTTGGTTGGCATGCCTCCGCACCTCTCTCAGCACTCTTTGACCTTGGGTGGTATACTCTTGCACCTCTCTCAGCACTCTTTGACCTTGGGTGGTATACCTCTCCCAACTCTCTCTGCACTCCTTGACCTTGGGTAGTATACTTCCGCACCTCTCTCGGCACTCTTGGTTGGCATACCTCCGCACCTCTCTCAGCACTCTTTGACCTTGGGTGGTATACCTCCCTCACCTCTCTCAGCACTCCTTGACCTTGGGTAGTATACTTCCGCACCTCTCTCGCCAGTCTTGGGTGGTATACCTCCGCACCTCTCTCCGCACTCATTGCTTGGGTGGTATACCTCTCCCACCTCTCTCAGCACTCCTTGACCTTGGGTGGTATACCTCTGTACCTCTCTCAGCACTCGTGGGTGGTATACCTCTCCCACCTCTCTCCGCACTCTTTGACCTTGGGTAGTATACCTCCGTACCTCTCTCAGCACTCCTTGACCTTGGGTGGTATACCTCTGTACCTCTCTCAGCACTCTTGGGTGGTATACCTCTCCCACCTCTCTCAGCACTCCTTGACCTTGGGTGGTATACCTCTGTACCTCTCTCAGCACTCTTGGGTGGTATTCCTCTCCCACCTCTCTCCGCACTCCTTGACCTTGGGTGGTATACCTCTGTACCTCTCTCAGCACTCTTGGGTGGTATACCTCTCCCTGCACTCTTTGACCTTGGGTAGTATACCTCCGTACCTCTCTCAGCACTCCTTGACCTTGGGTGGTATACCTCTGTACCTCTCTCAGCACTCTTGGGTGGTATACCTCTCCCACCTCTCTCAGCACTCCTTGACCTTGGGTGGTATACCTCCGTACCTCTCGCAGCACTCTTGGGTGGTATACCTCTCCCACCTCTCTCAGCACTCTTTGACCTGGGTGGTATACCTCCGTACCTCTCGCAGCACTCTTGGGTGGTATACCTCCCCCACCTCTCTCAGCACTCTTTGACCTAGGTGGTATACCTCCGCACTTCTCTCAGCACTCCTTGACCTTGGGTGGTATACCTCCGCACTTCTCTCAGCACTCCTTGACCTTGGGTGGTATACCTCTCCCACCTCTCTCAGCACTCCTTGGCCTTGGGTGGTATACCTCTCCCTCCTCTCTCAGCACTCCTTGACCTTGGGTGGTATACCTCCGTACCTCTCGCAGCACTCTTGGGTGGTATACCTCCCCCACCTCTCTCAGCACTCCTTGACCTTGGGTGGTATACCTCTCCCACCTCTCTCAGCACTCCTTGACCTTGGGTGGCATACCTTCGTACCTCTCGCAGCACTCTTGGGTGGTATTCCTCCCCCACCTCTCTCAGCACTCCTTGACCTTGGGTGGTATACCTCTCCCACCTCTCTCAGCACTCCTTGACCTTGGGTGGTATACCTCCGTACCTCTCGCAGCACTCTTGGGTGGTATACCTCCCCCACCTCTCTCAGCACTCCTTGACCTTGGGTGGTATACCTCTCCCACCTCTCTCAGCACTCCTTGACCTTGGGTGGCATACCTTCGTACCTCTCACAGCACTCTTGGGTGGTATACCTCTCCCACCTCTCTCCGCACTCCTTGACCTTGGGTGGCATACCTTCGTACCTCTCGCAGCACTCTTGGGTGGTATACCTCCCCCACCTCTCTCAGCACTCCTTGACCTTGGGTGGTATACCTCTCCCACCTCTCTCAGCACTCCTTGACCTTGGGTGGTATACCTCCGTACCTCTCGTAGCACTCTTGGGTGGTATACCTCCCCCACCTCTCTCAGCACTCCTTGACCTTGGGTGGTATACCTCTCCCACCTCTCTCAGCACTCCTTGACCTTGGGTGGCATACCTTTGTACCTCTCGCAGCACTCTTGGGTGGTATACCGCTCCCACCTCTCTCAGCACTCCTTGACCTTGGATGGCATACCTACGTACCTCTCGCAGCACTCTTGGGTGGTATACCTCCCCCACCTCTCTCAGCACTCCTTGACCTTGGGTGGTATACCTCTCCCACCTCTCTCAGCACTCCTTGACCTTGGGTGGCATACCTTCGTACCTCTCGCAGCACTCTTGGGTGGTATACCTCTCCCACCTCTCTCAGCACTCCTTGACCTTGGGTAGTATACCTCACCCACCTCTCTCAGCACTCCTTGACCTTGGGTGGTATACCTCTCCCACCTCTCTCAGCACTCCTTGACCTTAGGTGGCATACCTTCGTACCTCTCGCAGCACTCTTGGGTGGTATACCTCTCCCACCTCTCTCAGCACTCCTTGACCTTGGGTGGCATACCTTCGTACCTCTCGCAGCACTCTTGGGTGGTATACCTCCCCCACCTCTCTCAGCACTCCTTGACCTTGGGTGGTATACCTTTGTACCTCTCTGCACTCTTGGGTGCTATACCTCTCCCACCTCTCTCAGCACTCCTTGACCTTGGGTGGTATACCTCCGTACCTCTCGCAGCACTCTTGGGTGGTATACCTCCCACACCTCTCTCAGCACTCCTTGACCTTGGGTGGCATTATTATTATTAAAGAGCTTATAGAGCGCTCAGTAACGCCATCACGGCGTGTCCCCGCGCTAGAGCTACCAGCGATCACCATAAGAGCCTGTGTCCTACACAGTGTATAGATGTGTTTTAAGCTTGGCCCTGAACAGTGCTTCACTGCTCTCCAGTCTCAGAGCAGGAGGAAGTTTGTTCCAATGTTGAGCTGCTTGGCACGCAAAAGATCGTCCACCCATTCTTGCCTTCCTTATCCTGGGTACTGTCAGCAGCCCGGCACCCTCCGACCGGAGGGACCTTGTTGGTTCGTAGCGACTGACTAGATCCCTAAGGTAGGCGGGCGACCTGCCCCAGACAATTCGGTGACAGACGAGGAGGCATTTGAACCGCACACGTTTCTTCACAGGCAGCCAGTGAAGCGCATCCAGTGCCATTTGAGAGTTAGCCCTCCTAGGTCTTCTTAGCACCAATCTAGCGGCGGAATTCTGGATAACTTGCAGGCGACCCAGGCAGCCCTCGGTGGCCCCTAGGAACAATACGTTTCCATAGTCCATCCGAGAGGTCACCAGTGCCTGCGTCAGTGTCCTTCTGGCCGCTATGGGTAGGAGGTCTAAGGTTTTGTTTAGAGTCTTTAGTACTCCAAAACATTTGCCCACAAGACGCCTTATGTGGCCATCAAAGGAGAGAGAGGAATTCATCCAGACTCCTAGATTCTTAGCTTCCTCACAAGGTATGGGGGTAGGGCCAAGGCATGGAGGCCACCACTCGGCTGACCAGTTTTCGCTTTTTCCCCCCACCACCAACACCTCAGTCTTAGAGCCATTGAGTTTTAGGCAGTGGGAGTCCATCCACTCAGCTAGTGCCTGCATACAGGACTTAAAGTCGGTGGGGGTGTTGGCGGTGTCCTGTGATAGGGAAATCAGCAGCTGGGTGTCGTCGGCGTAGGACACCAATTCTACCCCAAATGATTGTACAACCTTCGCCAGGGAGGCCATGTAAAGATTAAAAAGAGTAGGGCTCAATGCTGAGCCCTGAGGCACTCCCTGATCTAGTGGCATCTCGACCGAACGACATGTCCCTTGCTGTACCTGGAAACATCTTTCAGTGAGAAACGACTGTAACCAGTACAGCGCAGGGCCCACGACCCCAGCTTCGCTCAGACACCGTAGCAGGATGGAATGCGCTACGGTGTCAAAAGCCGCGCTGAGGTCGAGCATGATCAGGGCCATTGTATGTCCTGCATCCGCACCAGCTCTTAAAGTCTCAGAGGCCCGTAAGAGAGCTGTCTCCGTAGAGTAGCCCGCCCTAAAACCGGATTGTGAGGGATGTAGTAAGTTCCCTCTCTCCAGGTGCTCAGTAAGCTGAGCATTGACCACCTTCTCAGCCACTTTCGCCACATACGGCAATAAGGAGATAGGTCTGAGGTTTTCCAGCACTTCCATGCTTACATTCGGTTTTTTCCTTATTGGCAGTACTATGGCCTTCTTCCACTCCTCAGGGACTCGTTGCGTGGAAAAGGAGGTCTGTAAGACATGTCTGATGTATGGTTCCAGGGCTGCCAGGCCCTCTGAGATGACCCAGGCCGGTGCCGGGTCGTTAGGGGAACCGGACTTCACACTGCGACAGATCTTTATTAGCCTGTCAGCGGCGGGTACCTCGAAAGTTTGCAACAAGGCGTCAAGGGCCACAGGCGAGCTGTCTGTTATAAAATCTATGCCCTTATCTGGTTGTTGGGTGAAGGAGGCATAAATAGCTTTAACTTTGTTGGAAAAAAAGTTAGCGACTCTATTGCATCCCTCCACGGTGGCCCTTAGGGGGGTGTTAGAGCTGGAGACTAAAGATATTTCTTTGTATATTTTAAACAGTTCGCGTGAGGAGCTCTCGGCCGCCTCAATGCGTGTCTGGTAATATTTAGCTTTAGCTCTACGCACCGCATACTGGTAGCTTTTGTGTGCTAAGCTATAACTGTTTTTACCTTGTTCGCTCGGGTTCCTTCTCCAGCTCCTTTCAAGTTTCTTACAATTAGACTTGATTTGCTGGAGTTCTGGAGTGAACCATGGGGCAGTACGTTGTCTGCCTTCCCTTGCTTTACCCTTACTCATGGGAGCTATCTCATCCAGGGTTGCAATCACAAGCTGATTAAATTCATTATTCGCCTGATCACTGTCCATAGCATGCGATAGTTGCGCTTTCTGGATGGCGCATATGAAGTTTTCTTGAGAATATTGTCTCCAGTTCCATCTCATAATATTTCCCAACCCATTCTCAATGGCTCTAACTGGTTGTACCTGGTCGTACCTCTCGCAGCACTCTTGGGTGGTATACCTCCCCCACCTCTCTCAGCACTCCTTGACCTTGGGTGGTATACCTTCGTACCTCTCTGCACTCTTGGGTGGTATACCTCTCCCACCTCTCTCAGCACTCCTTGACCTTGGGTGGTATACCTCTCCCACCTCTCTCAGCACTCCTTGACCTTGGGTGGCATACCTTCGTACCTCTCGCAGCACTCTTGGGTGGTATACGTCCCCCACCTCTCTCAGCACTCCTTGACCTTGGGTGGTATACCTTCGTACCTCTCTGCACTCTTGGGTGGTATACCTCTCCCAGCACTCCTTGACCTTGGGTGGCATACCTTCGTACCTCTCGCAGCACTCTTGGGTGGTATACCTCCCCCACCTCTCTCAGCACTCCTTGACCTTGGGTGGTATACCTCTCCCACTTCTCTCAGCACTCCTTGACCTTGGGTGGTATACCTCCGTACCTCTCTGCACTCTTGGGTGGTATACCTCTCCCACCTCTCTCAGCACTCCTTGACCTTGGGTGGCATACCTTCCTACCTCTCGCAGCACTCTTGGGTGGTATACCTCCCCCACCTCTCTCAGCACTCCTTGACCCCTTGGGTGGTATACCTCTGTACCTCTCTCAGCACTCTTGGGTGGTATACCTCTCCCACCTCTCTCAGCACTCCTTGACCTTGGGTGGCATACCTTCGTACCTCTCGCAGCACTCTTGGGTGGTATACCTCCCCCACCTCTCTCAGCACTCCTTGACCCCTTGGGTGGTATACCTCTGTACCTCTCTCAGCACTCTTGGGTGGTATACCTCTCCCACCTCTCTCAGCACTCCTTGACCTTGGGTGGCATACCTTCGTACCTCTCGCAGCACTCTTGGGTGGTATACCTCCCCCACCTCTCTCAGCACTCCTTGACCCCTTGGGTGGTATACCTCTGTACCTCTCTCAGCACTCTTGGGTGGTATACCTCTCCCACCTCTCTCAGCACTCCTTGACTTTGGGTGGCATACCTTCGTACCTCTCGCAGCACTCTTGGGTGGTATACCTCCCCCACCTCTCTCAGCACTCCTTGACCCCTTGGGTGGTATACCTCTGTACCTCTCTCAGCACTCTTGGGTGGTATACCTCTCCCACCTCTCTCAGCACTCCTTGACCTTGGGTGGCATACCTTCGTACCTCTCGCAGCACTCTTGGGTGGTATACCTCCCCCACCTCTCTCAGCACTCCTTGACCCCTTGGGTGGTATACCTCTGTACCTCTCTCAGCACTTTTGGGTGGTATACCTCACCCACCTCTCTCAGCACTCCTTGACCTTGGGTGGTATACCTCACCCACCTCTCTCAGCACTCCTTGACCTTGGGTGGTATACCTCTCCCACCTCTCTCAGCACTCCTTGACCTTGGGTGGCATACCTCCGTACCTCTCTGCACTCTTGGGTGGTATACCTCTCCCACCTCTCCGCTCCAGCTGCTGACTAGGGCTCGAGGACGCGCCGGCGCGTGCACCAGTCAGTGCCTCCAGGCCTGTGACTCCTCTCCTCGGATCCACACTCTGAGGCTGATGGTATCTGTGCGCCGCGAAACACTGCAGTATTCCGTTTATTCCTCTCACCTGGCACGCACTATAAAGTGGAGATGCAGCGTCGAACTCTTCTGTTTATTTTAATTAAAACACACTTTCATCTCCCGTCCAAACGAGCAGGGAAGCTGGACTAAGCTGCTGACATTATGCTGCCAACGAGTTTCCTTTTGGAAAATTAAATATTTTATTAGGGCCGGCCTTCATTTCTATTCATCCGTGTGAGGTGAAGCTCCGAGTGTGACTGACTTCCGGCTCCGTGTTTGGTCTGGTCATGAAGACACGTGGATTAAGTTACTAAGAAGGGGAAAATCTGCAGAAGCTTTATAGAAACAGGCAGAGTGACAGGACTTCAAACAGAGGCGGTGTGAGGCGGACACAGATCGTGGCGATGGCGTGAGAAGTCGGCGATGAGCTCGAGTCCACGATGAGAGAACTCACTGAAGCAGCCTGGCAAGAGGCGCCTTCTCTGTCGCTCTTTCACTTCATATAGTGTAGCGCCTTGACGCAGCGCAGCCATAAGCAGGTTTAAAAACAGTAACATATAGTGTAGCGCCTTGACGCAGCACAGCTATAGGCAACAGTCTAAGAACAGTAACATT
The DNA here is from genome assembly GCF_964204655.1 of Triturus cristatus. NCBI lineage: Eukaryota > Metazoa > Chordata > Amphibia > Caudata > Salamandridae > Triturus > Triturus cristatus. Next base: position 43,331,062 of record NC_140589.1, read on the forward strand.
TAGTGTAGCGCCTTGATGCAGCACAGCCATAGGCAACAGTCTAAGAACAGTAACATTTAGTGTAGCTCCTTGATGCAGCACAGCCATAGGCAACAGTCTAAGAACAGTAACATATAGTGTAGCGCCTTGACGCAGCACAGCCATAGGCAACAGTCTAAGAACAGTAACATTTAGTGTAGCGCCTTGATGCAGCAGAGCCATAGGCAACAGTCTAAGAACAGTAACATAGTGTAGCGCCTTGACACAGCACAGCCATAGGCAACAGTCTAAGAACAGTAACATATAGTGTAGCGCTTTGACGCAGCACAGCCATAGGCAACAGTCTAAGAACAGTAACATATAGTGTAGCGCCTTGACGCAGCACAGCCACAGGCAACAGTCTAAGAACAGTAACATTTAGTGTAGCGCCTTGATGCAGCACAGCCATAGGCAACAGTCTAAGAACAGTAACATATAGTGTAGTGCTTTGATGCAGCACAGCCATAGGCAACAGTCTAAGAACAGTAACATTTAGTGTAGCGCCTTGACACAGCACAGCCACAGGCAACAGTCTAAGAACAGTAACATATAGTGTAGTGAATTGATGCAGCACAGCCATAGGCAACAGTCTAAGAACAGTAACATATAGTGTAGCGCCTTGACGCAGCACAGCCATAGGCAACAGTCTAAGAACAGTAACATTTAGTGTAGCGCCTTGATGCAGCACAGCCATAGGCAACAGTCTAAGAACAGTAACATATAGTGTAGCGCCTTGACGCAGCACAGCCATAGGCAACAGTCTAAGAACAGTAGCATATAGTGTAGTGAATTGATGCAGCACAGCCATAGGCAACAGTCTAAGAACAGTAACATATAGTATAGTGAATTGATGCAGCACAGCCATAGGCAACAGTCTAAAAACAGTAACATATAGTGTAGCGCCTTGACGCAGCACAGCCATAGGCAACAGTCTAAGAACAGTAACATTTAGTGTAGCGCCTTGATGCAGCACAGCCATAGGCAACAGTCTAAAAACAGTAACATATAGTGCAGCGCCTTGACGCAGCACAGCCATAAGCAACAGTCCAAGAACAGTAACATATAGGGAAACGCCTTAAAGCAGCACAGCCACAGGTAACAGTCTGAGAATAGTACTTAAAGCACCATGTTAATTAGTGGCCGCACCAAGACTTCATCTTTGAAGCTTCCTCGTCTGCTTTAGGTGCCACTGAAACAGGCTCGCTGCCTTGGATTTGTGCACTCTGACACTGAGTAAAGACTTCTATTGGGTCGAAGGCATTGCCCTCTTGCGGTCTGTCTGGCATTCAGCGAAGACTTCTATTGCATTGAAGACATTGCCCTCTTGCAGTCTGTCTGACTTTGAGCGATGGGTTCTATCGCATAGAAGACATTGCCCTCTTGCAGTCTGTCTGGCATTCAGCGAAGACTTCTATTACATCAAAGACATTTCTCTCTTGCGGTCTGACCTTGAGCGAAGGCTTCTATTGCATCGAAGACATTTCCCTCTTGCAGTCTACCTGACATTGAGCGAAGACTTCTATTGCATCGAAGACATTGCCCTCTTGCGGTCTGACCTTGAGCGAAGGCTTCTATTGCGTCGAAGACATTGCCCTCTTGCGGTCTGTCTGACATTGAGCAAAGGCTTCTATTGCATCGAAGACATTGCCCTCTTGCAGTCTGTTTGACTTTGAGTGATGGGTTCTATTGCATTGAAGACATTGCCCTTTTGCATACTACCTGACATTGAGCGAAGACTTCTATCGCATCGAAGACATAGCCTATTGCGGTCTGTCTGACATTGAGCGAAGGCTTATGTTGCGTCGAAGACATTGCCTATTGCAGTCTACCTGACATTGAGTGACATTGCCGTCTTGCAGTCTGTCTAAAATTGAGTGAAGGCTTCTATTGTGTCAAAGACATTGCACTCTTGCGGTCTGTCTGACACGGTGTAAAGACTTCTGTTGTGTCAGACATTGCCCTCTTGCAGTCTATCTGACATTGAGCAAATACTTAAATCACATTGAAGACATTGCCCTCTTGCAGTCTGTCTGACATTGAGCGAAGACTTCTATTGCGTCAAAGACATTGCCTTTTGCGGTCTCACCTTGAGCGAAGGCTTGTATTACGTCAAAGACATTGCCCTCTTGCAGTCTGTCTGACATTGAGCGAAGACTTCTATTGCGTCAAAGACATTGCCGTCTTGTGGTCTGTCTGACATTGAGCGAAGGCTTCTGTTGCATCGAAGACATTGCCCTATTGCAGTCTGTCTGACATTGAGTAATTGCTTCTATTGCATCAAAGACATTGCTCTCTTGCGGTCTATCTGACATTGAGCAAATACTTATATCACATTGAAGACATTGCCCTCTTGTAGTCTGTCTGACATTGAGCGAAGACTTCTATTGCATCGAAGACATTGCCCTCTTGTAGTCTGTCTGACATTGAGCGAAGACTTCTATTGCATCGAAGACATTGCCCTCTTGCAGTCTGTCTGACTTTGAGTGACGACTTCTATTGCATCAAAGACATTTCTCTCTTGCAGTCTACCTGACATTGAGCGAAGACTTCTATTGCATCGAAGACATTGCCCTCTTG